>NC_087437.1:35189121-35537838 GCF_036321535.1 Camelus dromedarius
GAAGGCTGAAGATGCTCTGGGCCAGGGAAGGGAACCAATAGAAACTGAGCACCTTGAAGCCTGTGTTGTGCTTCTTTTCTTTATCTTGTATCTAAACATTAGCAACCACTGCTAGTGTTTATTCATCACTGTATGTCCTTTACACTTCTTGCCTCTTGGCTTCTCCTGACAAACCTTGTCGTATTGGCAGCTCAAGTATGACCACCCCCTCTAAGAGATGAGGAAGGAGAAACCCTGAGGAGTGACTCTCCAGGCTTGCCAAGCCCGTTTTGTGGTGGGGCCAGTACTATTTACTGACTCATTTTTCATTATCTAGTTCTCTCACTAGGTTATGACATGCCTCCTCCCCTCCCCTATGATTGTACATTTGTAGAAACATAGAAACAGGTCTCTCTTCCTCCTACTAAAGGTTTGTGAAGTGGATATGAGGCCTTGCAATTATTCCATCTGGATGTGGGGAGAAACTAGTATAGCTGGGAGAAGCACCAAGACTATTAAAAATAATCTTAAATGACATATGTAATAAAACCACAAACACCTTTATGTATATCTTTGTACCCCCAGATGGAGAGTAGGTGTTTTTTCATACAAACATAGAACATTCTCAAAACTTAACTAGATCACAAAATAAAGATGAACACTTTTTTTTAGATGGACACATATTAAATGGCAGAAATCATACACACCACATTTCCCCCTCATTGGTATTGTAAAATTGGACATTTAAACATGCTTGAAATCTAGATTAAAGGAATGACAAATAGGAAACTAAAGACTCTTTAGAAACAGAAGAAAAACAAAAATCCTACATAAAATCAGGAGAGAACAGAAAAGCCATACAACATTAAATGCATTTATTGCAGAACAATGTACAAACTAAGAAACTGCAAAAGAATGATGTGAACTAATGCTAAAGATAAAAGCAAAAATTAATGAAATGGAAAAGTTAAAAAAAAAAAAAAAGCATCAAGGCGAATTGATCCATAAAGCTTCCAGCATCCTTTTAAAAGACTTTTGCTAAGCAGTAGTTGGTTAAAAAAAAAAAAAAGAATGTTCAGGTTTTGAAAGTAGAAATTATCTTAAAAATAAAGCCCTCCTATTTTATGAGAGAAAGTTTGATTAAGGATAATAATGACAGAACTCTCAATATCTGAAATATAGATTGGTCTAAAGTAGCTGTATTAGTCAGGGTTCTCTAAAAAACAGAACCAATTATCTACCTACGTACCTACCAAGAGAGATTTATTATAAGAAACGCTTACGCACGATTATGGAGGCTAAGGAGTCCCCAAATGCATGGTTGGAAACTGGAGACCCAGGAGAGCTGATGGTGTAAATTCCAGTCTAAAAGCTGGTGGGCTTAAGACTCAAGAAGAGTTGACTTTTTAGCTCAAGACTGAAAGCAAGAAAAGACCAACATGCTGCTCAAGCTGTCAGGCAGGAGGAGTTACCTCTTACTCAGGCTTTTTGTTCTATTTAGGTCTTCAGCTGATTGGATGGGGTTTCAAGAGAAGCCACAATAGGGAGGGCAGTCTGCTTTGCTGAGTCTAAGATTCATCTCATTCAGAAACACCCTCACAGACACACTCATGACAATGTCTGAACACCCCATGGCCCGGTCAAGTTGATACATAAAATTGATCATCAAAGTGGCCAAAAATTTTGATTGATCTATCCATTTTGCTTTGGATTTTGACATGACTGCATCTCTCCCAGTATAAACTTACTTTGCATATTCTTTGCTAGGCAATTTATTGCTTCTTTTAAGGCTTTTGGTTGAACAACAGTCTTCTCTGACTTCTTTTTTTATCCTTAATTACTTGGAGTAAGACTCTTCAGCTATAATGAATAGCTGTATAATGAGAAAAGGAGGACTCCAGCCCCATCATTGCCTGTTCTTCATTGAGTGAGTTGTCCCGTCTTCAACAAAACATCCTTCTCTGACTATTCTGCACTATGGAAATTCATTGTTGCTCTAGTGTCATGACATTTTCCTATGGAGAATTTGGCATTTATTGTGAAGTTATTATTTTTAATTACTGTCAAATTAAACATTTGGGCCAGGGTTGCATTAGGCATAAACTGAACAAACCCAGAGTGAAAATAAGACATAAGAAAAGAAGGCAACAAGAAGATGCAGAGGTCAAGAGTAAACAACAGGAAAAGAAGCTCATAGAAACACATGGCAACTGGGAATGAAGCCATGGTCATTTTGGGGTAGTCTGTCCCAGTCTTTAATATCTGATCTAGTGATCTGTATTTGAAATTTATGAGACAGTTTTGTGAGAGGCATCAGGGGAATTTGGTGAAGCCTCTTAGAAACCACATACTAGTCACCTAAGAAACTTTTCCCAACAGGACCAGACTTTTAAATATCAGGCAGGTCCCAACATGCCATTGCCTGTATAAGTTAAAACAGACTCTGACCACAACTAGCCACCAAAAGTTGATATTGATCTTCATCTTTTCATTTTTTTAAATGGTTGTCATTTTCTGCTAGCTATTATTTTTTTAACAGCATTATTGAAATATAATTCACATACCATTTAATTTACTCATTTATAAGGTATAGGTCAGTGGTTTTTAATGTGTTCACAGAGTTGTGCAACCATCCTCACTATCTAATTCCAGAATATTTTCATGACCCCAAGAAGGAATTTCATATTTATTAGTCACTTCTCATTTCCTTACCTTCCCCCTCCATGCCCCCAGCCCTAGGCATCCCCAGCACAACTTTCTGTCTGTAGATGTGCTTATTCTGGACATTTCATATGAATGGGGTCATATAGTGTATAGTCTTTTGTGACTGGTTTCTTTTACTTAGCATAACATTTTTAAGGTTCTTTCATATTGTACTCTGTATCAGCTATCCATTCATTTTTATTGCTGAATAGTATTCTATTGTGTGACTATACCACATTTTATTTATTCACTCATCATTTAATGGGCATTTGAGTTGTTTCTACTTTGGGGCTATTATGAATGACGCTGCTGTGAACATTTGTGTACATATCTTTGTGAAGACATGTTTTATTTCTCTTCTGTATGTACCCAGGGGTGGAAGGTCTGGGTCACAAGATAACTCTATTTAATTTTTCAAGTACTGCCAAATGATTTTCTAAGGTGGGTGCACAATCTTATGTTCCCACCAGTAATGAATGAGGGTTCCAATTTTTTCATATCCTGAGCAACACTTGTTATTGTTTGTCTTTGTGATTTTAGCCATTCTGGTGGGTGTGAAATGGTGTTGCATTGTGGTTTTGGTTTGCATTTCCCTAATGAATCATGATACTGAGCATTTTTCATAATGTATTCATTATTTGTACATCTTTGGACAAATGTGGATTGAATTTTTTGCCCATTTTAAAAATTGGGTAATTTAATTGGATCTTTTTATTGTTGAATTGTGAGAGCTCTTTAAATACTTTGGATACAAGTCCTTTGTCAGAATATGATTTGAAAACATTTTCTCCCATCTTATGAGCTGTTTTTTCACTTTCTTGATGCTGTTCTTTGAAGCATACAAGTTTTTAATAGTTTGACAAAGTCCAATTTATCTTTTCTTCTTTGATCTTTCGGCCTTTTGGTGTCATATGTAAGAAACCATGGCTAACTCAAGCTTATGAAGAGTTACTCTTCTATTTTCTTTTGAGATTTTTAGAGTTTTAGGTTTTACATTTA
The DNA here is from genome assembly GCF_036321535.1 of Camelus dromedarius. Lineage (NCBI taxonomy): Eukaryota > Metazoa > Chordata > Mammalia > Artiodactyla > Camelidae > Camelus > Camelus dromedarius. Next base: position 35,192,803 of record NC_087437.1, read on the forward strand.
GGTGTATGATCCATTTTGTATTAATTTTTGTGCGTGATGTGAAGTAGGTATCCAAATTCATTCTTTTGCAGGTAGATATCAAGTTGTCCCAGCACTACTTGTTGAAAAGACTGTATTTTTCCTGTTGAATTATCTTAGCACCCTTGCCAACATTAGTTGACCACTGTTATGAACTGAATGCTTGTGTTCCCCAACATTTATACTTTGAAATCTTATCCCCAGTGTGATGGTATTTGGAATTGAGGCCTTTGGGAGGTGATTAAGCCAAGAGGGTGGAACCCTCATGAATAGGGTCCATGTAAGAAGACCCTTATAAGAGGCCAGAGAGCTAGAAAGTGCTCCTTTCACCCTATAGAACACAGGAAGAAGTCTGCAACCTGGATGAGGGCCCTTTCCACAACTCGACCACACAGACACCCTGTTCCTAGACTTCCAGCCTCCAGAACTGTGAGAAATAAATTTCTGTTGTTTATAAGCCATCTAGTTTATGATATTTCTGTTGTAGTAGCCAAAGCTGACAACCATAAATGTAAGGAATTATTTCTGGATACTCAATCCTATTCCTTTGATCAATATTTCTAGCCTTATGCTGTATCATATTGTTTTGATTACTGTAGCTTTATTGTAATAAGTTTTGAAATTGGGAAGTGTTGGTTTTCCAGTTTTGTGCTTCTCTTTTAAGATTGTTTTAACTTTTCTGGGTCCCTTGCATTTTCATGTTAGTTTTAGAATCAACTTGTCAACTTCTGTGAAAAAGGCAGCGGAAATTTCGCTAAGGATTGCTGTCCCCTTCTACAGATGAAACCTGTAGATCCGTTTGAGGAGTATGCCATCTTAATAATATTAAGGCTTCCAATCCACAAACATAGGGTGTCTTTCCATTTATTTAAATTTTCTTTAATTTTTTCAACATTGTCTGATAATTTTCAGTGCACAAGCCTTGCACTTCTGTTAAACTCTTATTCTAAACCCCCAATATGAATAAAACTTAGCAATGTCTAGGAATTATGTCTTAGTCAACCCAGCATCCTTCCTACTTGGCTTAGTGTCCTGAATTGTGGTTGGCAATCCCCGTGCTTATTGAAGTAAATTGAGAAGACATCATTTATATTTATAGAAAGTTCACAATATCATTTTTTAAAATTATAGCAACCCATTAAGAAGACAGAAAAAGTATCAACCCCATTGAATAAGAAAGTTAACTGGTAATGTATTAAGGTCAAGAAAGTTAATTGGCATGGCTATAGATACTCTGTCCCTGTCAGATATCAAACTAGATCAAAATTCCTCATTTCCCCCTAGTATTGTATTAATTCTGAAAGCTTTTAAGCCAAGAAACACATTGAGAAGATCAGGGGAAAATGGGGGAGGGCACTAAGTGATTTTTATTGAATTACATTAAAAATGTATATTGTCATATCATCTAGCTTCTTTAGGGCTAAAATAAGGGTTTCACTCTGGGGATGTATTTCTTTCTTGAACTTTTAAATTAGCAAAGTGTTTGCAAAAAAAGCTTATAGTTATCTCCATGCCACATTTCAGTGACCCATGGATGTGAGAATACAAGAATCTTGACTTAAAAATGAAAGTTAATTGGACAGAATCAAATGACCACTAAAAGAAAGAAAGAAAGAAAGAAAGAAAGAAAGAAAGAAAGAAAGAAAGAAAGAAAGAAAGAAAGAAAGGGAGGGAGGAAGGAAGGAAGGAAGGGAAGAAAGGGAAGGAAGGGAAGAAAGGGAAGGAAGGGAAGGAAGGGAAGGAAGGGAAGGAAGGAAAAGAGACAGAGAGAGAGAAAAAGAAAGAGAATTAAAGTCTGACTACCAGAGATGGAGTTAAAGATGTAGCAAAACTTGGAGACTCTCTCTTCTACTTGTGTTTTATGAGTTGACATTTCCTAGAATGGTCTCTAATTCAGGCTTTAGAACTGAGTGTCCTGTTAAGCACTTGGTTGAGCATCTGATAGAAAAGCTTGTGATGAAATGAAACAGGTGTTAAATTACTGTGAGTGAAAGGAGAGCAGGGTACGGGTATCTAGCATTTATTGGGAATGCTTACCAACTAGGAAGACACTGTCAAGGTCAGACAACCAAAAGGACCAAGAGAAGACTAGGCTAGACTTGGCCACCTGCTACTGATTACACAACTCTCATTAGAAAGGGGAAAGGAGGCCCACTAAGAGCTTCTTGATGATGAAAATAGGAGGTGCATTAAGAGAAATGCCTGTTATCCAGAGTATCAGACGCTGTGGCCTAAAAGAAACTACTGTGATTGATTGATGCTTTTCAAGTCTGAAGTGGATGGAAAATGATGGCTGCCTGGACCCCCTGATGAAGAAATTTTAATTATAAATGATTAAAAAAGAAATAATTTTATACTCCAGGAAGTGTTCCCTGAAGAAGACAGGTAAAAATAATAGGCTATTTTTCTCTGTAGGAAAATGTAAGTAGAGGGATGGGAGTTCTGAAATGGGAATTAAACACAAGAGAACTTGCTGATGAAGACGAGTGTTGAATTGCTCTTAACGGCATACATGTTATCTATCAATTGTTTAAGAGTCAAACCACTGATTATAAACATTTAATCAAGGCCATGAAATAGACCCTCAGCGTACGTGAATGTAACATTTTTAGTTCTACTATATTCAGATCATTCTACTGGCCTATGAAATTTATAATTTTGCTGAGCCACAAGCTTGATTTCTGAATTTGAGGTTGGAATGAAAGAGCAAGTTGCTTAATTAGGAAGTGATCTATCCAGTAAATAAGAGGTAATCTTTAAAAAGTTCTTGTTTTGTTTTGTTTTCATTTTTGTTTGTTTGTTTTCCTTTTTTTACTTACATTATCTTTATTGAGAAATAATTCACATACCATAAAAGTCATGCCTTCAAAGTTACATTTCAGTGTTTCTAGTGTATTAGCAGAGTTGTCCAACAGTAACCATTCACCCCAGAAATGTCTCTAAGCATTTACTACTTTTGGACTTTTGACGTAAATGGAATCACACATTATGTAGTCTTTTGTGATTGGCTTCTTTTTCTTATCATAATGTTTTTAAGATTCATTCCTCCTGTAGCTTGCATTAGTATTTCATTCCCTTCTTTTGCTGAATAATATTCCATTGAATGGAACTACCCCATTTTGCTTACCCATTCATTAGTCGATGAACATTTTGGGTTGTTTTCACTCTTTGGCTATTATGAATAATGCTGCTTTGAACATTTGCATGAAAGTTTTGTATGGATATTTGTTTTCATTTCTCTTGAGGAGATATTTAGTAAAATTGTTGGGTAATGTGGTAACTCTATGTTTAGCATTTTGAGAAACTGTTAAACTATTTTCCAAAGAGATTGCATCACTCTGTATTTTCATCAGCAATATGAGTATTCTGATATCATCTCCATTGTTTTTATTTTTAATTTGCCAGTAGCCCTGGTGAAAATAGGCAGGAAGTAACATAAATATTTGAAGTAGAATATGTGAATTACTTGAGTTTTATTTCATGTTAATCTTATCTTTCATTAACATAGATAATTGTATTTAGTTGGAGGGGATAGAATGATTCCACCTTCCTATTTAGGCATTTCTTAGAGATGACAACTAGTAGGAAGGGGAAGACTTTTGTCATGAAGCTGCATTTCCATAGTGAGTATCAAAGTTTAGTTCAGGAGAGAATTAAAGAAAATTGCACGAGTTTATTTTGTCCTCTTAGTTTCAAGAAAGCTCACTGTTTCTTAAAAAGAAAAGAATCAGATTATTTTTGTTGCTGAAGAAAGTTAAGATACAATTTTAAGTAACAGGTTATCTAGGAATTTTCCTCAAACTGTTGTGTGAGAATGATCAATTCCAGGTCATCAGGGTGAAAGTTATTTTTACTGCAGTGGCAGTTTGGATGTCACACAGTTTTGCAGAGGGTATACTCAAAAGTCTCTTTGAGAGCTTTGGAAACTGCAAACCTAAATTTAAATCCTTCTAAAAACTAAGGACATTACAGGTCCCAGAGTGGGACTCATTGAAGTTAGCAAGAAAGGACCTGGTTTTGGGAAACAAAGACCAGAACTGTGAATTTGGACCCATGGTAGCGCCTAATGGTGGCTCTGAAGCTGCAAGGAATCCTGGAGCACAGATTTGTGTTCTTTGATGTCTATAAGCAGGACAAGTCTTTTCATTCAGCAGTATATCAGCATTTGTGTCCTCCATTTGAGGCATCTGGCACTGAGGCCGTCTCTAAGTTTAGAAGCTGCAGAGACGAGAGGATACTATCCTTTCCCCGTTTGCCCCACTCTCCGCAGGCATTTGAGGGATAGACAAATGAATAAATGTGAAACCCTCCTTCTGAATCAATAATGGTAAAGGAAGGAGCAATTAAGAGGTAGATCAATAGCTGAAACGAAATGAGAATAGCTGAAACGAATTTCTCTTTACCTTGGAAAAATGTCTTACATTAAGACAAACTGTTTTTTCCTTTTCTGCTTTGGGTTTTTATCATTTACACTGAAACAAGGTAGGAGTTTGAGTCACTGTATCTCAGTTATACTACATTTTCTTTGCTCTAAATCTTCTATAGTGGGATTTTTCTTTCATAGTATCTTATTTTTGATTTTTTGAATTCAATGATTGGCTTTACAAGTGGTCAGGCATTCCTAGGTATAGACCGTCTTGCAGTGTGTACTCCTCCGAGTCTGCAAAAATCATGCTTTTCCTGATTCAAAGATTTAAATAAATGGATCAGAAGCCTTAATATTAAGATGGCATACTACCCAAATGTCTGTACAGATTCAATCTGTAGAAAGGGATAGCAATCCTTAGCGAAATTTTAGCTGCCTTTTTCACAGACATTGACAAGCTGATTCTAAAAGTCATATGAAGATACAAGGGACCCAGAAAAGTCAAAACAATCTTTTAAAAAGCACAAAATTGGAAAACCAACACTTCCTCATTTCAAAACTTATTACAATAAAGCTACAGATAATTTAAAAATGATCTTCTATGGAGACATAGAACAAAGTTTTCTGATCTTGGTAGATTTCAAGACAATTTCAAAGCCTTGAATTTTTAAACAAGACTGAAGCTCATTTAAAAAAGCTGAGACATTCTTAAGGGAGAATGATAAAATTTCCCAACCAAGGACTATAAGATTGAAGACTTCAGTTCGGTATTATGGCCACCAGAGAAGAGAAGGAGGAAGAGAGAGGGAAAATGAAGATGGGGAGAGATGCAAGCAGACTGTTCTCCCCTAAAATGAAGAGAAGGATAAAAAAAAAGGCTCATCTAGGGAGAGACAGGAGAGAATGAGAGATGGGAGGGAGGATTTAGCAGAAATGTGCTCAAGTGTTACTGTGCTTTTTAACCATCCTAATAAACAATACAGTATGAGGGAAGGTTTCTTTTTCCTGTACCTCTTGTGAAGGATGGGATGACCATTCTACCCACCCTCCCTGCATCCTTTTAAAATATCACTTGCTGCCCTTTTGGTTGACTTTTTTTTTTTTTTTTGTCCATGAGAAAGTGACTAATCTTTGAAGAAATGTCTGTCCTCTCTAGCTATCTCAAATAGTATTCATAACTTGACTGGGAAATATTTTTCCTATTCTTATCTAATAAAGTTTTTGTTTATTTTCTCCAATTCTGGTCGCTTAACACCTATGCAAGGCATGTGTTAGGTATTAGAAATATACTTTTCAACTTAGCTGTTGGATCATTTAATTTAAATTTAACACAAAAGCTGCTTGGTTGGCTCACTGCTGGTTTCAGGAGATATCTGGTTATCTAGATTACCTGGCTATTGGAGAGTTAGTCCTATTGATATGCTGAGTAAGATGATGCTTGTAAGAGTCTTTCTCATTGTCTTGCACATGGCAGGTGCTCAGTGGTTATTTGTTTTCTTCCTTAATAGTGAAGTTGAAATGGAAGTGTTGTTAAATGGCAAAATTACAATCTAAAATGAAATGAGTTAACTAAGGCTCTGAGTTTCTTTCTGAGTAAATTTCATGTTCATATACACAGATAGCCTAGTTAGGATCCAACTAAAATTAAATATTCAAAAAATTTCGCAACACTAATTTAATTTAATGTTTCATATTTGCATCCATGGCTTACCACACTTTATATTTTCTCTATTTTTAAATGTCCCTTAGGTATCAATAGCAAGTGTTTTAGGTATAAAATACAGTTCCTTCTGATCTGAAGACCAACCTGTGTCTTTGCAGTCTTGTGGGATCCTCCATAATAGAACAAATCATTTCAGGTTATTCTGGAAAGTTACAAAATGTTATTACAGCTATGAAGACCTATGATGATCTCATTCACTTGCTAATTTATCCAATTAATATTTATTGAGCACTTATGTATGGCTGTACCCACTCTGGCATTCCAAAGTGACGAACACAGGCTACCTTCCTCCCTTAACAGAGTTTTTTTTTTTTTTTTTTTTTTTTCTTGTGATGGTAAATTAGTTGAGCAATTCTGACTCCCTTCCAAGCCTGTCTTAGGTACCATAGTTTTGAAGGATTTATTTTAAACAACAGTCATGCCATTGAAGGGAGCCAGGTGAAGCTGCTCTGAAAGAGAGACGTCTTGAAGATCTCTGTCTTCCTCTTTTTGAAGACTGTCATACTTACATCTCCTAAAAAGACTGTAGGCGAGATTCTTAAAACATAGGCTGATAAGAAGTTAAACCAAAAGATTTCCAAGGCGTCTTTCATACTTAGGATTTGGTGAATTGGTGATAAACCAAGGAAGAGGGATCTCTCCAAAATGATCCCAGAAAAACACAGAAGTCCCCCTAAAAAAGTGCCACTTAATTCTATGTAAGTGTACTGAGCTCTAAGGAGCAGGCAGCTATGGGTTCTGTCTATCACACTATTGGCCCTCGTTCATCCTTTACCATTTTGAGCAAAGAAAATCTGGAGACTAACGGAAAAGCATTATGGATCATTTATTGATCTCTGCTTCTCACTGTGAACTGAAGCTAGAGACTTGTTAAGCTAAATGAGCTCAACTGAGACTCCAGCTGTCAACATTTATGCAGAACCTGCACGTTTACCTCTGGGTCTGCAGCGGTTTTCTTCTGACCAGGCATAAACATTGCACATGGACAGTTTTGACCTGGGTAGTTATTTAAAAACTTAAGTATGACCTTTTTTTTTTTTAAAGTGAATATATCAACTTGTGTTATTTGCATTTCAGAAATAAATACGTTTAGAATGTATTATTACAAAGTGTTTTTCTACTTCACATTTGGTAACATTTCCTCATGATCAGTAAGTATAATTGTAACTTCCTGCTTTGCTGAGTGGGCAGTGTTAATTTCACTTCAGTGTCCTCTGTGGTTGTAGGGATGAATGTTATAGGGCAGTGGTTTTCAAAGTGTGGTCTTGAGACCAAGAGCATTAGCCTCGCCTAGGGACTTGTTAGAAATTCCCCCTGCTCCCGGTGGTTCTGATGCATACTCAAATTTGAGATCCCTGTAGTAGGAAGATGAGCCTTAGATCAGTAATTTTATTATTCTGAGATTCCGACACATCCTTTGGAGGCATTGGGGTGAATCACTGGGCTAGATGAGTGAAACTTTCTTGGAGATGGTCAGTTATGTTGGAGTCATGTCCTGACCCTGTGACCTTTTTAGGATACTGGTTAATCAATATTTGTAAAGTTCTGTTGTCTTTGCATTTACTACAGATGTACTGATAGCTCCAACCACTACTACGAGTTAGACAGAAATAGGAGAAGATGAACGTTGTTTTACAATCTTGGGCAAGCTTCTGGTTGCAGACCTTTCCTAGAAAAGTAAAATGTTCTACTCTTTTCTGAAATAAAGGCTTTAGTCTTACTGTACAATGCCTTGCACTTGGGATTTCTCAAAGGGAAGCCACCCATTGACAGGCATTGAGAAAAGACATTGCAGTGGTTGGGGTGCTCATGCGGACTTTGAAGCTAGGCTACCTGGGTACAAATGCTGGCTTGGCTACTTCTCTGTGTGTGACCTTAGGAAAGTTCCTTTACTACTCTTGGTCAGTTTCTTCGTTTGTAAATCAGGCTGATAATCATGTCTACCTTTTACTAAGTTTGAAGCATGTAATGAGTTAATACATGTTGAATTCCTGACACTTGATAAATACTCAATAAATGTTAGATATTACTATTATGACTATTGTGTATGTATATGACATATTGTGTAGTTGTATGACTACAGCTGTGAAGATAACTTATTAGAACAATAAGTGAGACTGGGAAATATATATAATCTGTCAGATAGAGACAAACTAAAGAGTGAGACACACACAGGTTTGATTTCTTTGCGTGCATCTTATGGCAAGTAATTTAGCCACTCCTGAGCCTCGATTTTCTTATCTGTAAGATGGAGATAGTGCTTTCTGCTTTACAGGGCAGTTGGGAGCAGAAACAAGAACGTTTTGGAAGAGGCTGGTATACTCAATACAAAATGGTATCATTCTTTTTATTGCTGCTTGCTTTTTTCAAACTGAATTTTAAATAGCAACTTCCCTTTCCTATGGAAATCCAGGGAGTCTGATTTAGACGAAATGTGTATATGCTGTGGAATGTCCCATATGCCACTTTGCTATTAGAATATGACTCATTATTTCTAAACTTAGTGTTGCTTTATTTGTATGCTATTTGCTTTTCTCAGAAATCCCTATGTTCAGATCAATCATAAACTTTAGATAATAAAGGAAAGTAACCTCAATTTAGTGCTTTTTTTAAGCCACCACAAGTCACTAAAATAAGGTGTCTGACCAAGCAGTGACATAAAAAGGAGTAATATTTTGGTAAGCAACTGTGGCATTTTACATTTGTACAAAGCTCTTCTTTTACAAGGGTTTTTAAATTTTATTATCCTTTCTATTGAGGTATAGTTTACATATGGTGAAAGGTATAGCTCTTAAGTGTGCATTCAATCATTCTTGACAAATGTGTAGACTTCTGTCAAGGTATAGAGCATTTCCATCACCCTAGAAAGTTTCCCCATGCCCCTTCTCAGTCAGCTCCTCATGTAACCACTATCCTATTTCCTATCACTGTTGGTTAGCTTTTCTTGCTAGAAAACTTCATATAAATTGAATGATGCAGTCTTTTATGTCTGTCTTTTTTCCCCTTAGTATAATGTTTTTGAGAGTTGTCTCAGTTGTTGCACATATAGTTTGTTCTTTTTGGTTGCTAAATACCATTCTATTGTATGAATGCGTCTCAGTCTGTTTGTCCCCTTTCCTGTTGAGGAACACCTAGGCTGCTTCCATTAGTTCTTTTCATCATCAATGTAATGATATAAAAGAAGCAGAAGGTTCTATTATCTCCATTTTCCAGACTTGAAAGCTGGGGCTCAGAGAAATGAGACAATGGAAGGTCCCACTGCTGGCAAATGATGAATTCGAGAGGAGAATCTGGTCTGCTAGTTTCAGAGCCTCTGTTTTCCTTCCATTCGTACGAGGCCACTTTGTTTCTGGCCTTTACCAGGAGTTCTGCCCTCTCTGACTCCAGGGTTCTATTGAACTCTGCCTTCTCTTTGATTGAGAAAGACCCAAAACAGCAAAATTCAGGAATTCAGCCCTACTCTGAGGTAGCTTTTGGTAAAGCCTTGGTTTCTCAGGTGGAGTGAATGAATTTCTGAAGCTGGCCCAAGGGTGAACCAGAGCGGGGATCTGGGTGACACTGGGTTAGATCATATATCTTTAGATCTGTTCAGATATTCCGAAGATGCTGTAGGAGAGAAGCTTTGTCTTCCAGAGTGCAAAGGGAAACAGGATGGACATGGAGGACAGGCTTCTGTTACATCCCATCTCAGCCACACATGAGCTGTGGGAGCTCAGGCAACTCCCTCTGGAAGATTTCTCCATCTGAGTCTGTTTCTCCCTCTGGAAAGTGGTAGTTTAATTCTTCCCTCCTGGATTCCAGTGAGGAAGTTCCTGACACCGACCTGCTCGTTCTGTGCTGTGTTAAGAGTGGGCTTCAGGGAGCATGACAATGTGCTGTTGACCTGCTATGGGATTTCCACTGTGTGGAAAACTAGCCCTCCCCTTTGTCTCTGAAGACACTAATTCATAATTTTTAGAGTGTGAATAGAGACAAGAGAGTTCATTTGTCAATGGAGTCCTCACAAAAATAAAGCAAGGGAGGGGCCCCGAGGGACTCGTTTGCCTTGAGAGCTGGGGAAGTGAATACAGCTAAATGTGTCCTGTGAAGACACTCTTTTCTCATCCCTTCTCAAGAAGGATGCAGCCTCTTCAGGAGGATACCCCTTGTTCAGGATGCTGATTGGGCTGTCCCAGTAAAGAAGGCCTGTAGGAAAAACAAAAGGAGAAAGCATTTTACTACCAGGCTCCCATCACCCATTCCTGCCCTGTTAGGGATTTAGTAATGTCTCTGGGCCTCAGTCTTTCCATCTGTGACGCTTAAATAGCACTCTGACACACACCTCAGGATGGATGTGAAATTGGATGAGTTCAGTTTTCTAATAATTTACAGGGATATAAAGGTTTTGGTTAAAAGATAGTATTTACATACTGAATACTATGTAGTTTGAGGTCAAGTGTGCCGTCTAAGAAAACCTCACAATCTCTGAGAAGATTTGATATGTGATGACTTAATAGTAGGACACATTGAACTGCGGTCAAAGCAAAAATTGGGAGGACTCTTACAAGAACCTAGGGTTAGATGATTCCCTTGGTTACTAAGAGTTTTGGAAGGAAATGTCAAACGGTTCATGACATTATTGAACTTGTCTTCAACCGAGATTGAAAAAAGCTGATTGCAAGTGTCTCACCGAGCACTCACTGCTCTGCACACCAGCCTTGCTTCCTAGCATTTACCCTAATGTTTCCCAGGTTCCCAAGGAAAGGACACACTTCTGCAGGCTCTGCATGTGCTTAGAGGGGGGAAAACAATCCAAGTAGTCTAGAAGTCAGAGCACTTGCGAAGTTTTTATGCAGGAAACTGAATGCTAGGCTTCCTTTATGGCTTTCCATAATTGGCATTTAAACACAGTCATTCTGCTGACTCAGCTTTATAATGGAACAGATCCCTTATGTGTAGGAGGAAGAAGGAATGAATATGCCTCAAATGTGGGGTGGCTCTTTACGTGAAGAACATTTGAGAGGAAAGAGATGACCATTAGACAAAGTTGAAATAAGTTACAAGGGCTAAGAGTAGGGTAGCGAAAAAGACATCCCATGCAGTGGAGGTTTATGTGACAATTGTTTGGTTTGGGCTTTTTGCTGGAAAACATTTTCTTTCAGAGTTTACATTATTTAATGTGTTACTTTCAAGTGTTTTGCATAATTTCCAGATTTATTTATATATCTGTCTCCCTTCTAGGCATAAAGAAAAAGACACTGAATTTCAGATGATGACTGGACATCCAATTTTAGCCACTTCTTTAAAAGGTAACATTTATTGAGTGCTTTTTTATGTGCCAGGCACTGAAATAATTACTTTTATATATATTGTTTTATTTGACTCTCATAATGATCATATAAGAAAAGTATTATAATAATAATAATGTAGTAATAGTGTAATTATTATTATTACATTATTATTATGTCAGAGATGAGGAAACCAAGGCAAGAAGTTGTCAAGTTTAGGCAATTATAAGTAGCAGATGTCAAAGACAGAGCATTTGACTATGGCTTTATACTTTATTGAACTTTACCCTGTATTGAATTTCTTGATGGTGAAAGTCCCATCTCATCCCTCTTGGTACCTTGGTACCTCAAGCACTCAGTTCCATGTCTTTAATACAATGTTTGTTGAATGATTTACAGAACCCAAACATCTTTAAAGGGAATTTTGCAAAACTACTTGTATCCTCAGATCTTTTCCCCACCATGAACATAATCAAGAGGTGGAGATATTCAGGGAAAATTTGGAATCCCATTTGGAAAGATTAGCTTTGAGATGCCAATTAGACACCCAAATGTGGATGTTGGTTAAATAATAATATTTATGGGGCCAGAGCATAAGGGAGAAGTCAGAGCTGGAGACAAAAATATCATTATCTTCAGTGAATAGATGGCACTGAAAATCACGGGCCTGGATGAGATCTTTGATGGGCTGGGGTTTGGGGTGGAAGAGAAGAGAACTGAAGACTCAGCCCTGGGCTTCCATAATTAGCAGCTGGGCATAGAAGAAGACAAAGTGAGTTGGAACAGACGAACGAGGAGTGAGGAACCATGGATGCTAAGAGAAGAAAGTGCTTTGGGAAGATGAATGTGGACAGCTATGTCCACATGCAGTTGGATGAGGACAAAGAACTGACCACTGGGTTTGGTGTGGTTGAAGGTCCTTGATGAGCGTTGTTTCATGGACACCGTGGGGACGAAAGATGATTAGAGTAGTGGGAGAGAGAATGGAAAGCAAGGATTAGTCAATCCTTTAGCATTTTGCTGTAAAGAGGAGATAAGGGATGGGGTGAAGCTGGATGAGGATATAAGGTCAAGGGAGAGATTTTTTTTTTTTAAATAGGTGATATTAAGGTATATTTTATGCTCAAGGGAATGATCTAGTAGTAGGGGAGAAACTGAAGATGCAGGAGAGAATCACTGGAGTGATGTCCTTGAGGAGGCAAAGAGCGGAGGGGACCAGGGCTCCAATAGAGGAGTGGAGCTTCTCCCATATTCCAGGAGCAAAGGCAGAATATATGATGCTGATGATAACATTCCTCCTTTACGTTCAAATTATTAAACTCTCAAGAGCTGATGGGGTTTGCTTATGCCAACTGATACAAGTTTATTCTTTTGAATAAATATATACACAAAAAATATTCAGTCAGAAGCTGATGTGAGCATAAAGTAAAATTTAATAGTCAAAGGTGATTTCATTATCAGACCCGCTTTTAATATGGAACTTTAAACTGCTTGCTATTTTCTACAGCTGTTATCTCAGATTAAAGGAAGAAATTTGCCCTAAAAGTAAGTGCAGCAAGAACTTTACTAAAATGGTAAAATGTGAAAGTTTTCAAATCAAGAAATGTGTCTTCTGATTTTGCTTAAAGAATTTAAGTATTCGTGGAAGCAAGAGGCATAATGGTATCTATAATCAACTGTTGTAACTTCTGTGTACTGAGAACCTCTCCTATTCCTGGCACTTTTCAAACATTCTTGCTGATCTTTACAACACAGCAAACAAAGTGGTTTTATTGTGGCTTGACAAGTGAGAGAACTGCTAGTGAGGTTCTGGAAGGTTTAATGATTTGCTCAAGGTCACCCAGCAGGTAAAGTGAGATTTAAATTAAAGCTCATTCGACATTCAGACTTGCTTTCCCTCATACATTGCCTTGATATAGTAAATGTTTTGATATAAGTAATATCCCTGTTTCACATGGGAAAAACATTTGGCTCAAAATACTCCTCTATTTTTCTTCTGGTCTAGTGCATAAATATGGCTAAAAGGAAGGAAGGAGGAAAACCTGGGTAAAACTAGAGAGGATGGTCTCATGAACTCTTGTATCCCGTGTTCTACCTTCAATAGATTGACTCCTGGCCAATCTTGTTTTATCTCTATCCAATCTGGTTTTCTCTCGCTTGACACTAGATTATTTTGAAGCAAATCCCAGACATCATATCATGTCATCCATTAGTCTACTTCTAAAAGATAAAGATTATTTTTAAAATGTGACTTCAACGGTATTACTATATGTAAAAAATTAACAATAATTCCTTAGATTTGCTGAATAGCCAGTCAGTCTTCCAGACACCCCAACTGTGTCATGAGTGATGTTATATTCAGCTTGCTCCATTCCAAGCAGGGGCTTTACAGTCTAGCTGGTTGAATGGTTTCTGAAGTTTCTGTTTCTACAGCCTCCTTTTTCCCTCCCCTGGCAATTTGTTTGTTATTTGTCCTGTCCAGTTTCCACATTCTGGATTTTTGCTGATTGTATCACGGGGCTTTGGTTTAACATGTTTTTCTGACTTGATGTTTCTTGGAAATTGATGACTGCTTGATCAGATTCAGCAGTTTGAAAGTAGGTCGTATACCATATATCTCAATATTTTAAAGGTCTAGACAAAACTAGTTTAAAGTTATAAACTAAGTCAGCTGGCCATTCCCACCCATCGTCCCTTTCCTGGAGCTGAAGGAGCCTCATGTTCCCGGGAGTCATCTCACCCTAGAAGTACCTGAGTAATTGCCAGGATCCGCTGGGGAAGAGCAGGGTGGAGTCAGGGGTTGGGGCTGGGGCTCCTGGATGAGACTCAGAAGGTCAAAGTCCCCTGGGAGCCGAGGGAGCAGGTCGCCCTTCCCCATACCTTGCTTCTCTAACTCAGGATTTCCAGGCAGTTGAAACACCTCTCCAAATGATGCCTCTGAGTGGAGGGGTGGGAGGGAGCACAGTGGTCTGGGGAGACCAATCGGCTGAGACCCTCCTTCTGTCAGTGCTCTGCTCTTCCCCCGTGTGGGCCCTGCTGGCTGTTGCTCTCTTCCGTCTCTCCTCCGCTGCTTCTGCCCAGGGGATGGAGGCCTTCTTGGCCCTGGACCTCATGAAGAGGGTCTTTCTAAGCTGGGTGACTCTTCATCTGTTGCCTGCTGAAGACACATTGCTGTTGCACCCAAGCTGGGCCAGCCACAGAATGTCCCAGAGATCAGTTGTAAGAGCTGCCCAACTCTGGGAAAATCATATGCCCACTTTACTTAAACGCCACAGAGGACAGATTTGAATACGTTTATGTTTTTGAATCCATCATTTTTGGCATCAAAAAGTCATACAGTTTGAACCAGATTTTCTCATTTCAGTTGAGGAGATACAAAGCCACTCTTACATCTTAGATTTTTCTATGGTCACTATGGAGATGGCTTCCTTTGTGTTAAGTTTTACATAGACATTTTAGAGAGACAAAGAATTTGGGCGACTGGGTTCCTTAAAGATCTTTCATAGTGAGGGAAACCAAAAGCAGACATTAGGGACAAACCTTGAATGTGAGCTGCTGATGTTTTAATTGGGACATGCCACTGGTTTGTGGACGGTGACAGGGGCTGGCTATGCTTTGCAGATAATGATGTCCGTCTTCACAACTGTTCTCACTGCATATTTCCCATCGTCAGCACTGACGCAGCATTCTGTTCATAGCTTGCCCTTGATTTCAAAGAGTTATTGAGTCTATAACTGGTAGCATCGGCTCAGAATTATAAAGCACATATAAACTCCACTGAAAGTAAATATAGGGAAAAAGGAAGGGAATTTAAAAAATGTACTGATGCCCAGCAAGTCTGAGTTTTGGGTCTCACGGGTTGTTGTCTTCATCCTAAGGCATATGAGCCATTAGGCTGGCCTGGATGTGTCCATCAGGGTTCCGAAGTTTTCCCAGGAGAACATTTCAAGATTCAATATCTTTACCTTCCTCTCCCTTCTCCCCCCATCTCTTTCACATACTCCAGAACAGCCCAGCAGTAAATTTATGTTTAGTCCCTGTTTAAAATGAAAATCTTGCACAAAATTTAAGTGTTTTAGTATAAACTATTTCATATCAACAAGTTACCCCAAATCTTCAAGTAAAACATATGCTCCAGAATAATGTGCCCTGCTACCTGAGACTCTGAATACTACGGGCCAGCCTCCTAATGGTGCGTAAAATTCCATCTGAGAAATAGTGGAGAAGGACATTTCTTTTAAAAGCGGTGAAGGACCATTGCCTCTGATTCCCTATCATGTCTGAAATCCCATTTGAAATGATGGCCCTTAAGCTGTGTGTTCTCCTTGACAATGCAGCTAAAAAGGGGAACATAATAAATTATTCACATCTTATTATGCCCTCGCAATGGCTAGTGGTCGCTCAAAGAGAACATGCATTTAAATAATAATAGTGGCATAATAATTGCTTATAGGAGAAATCATGAATGAAAATTGAGTGGCAGTTCTATGTTTTAGAGATTGAGGAAACCAAAATAATTACCTGTAGGTCATGGAACTGGTTACTGAACTCCTAGGGAGTCTGGTCCTCATTTAATTATTTTTGACTACTTAATGCCCAGCATATAGGAAACACTAAATAAATGCTTGTCAAATGAACAACTGGGGAAAGGAGGATTCACATCTGAGGCCACTGTGATTTCTGTTTGGGAGAACCAGAGGTTCTCAGTAACTTAGAGACAGATTTACATTAATTCAAAGAGGATTTCTGCTCAGGGTCCCACTCCTCTCCCTGGAACCAGGGGCTCAGATTTCACCTTTACTGCATTTATCTATTCTGTGTCCTGTCCTGTGGCTTCTTCCTTTGCAAAGCCTTCCTATTAGTTTTTCCTGCTTTTCTCTGGCTCAGGCCTCAATGCCTTCCCTGCTGGAGAATGATACTAGCCTTCCAGCTAGGTCTCTCTGCTTTCAGACACATCTCCCTCCAAATATTCCGGTAGGCTGTCTGTAGGGTAGTATTACTAACTCACACATCATTCATGCTACCCATGGCCTGAAAGCTTTTATTGACGGCCTGTGCCCCATCAAGTCCAGCTGAACTTCTTTCATGGGCATTGAAAACCTTCCTGCTCTCACCTGACCTACCTTTTGGGGCTTATCTACAAGGGCACTGACATAAAACCTACATTCTTGACAATCTAGTTGTTTTACAACATTTCCTCATGCCTGAGGATGAGATATGAGAACATTTTGTTCAAGTGGGAGGTTACCTTTGACACTTGATGGTTATCAGCTCGAGGATGGGGGATGTGTCTTATACACCTTTGAATTTATTCCCCAACTTAGCAAATACCCCTGTGGAGAAGCCCACCAGAGGTGCTAATTTCAGCTTCTCCATGGGTCCTATGACAGGAATAGTACAGCAGATGGGACTTGGATGCAGAGGGCTGTCCCTGATGCTGGGGCCGGGGTGAGGAGATGGGAAAAGGGGAGCAAAAGACTGAAAGTTTTGGGCAAGATTGGGATAGCTGGTGCAGAAGATGTGGTTTATCTGTTAAAACTTCCTAGAAGCATTTGCTCACTGTGGGCCATCCTGGCATTCTCTGGTGTGGTGAAATATCAGGCTTGCAGAATGGCAGGTGATGAGAAAGAAACATTCTGCGAAGGGTTCCAACTAATGTCATAGAGAGGACCCAGGTGGGTGGAGACCCCAGTGAAAACTAGCACGCAGGCCCCCAGGCTGAAAGCTGGGATGCAGGAACCAAGCTGACGGCCAACTTTCCACACAAAGATTGCAGGAAGCGAGGGCCTCATCTCAAAGCAAAAACTGGTCTGAAAATTTTGGTACACATTAAGATACCCCAGTGTTTGAGGAAATCTGGCCATTGTTTTCGTGTGTGTGTGTGTGTGTAGGTAGAAGGCTGTGGGTGGTGCTAAGACACACCAAAGAGCCTCGTGAAAGGGCCTGATTTTTTCTTTTTCTTTTTTCAATTGAAATCTAGTCAGTTACAATACGTCAGTTTCTGGTGTACAGCGTAATGTTTCAATCATACTTAAAGATACATATATTCGTTTTCATATTCTTTTTCATTATAGGTTACTACAAGATATTGACTCTAGTTCCCTGTGTGATACAGATGATATTTTTTAATCTATTTTATATATAGTAGTTAATATTTGCAAATCTCGAACTTCCAATTTATCCCTTCCCACCCCTTTCCCTTATACCCTAGTAACCATAAGTATGTTTATTATGTCTGTGGTCTGTTAACTGCAGAGATAAAACCTGGGTTTAGGACAGCTCTGATTTCAACTATTCTCTTAACTCTTCCCAAAATAGCATTCATATTCATTCTACTCTTTGCCTTTATATCTCGTGGTGAAAGCATAGCTCTTTTCTATCATAACACCACAGCCAGGGAACTTCCTTAAATACAAAGAGAACACTTTCTCTTTGCCTCATTGCTTCTTGAGAACTCTTTTTTGCGCTTGGCCAGAGGGTCAGCCCTCAGAATCAAATCCAAAGTGAAGCTCGGCAGAGGAAGGTGGGACCTACAGGCAGAGAATTCTTTTGTTTCTGGCCGTGGATTTTTCAGCACAAGAGTAAGGACCCTTAAAGTTGTACAGTAGATCAAAGGTCAGGAGATGTCAAAGGTTATCACCAGGAATAGAATATTTTCCAGCTCCAAAAATTCTTCTCAAAGCAAATATGTACATTTGATACCTGCAAGTTTTGAATGTGCAAACATTGACTCAGGAGATGGATGAACCCATGCTCTCTCTGTTTTTTTTCTCAAGGGTTGGGCCTATTATGACTCTGACTAAGGGTTATACATTTTTTCCTTGCCACCTGATGTATTTTCTAGCATGGGGTGCTTTCTCAAGAAAATATAACATCTATGGGAAATGTTAAACAGGTTTTTATCTTCCAGGGGCCCCCCTTTGACAATTCAGGTAATGGTTTAGGCTAAATAACCTGGTCTCACTCCATCAGTTCTTTAGTGACCTCAGCTGATGACTCCCACCAGGTCACCAGTAGATTTGATGGGAATTCCCAAGTTGTTTGACTCATTATTTTGAGACTGGTGGAAAAACACATAAGCAAAGAACCTTGAATGATGGAATTCCAAAAAGTTTTCAGAATTAGTTTTGGAGATAAATGTAAACTAAACTGTAAAGCAGTATACTTACATAAAATCACAAACTGTAAGGCAGTATACAAAGTAGCTGTTCTTAAGTACGATGTGCCAAGCAAGGTATTCATGGTTGAATCATTAACATCGACCAAGATTGTCAGAGAGTACCATGATTCAACACCACCTCAAGTTTCTACCTTTGAGGTGAAGAGCAGACCAATAAATCATTAGGCAACCTATCTGACACCTCAATTTCATGAAAGTCTATAAGGTCATCTTCAAAAAGTTGATTACAGGGGGAGGGTAGAGCTCAGTGGTAGAATGCATGCTTAGTGTGCATGAGATCCTGAGTTCAATCCCCAGTACCTCCATTAAAAAATAATAGTAAATAAAGAAAACCTAATTACCCCCCAAAAAGATTTTTATAATTTTTTAAAATTAAAAAAATTTATATATATATATTTATTGAAGGATAGTCAGTTTAAAATGCTGTGTCAATGTCTGGTGTAGAGCACAATACTTCAGTCATAAAGTAACATACATATATTCGTTTTCATAATCTTTTTCATCATAAGTTACTACAAGAGATTGAATAGTTTCTTGTGCTATACAGTATAAACTTGTTGTTCATCTATTTTACATATAGTAGTTAGTATCTGCAAATTTCAAACTCCCAATTTATCCCTTCCCACCCCCTTCCCCACCCCCCAACCATAAGTTTGTTTTCTATGTCTGTAAGTCTGTTTCTGTTTTGTAAATAAGTTTGTTTGTATTTTTTTCTTTAGATTCCACATATAAGTGATATCTTACGGTATTTTTCTTTCTTTTTCTGGCGTACTTCACTTAGAATGACAATCTCCAGGTCCATCCATGTTGCTGCAAATTGTATTATTTTATTCTTTTTTATGGCTGAGTAGTATTCCATTGTAGAAATATACCACAACTTCTTTATCCATTCATCTGTTGATGGACATTTAGGTTGTTTCTATGTCTTGGCTATTGTAAATAGTGCTGCTGTGAACATTGGGGTGCATGTATCTCTTTGAATTTAAAAAAAAGTTAATTACATCAAGAGGCATTTTTAGGTGCATAAATTTAATCTGTGATGTATCCAGTCATTGGCCCTAGGAATGGATATAGGCTATTGAGACCCACTGGAAGCTCCCCCACCCCAATCCCTGATGGTGCTTGCCCTCTCAGGCACCAATGGTTCTGAGCAATGTCTCCATGTGGCCCCTAATCCCTGCCAGGGGAAACCTGCATTTGAGGAAGGGTTTTCCCTGAGGCCTTGATCTCCTTTATATCAGCGTTTGGGGGACTCTTGTTCTAGGCTATCTCCTGCTTTATGCTTCTGGGCATATTGCTGTCTTGAGGATCTTGGATGCAAACAAACAGGTGAAACAACCGTCCACATTCTTAATCACATCTTACATGTGCAGGCACAGTGCTTCACCGGGAATGGGCACGTGCCCTCTGTAAGCAGTACAGGTGGTATTAGCCCCATTTTACAAACATGAGCAAGGGACTTGCCCAGGGTGTAACTTCAGTTCTTAATACGTCTTAATTCTTCTGATATGTAGCTCCGATTACCACTGGGAAGGTTTCACAGAACTTGGAATTCCTGGCAATAATTCTTAAAATTAATTCTTGGAATATTATTTTTGGAGTAAGCTGTGACTCTGGAAATTTTTTAGCTTAAAGAGGTTTTTTGGAAATAATGTCTCATCTATGTGATGGCCCCATGTTGCCCCCTTATGGAACTTTTGATATTTGCAAAATTCTTTACTGAATTAGTCTTTATTAGACTGAGAGAAATAAAACACGATTTACAAGCGTTAGTTTCTCTCAGGGTAGCGTGTTATCTTACCACGTTCATATATTAAATCAACCATTACCGAAATTTTGCCAGATTTAAGGAAAATGTGATAATAGGAAAATCTACAGAAAATTTTGTGAAAATTTCTAACTATATGTCTTAGCCTCTTTCCCCACATCCTCAGGACTAATCATTTAGTATACATCTTTAAAAAAAATTCTTTTCAAATTTATTGTTTTAAATTTGTGTTGTTTTTAATTTTTTAAGATTTTCAGAGGGATGGAATTAGGCTTGTTTGTTTATTTATTTATTTGATGGAGGTACCGGGGACTGAACCCAGGACCTTGGGCATGCTAAACCCGTACTCTACCACTGAACTATACCCTCCCCACTGTACACATCTTTTTTAAATGTATCTAACAAAATGGGATGGTGGTCTTAATATTTTATGAAATGTGGGGATAAGACAGCTTATTTTAAGTTTCATATTTGTGAAATGTTTGGAAATTTGGTTAAGTTTTTTTCTAAAGGTGAGTTTGAATGCCAGCTCTGCCCCTTGTTGACTGCATAACTTCTTATCATGACTCTTAATTTCCCTGAGCCTCAGTGTCTTTCTCTGTAAAATGGGGAGAATGGCACCATTTGTGAAGCATTTGAAACAATTCCTGGTGCAGAGTTTCCATGCAGGAGTAAAAGTAGTAGCAGTGGTTGGAGTAGTGGTAACCCCTGGGTCCTAGTCTCCTCAATTATTACACGGGGAGATTGTCATGCAGGAGTTCCGAGGTCCTCTCCAGTTCTTATAGCTCTGATCCTAGGGATGCAGGGTAAATGAGGAAGGAGGAAACACTGAGACCTGTGTTTTCCTTTCCTCCCATCTGGGAAGGCCCTTCCCTCTCCACCATGCCTGGGAGGAGCAGGAATTTCAGTTAATTGGCCAGGAAGGGTTCCTGCTGTGGCTGCTGTTTCTGAGCACTGAAGGGAGTTAGGTGCAATGGGGGTGACTTCTGAAACTAGACCCCCACCTGGCGGGTCAAACCACTCTGTCCCTAGGACCATGCTCTCCCTAGGACCATGCTTTCCTCCTTTTCCATTGAGGAAAGACCTGGCAGGTAAGTGGGAGTGGAGGGTAGGCAGTGACAGCGGTTGCGGGGAGGTTGGTAGGACACTCATTGGTGTCTATGAGGGAGTGGAGAGAGGCACACCGAAGAGACTGATGATGGAAGTTCTGCCTGTTGTCCCCAGGTCTCAACTTCACCATTGTTGAAAATAAACAGAGCCAGATGCGAGGTAAAGCAGTGAAAACAGACTTGATTCTGTAGCTACTGAGAGGTGGGGAAAGAGCTGAGCTCCATTCTGATTTGTGTAGAGTCAACTGGGCATTTTAAAGGGAAAGTAGGGAGGGGCAAGAGTGGGGTATCAGAAGACTGGTAAGAAGTGGAGCCGTCAGTGCCTGACGTTGGGATTCTATCCTCCTGCAGACAGTGGGGAACAGAGGCCCTATTATCTGATGGTGACATTTCAAAGGTATGGCTCTGGGATCTTGAGAAAGACACTCCTGTGCTGTAGGAGACCCGCATGCATCTCACAGGGACAGAGGGAGGCATCTCGATGGAAAGCTCTTTTAAGAAAACACTCTAAGAAAGGGAGGTTGGGGCCTATTCTCAGGTGTTGGCTAGGAAAATAGTAATTTTTCCTAGCCTCATCTGTTTTCTCAGGCAGACATCTTCATGGGGGGGGGGTGGTGGTGGCTGGGGTCTCCCAGGGACTAGCCTCATGCTAGAGTTTGCTTTCTCATCGTGCAGAGGTTGGAGTGTAATTCTTACCACGAGGCCTTCTCTGACCAATAGAAGCCCTCGCGGGTCTCCATCTGCGGCTTTGGGGACCTTTGGAAACCAGAGCCTTAGAAGTTCGTCTACTCACTCCACAAGGATGAGTTGGGAGCCTTCTGCATGCTGGGCGTGGTTCAAGAGTTAGGAGTCTTCGGATTGTTTCTTTCTCTGGTTGTTTTAGTTGGGTTAGTTTTACCTTAACTAAATAGCTTCATTGAGATTAGAGACACTCTCTCATTCTTGTCTCCCACATGGTATATAATTCAGTAGAGCCCAATAAATAGTCAACTGAAATTATTAAATATAATTGAGCCACACAGAATAAATCAAGAAGATAAAGAAAAATGCTTTGAAACAGAAGTTGAGTAGTTTGACTGTTAAGTGGAGAAGAAAAAGAAAATGACAATGTTGAAAGGATAAAAGAAATTACTGTACTACCCTTTTTGACATGAAGAAGAAACTGAAATTCACTCTGAAGGCCAAACTAACTTCCCTTATATTTCTGAAATACTCTAAAAGATATTTGCTATTTGCTTCCTTAATTACAAGGAAGGAATGAATCTCTGAGATACATTGTGTAGGTGACATTGAAAGTACATTCGTGTGTGTGATTTAACATTGCTGAAATTAGTAAAAATTTCTCCTAGTTTAACATTTATCTAAACCCTAAGAATAGGTACAGAGAAATTTATTCCTTCTAGATGCTAAGAATATTCTCAGATCTTGCCAGCTCTGCAGCAAACAGAGTGGGTGGTTCTTGGATGGCAGGTTTCTCTGGAGGGAGGCCAGGCTGCAGTTGGCTGTGTTGTAATGTTTTCATCCGAGGTATTGGCATGAAGGCTTCCGCCACTGTTTCTAAAGGAAGGTCATGGTTGTGTAAGGGTCAGGGCTGGCACAGAACTGAGAGAGATGGGGCTACTTTTACAAAGATGCATGCATTGTATCCAGTGCCCTTGTAGCCTCAACATGTCTTCTATTTCAGTGGTCTCAGCTGGGGTGCTTTTGCTTCCCATGGGACATCGAGCCATATCTGGAGACATTTTTGATAGTCATAATTGGGGGACTTGCTATTGGCATCTACTAGGTAGAGGACAGGGATGCTGCTGTACACCCTACAATACACAGGACAGCCCCTCACAACAAAGAATCATCCACCCCCAGATGTCCAGAGTGCCAGGATGGAGAAACCCCATTCTATATTGTAAGACAAGGAAACCAGTTTCTTGCTTAACTGTGTCAGCTAACATCTTACTACTCCAAGTGTGGTCCCCAGATGACATCAGAATCACTTGGAAGTTTGTGAGAAAGACAGACTCTCAGGATCTACTCCAGACACACTGGATTAGAATCTGCACTTTCATCAGATCCCCAGGTGGTTTCTATGCATGTTTAGTTTTTTAAAATTATTTTTTATTGAAGTGTAGTTGATTTACAATGTTAGTTTCAGGTGTACAGCAAAGTGATTCAGTGAGATATATATATATATATATATATATATATATATATATATATATATATATATATATATATATATATATATATAATTTTAATTTCTTTTCCATTACAACTCATTACAAGAAATTGAATACAGTTCCCTGTGCTAAAAACTAAGTCCTTGTTGTTTATCTATTTTATATATAGTAGTGTGATATGCATGCTTAATTTTGAGAAGCATGACTAACATTCTGAGAAGCACAGAGCACAAGGCAGTGTGGTAGGTGCTTCAGGGTAACCAGGTCAAGAAGAGACCGAGTCCTGGCTCTGTCCAGGTAATATCTTTAAATGTACAAAAACTTACTTCTCCATCTATTTTTGTTTTTCATTTTCCTTTAAGTATCATTCATTTCTTTGCTCCTTTTATCCTTTCTTCCTTCTTTTTCTAGTTACTCTGCTTCACTGAAGATGCATCCATTTGTCTTTATCCCATGTGTGTATACTGCCTTTTCTAGGTCTTTAATTTTGAGCCTCTTGATGCAAAGGAAAAAAAAGGGGGGGAGACACTTATCTCTTTAATTAAAGAAAATTGGCCTAGAGGGGAGAAATGAGTAGAATCTGGAAGGACAGCCATACTTTCTGAAAACTGATATAACACAATTAAATTCAACCTTCCTGCACTGAGCCTTTGGTGGTAAGATATTAAAAAGGAAAGCAGTAAAGCTTATCCAGTACTAATTTAATCAGAAGCCAGTGCAATCAGTCTCTTTGATATACCTTTTGTCAACACAACTTTAGGTTTTGAATAGACAACCTAAAACTCTGGAAATTTATAGTGACTTATCAGCAAAATTTCTGCTGAACCTAGGAATAACAATAGGTCTGATGGAAAAATAAAATTTAGTCTGCATACCATGCAGCATACCATAACATTATGGAGGTTTTTAGATAGATTATTTAGAAATTCTCTCTCTCCTTTAAGCTTTTGCCTCTGTCAAGTTCACCATCAATTAGCTCCATGTTTCTCTCCAGGAAGTATGAGCTAAAAATTTAAACCATTAAAGCAAACTTCAATTAGACAAACATTTTCTAAGCACTTAGTGTTTGCAAGAACTGGAATAAGAATTATGAAAGATTAAAAAGTTAGGATTAACAATCTCTGCCCTAGTTTATAATCTGGTGTGTGTGTGTGTGTGTGTGTGTGTGTGTGTATGTGCGTGACGGGGTGGATAAGTATATGCAGAAGTTTGTTCACAGTAAGTATATTAATACACAAATCAACCAAAAGCTGGAGGAGTCTATAGAGAAATATGCGTGCTTAGTGTTTCTGTTATTAAAAAGTGGATTTTAAAATTAAAAAAATGAAAACAATGACTGAAGATGTTCCAGCTCCTTAAGCGCTGTTGTTTTCTCAGTGACATTTTATATCCTGGTTAGCAATTGTGTTAAGTTTCAGGGAAGTTTAACTAAGGAGCTTAAGTAGATCTGATATTCTCAGAAAATTACTGCTCCTATTTATGCCTGTCCCCTCCCCCCATTTTTTCATAGCTATATTTTTAAACATTTCTCCATAACTCTCCCCCCTCCCTTAAAACTACAATTGTACTAAAGCAGAGACTTATTCTTTTGATTGGGAACCTAAGTCATACATGGAAGATAATGAAAATATTATGTAAATATTGAAGAGAACCTACTAAAAACAATCTGTAATGGACTTTTTCATCAATTTAATTGAATAAAATTCATCTTGCTTAGGAGTGACTTTTTAAAAATAATGCCTGTAATAGTCACTGTGCAATTTTTTTCACTTGGCATCTAGTTCAGACTTTAATAATGGGGCTCTAGAAGTGATCAGCTTTTCTCTGGGTACTAATCAATATTGAAAAGAGCATATACAATCTGAAATTACAAGAAATGAGAAAGTTAGTCTTTCCTCCCATACCCCACGACCTTGCAAATGACTCTTTGTGCCAAAAATTACATCAGTATTTGGACTGAATTCCTAAAGTAAATCAAATGATGTTGAATCATACTAAAGCTTCATTCCATTAGGCAATCACGCGGGAAGGTTAATTTTCAAAATAAAGTTAGAGAAAACTGGTTGTAGATGGTAAGTTTCATAGGGCGGTGCTTATCTTTTGAAACTGGCAGGTGTGTCCTCACCATGTAGTATTGATCATTAATCTTAATTTTACTAAGATCACTAGTAATTATGGGTGTGCATTCATCACCGTATAAAACAAGTCTACTTTGTTAATAAGCTGGCCTTGGTTTTTCCAAAAATACTTTTATTTGCCCCGAATGTCATGAGTCATATTTCTCTGCAAATGGAATCCTGTGTTTGCTTCTTCACACATGACTTTCCTGCAGTCATTCTCTCCCATATTCTCATAGCTGCTTTGGACTTGACGTCAAATCTTTGAGAACTGGTTAGGTGGGTATTTTGTTTAATGAGATAATGAAAATTTCTCTTTGGAACAAAGGTGAACTGGCAAGTTAGGAAGCTAAAAGCTAGTGAAGAAACTCTTGAATTCAAAAATTCTGCTTCTGAGAAAATAGATGTCAAGGAGTCATATTTTGTAAAATATTGAACAGATGGATTTTGTTTTGTCTTTCACCCTTAAGCTGATATTCCACCAGGTGTATCCTGGTCAGAACAGAAGATAAAGAGGAGAGCCCATCCTCGTGCTAGGAAGGATGTACCAGAGGCAGAGGGAGCACCTGGTGACAAAGTGTCTGTGTGACCCAAAGTGCTGAGTGTGGAGACATTTTAGGTAGAGTGAGGGCAGAGGTGGAAGAAAACTAGCTTTTGGCCCATTTCTTCTTTTTTATTTTATTTATTTATTTTTGCAGGGGGGAGGGAGGTAATTAGGTTTATCTCTTTATTTACTTTAAGATGAGGTCCTGGGGATTGAACCCAAGACCTTGTGCATGCTAAAGTATGCACTCTACCACTTGAGCTATACCCTCCCCACAATCTTTCCTTGAGACAAGGAGCTGTCACAGAGTGATTCTTCCCATTACCGTGTGGGCAGCTACAGGGACAGGTCATGGAGTGAGGGCCTGGTTCTCCAGACTATCCCTTTCTAGAATTTTCTATGAATGCTATAGAGAACTGTCTGGATTACTGAAGGCCCCAGTGGTGAACTTAATGGGAGGGTGTTGAAGTGGTAGGGGCAAAGGGACACCTAGCAAGGTAGGGTGGCCCCCCTGGGCTGGAGGTAGAATGGAAGTTGAAGGTCAGACCTCGTCAGACCCAGCTGAGAAAGACCTGACAGTTCCTCTGGCCCAGTAGACGCCAGATGGGGCTCCCCTGACCAGGAACAGGAGATGGAAGGCAGGGATGGTGAGTAGGTGTCTGGGTCCCCACCAGCATTCGCGAGCTGCCATCTTGAAGAAGAGCAGGGGAGGGGGAGGGAGTTTAATATACTCAGGCTTCTGAGTTACCCAAAGACGCTATTTATGTAATGGTGTTTACCAGTTGAATTACATTTGTGTTTTTCTCTCTTAGAGGGGTGGGGGCCTACAAGTAATGTCAACAACTACAGAACGTAAATCAGCAGTGGGATTTCTGGGCACAACCAGGTGCAGGATGGTGGACTTTACACGGCTGCCATCCAGTCTGGGCTCCCAATCCTGGGGCCTATTCATGTAATTTACATAACTCGAATATTTACAGAGCTTCAAGAATTTTTAATTGTGAAATTATACAGTAAATTTAGGGTAGTAGACAAGACCTTGATAATGGTATGATTGCAGTGTTTGAGCTTTTTGCTATGAGGAGGTCTGCTCTGTGACCTTGGGGAGTGCAGCCCCCTGTGGTGAGAAGGGAGGCTAGGGGGTTCGGTGTTTCCTACATGAGCCTTGAGAAGATGAGCTGGAGAAGGCTGCATGGGCATTGTCTTCTTTTTTTTTTAATTGAAATATAGTTGGTTTTCAATATTGTGTTAATTTCTGGTATACAGCACAGTGGTTCAGTTACACACACACACACACACACACACACATATATATATATATTCCTTTTCATATTCTGGCATCTCGTTCTTCTGCAATGCTCTTGTTGTCCACCTCCAGGTTGACTCTCCTCTCTCCTTTCATATTCAGTGGGTCCTTTATCCCTGGTTGGAACAGCCAGATGGGCAGGTTGGGCCCAGGGACCCCAGACCCCAAGGACCTCTCAGATGAACTTTCTACCACTCAGATAACTGTAGCCACCCCAGATGAGAGCATGAAGCCACTTCCCACGAGGAGGGTACATTTCTTCCCTAATGCCTGCCCCAAGAGTCAAAGCAATAGGGTGATCAAAGTCTGACCAAGCAGTTTTGTTTTGTTCACTTTAGTTTATTCCTCAGTGCTGCACTGGAGAGGAACGTTCCTTGTTTTTTAGGAAACTATCCCTTCTCCCTCCTTTTAAGTGATTTTGACTAATCTGATCTTCACTGTCAAGTATGAGAATGAACGTACACACCTCCATTGGGAAATTTCAAGTTATATTAATCTTGTAGGAGATTATTCATGAATTTGTGCTACTCAGATGCCACACCCTTCTATTTTCCCATGAAAGACACATGATGTGGAGTGGGTGGTTTGTAGGCCCAAAGTAACCCATTTTATTAACTAAATGTTGCTAATTCAACAGATTCAAAAAAGAGATTTAGATAGAAAGAAAAATGCTCCTTTGAAAACCCATGGTGGGAGGAATCACTGATGCTGGCCCGGATGGCAGTGGAAATGGATATATTTTTAATATGCCTTTTTAACAATACATGTGTGGATGAAGATAATAGAATACATAGAAACAATACAAGTTCTTGAGACTGTGATCTTCAGTTAGTGTGAAGGAGCTATGAAGATGGTGGAGGAAATTCCTTCAGGCACAGTTAGACAGAAAGGCTCATTTTGCGTGTAAGTAATTCCTCCCCATAGAATCATCTGTCCTTCAGCAAAAACTCAAGAACAGACTTCTTTCATAATTTGAGGCAACAAGGAGTGGATAAAATTTTGAGGAAGTTAATCAATTCATAATATGTTGTCAATAAAGAAATGAGATGTAGGAAAGTTTGTTCCATTGTGTAAATTTTTTTTCTTGTAGTTGATGTGGAAATTTTAAAAAAATGAAGTATAGTTGACGTACAATATTATATAAATTACAGGTGTACAATATAATGATACACAACTTTTGAAGGTTAATTCCATTTATAGTTATTATAAAATATTGGCTATATTTTCAATGTTGTATGCTCTATCCTTGTAGGTTAGTTTATGCCTAATAGCTTGTACCTGTTAATCCATGCCCCTATGTTGCCCCTCTCCCTTCTGTCTCCCCATTGGTAACCAGTAATTTGTTCTCTATATCTGTGATTCTTCTGCTTTTTTGTTATATTCTTTACTAGTGTGTTGTATTTTTTAGAATCCACATGAGTGATATCATACAGTATTTGTCTTTCTCTGTCTGATTTATTTCACTTAGCATAATGTCCTCCAAGTCCATCTATGTTGCTACAAATGGCAAGATTTTATTCTTTTTTATGGCCGAGTAATATTCCATTGTATATACATACCACAATACATACCACATCTTCTTTATCTGTTCATCTGTTGATAGACACTTAGATTGCTTCCATATCTTGGCAATTATAAATAATGCTGCTATAAACATTGGGGTGAATGTATCTTTTCAAATTAGTGGTTTTTTCCCCCCAATATATACCCAGGAGTGGAATTAAGTCATATGGTACTTCCATTTTTAGTTTTTTGAGAAACTTCCATACTGTTTTGCTCAGTGGAAATTACATTCCCACCAATAGTATGTGAGGGTTCCCTTTTCTCTCACTGTGAAATAATTTTTATGTGCTAACTCAGTGCTTAGCACATAGTATTTACTGAACAAATAATTGAATTATGTTCATAGCATACAAGAAAGTAAGTTTCCTAAAACCAACACTCAACAGCCACGTGATCCCAGGGCTACCCAACTGACCCCAATTCCGCTGTATCCACTATGGCATGCCACCTCCCCTGATTAAGCAAGGATGTACATTGGATGTATGAGTGGCCCTCTGTATCTGTTGGTTCTGCATCCTCAGGTTCTACATCCATTGATTCAACCAACAGCAGATTGAAAATATTGGGAAAAAATTTTCAGAAAGTTCCAAAAAGCAAAACTTGAATTTTCTGTGAGCCAGCAACTATTTACATAGCATTTATGTTGTATTAGGTATTATAAGTAGTCTAGAGATGACTTAAAGTATATGGGAGGATGTGTAAAGTATACAGGAGAGTATATGCAAATTTAGCACTATTTTATATAATGAACTTGAGCATCTGTGGATTTTGGTGTCAGCAGGGGTCCCCCCCATAGATGCCAAGGGACAACTGTATTATGGTTTGGTGTGTGTTGCCAAGAGTGAAAATGTCTAGGGGTAGAGTTGCCAAATGAAATACAGGATATCCAGTTAAATTCCAATTTCAGATAAACATCAAGCATTTTTTCAGTATAAGGGTGTCTTAAATATTATCATGTGGTTCCTGCCAGCTCCGGCGCTTCATTCTTTCTTTTCTGTCTTCATTCTCATTAGTTCCTTCACTCAGCATATGCTTGATTGGGCAGTTTCTCTGTGTGCTGTTTTCCTGGTGTTGGGGGGAAGAGGTGACAAAATGGATGTTTGCTTCCTGGAGGAGAAGTGAATCAGGTAAAGAAATACCTCACAGACTTTCAGAAATGGCGAGGGCATCCCAGCAAAGCAAAGGAAATGAAGGGATGGTGGACACAGTGGAGACTGCATGGTTAAGTCTGTGTTCAGGAAAGACATCTCTGAGATGGTGATGTGTGATTAAAGGACACAATGATGTAAAAATGTGAGTCACATAGAGATCTAGGACAAAACTGCCTGATCAGAGAGGACAGCAAGTATGCCGGGAATCTAATACCATTTAGAAAGGTTTAGGTTTTACTCTAAGAAATTGAGTATAGTTCCCTGTGCTATACAATAGGCACTTGTTGTTTCTGTATTTTATGTATAGTAATGCGTGTCTGTTAATCCCCAACCCCTGATTTACTCCTCCCCACCCTTTCCCCTTTGGTAATCATAGTTTGTTTTCTATGTCCATGAGCTTATTTTTTGGTTTGTAAATAGAATTTGTATCATTTTTTAAAAGATTCCACATATAAGTGATATCATATGATAGTTGTCTTTCTCTTTCTGACTTATTTCACTCAATATGATAATCTCTAGGTCCATCCATGTTGCTGCAAATGGCATTATTTCATTCTTTTTTATGGCTGAGTAGTATTCCAGTGTATATATATGACATATCTTTATCTAGTCATCTGTGTGATGGACATTTAGGTTATTTCCATGTCTTGGCTGTTGTAAATAGTGCTGCTATGAACATTGGGGTGCATGTGTCTTTTTGAATTACAGTTTTCTCCAGATGTATGCCCAGGAGTGGAATTGCTGGATAAGGTAACTCTATTTTTAGTTTTTTAAGGAAACTTCATACTGTTGTCCATAGTGGCTGCACCAAATTACATTCCCACCAATAGTGTAGGAGAGTTCCCTTTTTTCCATACCCTCTCCAGCATCTATTATTTATAGACTTTTTAATGATGGCCATTCTGACTGGTGTGAGGTGATATCTCATTGTAGTTTTTAAATTTTTATTTTGTTTTTTGTATGTAGATATTTATTGAAGTATCATCGGTTTACAATGTTGTGTCAATTTCTGGTGTACAGTAATGCTTCAGTCATAAATGAACATACATATATTCTTTTTTACATTCTTTTTCACTGTAAGTTACTACAAGATATTGAATATAGTTCCTTGTGCTATACAGTATGAACTTGTTTATCTATTTTGTATATATTAGTTAGTATCTGCAAATCTTGAACTCACAACTTATCCCTTCCCACCTCATTGTAGTTTTGATTCACATTTCTCTAATAATTAGCAATATTGAGCATCTTTTCATGTGCCTGTTGGCCATCCATATGTCTTCTTTGAAGAAATATCTATTTAAGTCTTCTGCCCATTTTTTAATTGGGTTGTTTGGGGGTTTTTGATATTAAGCTGTATGAGCTGTTTGTATATTTTAGAAATCAGTCCCTTGTCGGTTGTGTCATTTGTAAACATTTTCTCCCATTCCATGGATTGTCTTTTTCTTTTGTTTATGGTTTCCATCTATCATTTCTCCTCTCTTTTGAAAACCCTCTCTTGACCTCATATCATTCTCTAGCTATTGCTTCCTTTCTGGGTCCCCCTTTCTATCAAAATTCCTTGAATTAACTGTTTACACTTGCTGGCTCCTGTATCATGTTTTATCTCTGTGATGCTCTCTGATCAGGCTTCTGAGCTCCTTAAGCTCTCTGCTCAGACATTAAAGCGTGTGTGGTCTCCAATGGCCACTATTTAAAATAGTATCTCTGTGGCCCCAGTGTGTTCTGTCTCCCTTCCCAGCCTTATCTTCCTCTCAGCACCTGTAACCTTCTCATGTGTATAGATAACATGAGATGTGTTGGTATATGCTCCTTGCCCCACCTCTCCAGTGTGTAATCTCCTTGAGGTCAGGGATCTGTATTTTCTTCATTACTGTATTTGTAGGCCCCAGAAGAATGCTCTGCAAATACAGGTGATCAACAAATATTTATTGAATGAAAAAAATCATGCTTTATCATTTAGTACACAATCAGCCAATAAGATAAAATATTTGGAATCATGAATTAATCTAGTTGCCTTTCAAGAAGCTTTGCAGGAGTCAATTGCTTTTCCTCAATTTATACAAGCGGTTTATGAAGTTTCAATTATGAACCATACTGTAAACACAAATCTATAGTAATGCTAGTTTCAGTAAATCTATGTAATAATGAACGCTAATAAAGGGATAGATTTTGTGTGAAGTACTGATTATGGTAATGATGACGGAAATTCCATTTGTACGTTTTCTTGTGTTGAAACAAATTACATAGAACAATTTTAAATAGTTATTTTAATATAATAATGTGTTTTTTACATACTGAAGTATTTATAACTCTTTACTCCTTGCAAGTATTTTTCAGAAAAATACTTCCTAGGGAACACAAATTGAGCAGTCTCTGTGCTGCAGAAGCCAGAGAATATTAGATGAGCTAATGTTGCCCTCTAGTGGAAAATATGAGACATGCAATGGTGGAATCTGATGCTCATAAAAGACTGTTATTCTAGTCCGGGGAATGTCTAGGGATTGAATACTTCCAATTTATCACTTGCTTTTATAGTGTTGAGTTAAAAATTTTAATTTAATATTTAAAATCTTAATTATATAATAGACTCGAATAAGCAATGTGCAAAAAACATACATAACCAATTAACTTTTTTAAAAAATTGTTCATATTAAGCAATCAAAAAAACATAGATTAAGAGAGGTATACCTTTTTATCATCAAGTCAGTAAAAAGTTTGAAAAGGAAAGTGAAGGTGTGAGCAAAGAGGTATTTACATTGTTGGTAGGAGCATGATTGTTACTGGGTTCTTAATCTGGAATCCCTTTTTTGAGGAGAGGTTCCCTAAAATTGTATAAAGATCTTTGTGTCTATTTGTCTTTTTTTCTGAGGAGAGGTGAAATTTCCATTAGATTCTCAAAGCCCACACTCCCAAATGTTAACACGTTTGAATTATTTCTGGGGTTGCGTTGGGGGCGGGAATTGGCAATCTGTGCCAAAAAAAAGTTCTCGGGTATGTTCATTCCATCATTGTTGTAACATTTCAAGCTGCAAACCACCTAAATGCTCTATATTGGGAAGTTTCAAATTAATCACCTTCCAGCCCTAGGAGGGGGTCACTATGGCTATTAGCAATCTAGCTATAGAATTAGTGATTCTCTCACTAGTTAATTTTATTAGTAAGGGAACTAGTGAGGCAAGCTGGGAAGGGAAGGAACAATTCCTGAACCTGATTTTTATTTTTTTAAACGCTAGTCACCAAACAGAATTTCTCCAATACAATGGCACCATTGAAAGCCTTGATTAAGTCCTTCTTTCGATTTGATATTGTGTTTTAGGCACAAACCTGCCTTCTTGATCCTCAGCAGAGGTGGGGGTGGGCAGGGTGCACATAATAGTATTGTGAGAACAGTGCATTGCTTATAGAGATAATATTCCTCCTAAAGAGGAATTGTGACTCTGGAACACAGTGAGTGCAGCAGTTACAACGAATGAAACAGCTACTAATAGGGCAGGATCTTCAAGACACAAGGTAAAGAGAAAAGAAAAGGGCAGGAGCTGGACAGTCCTGCTATCTTTGGTGTGAGTTTACATGTGTCTTTGTTTTTGATTGTGGAGACCAACAACCCTGGCAGCCTCCAGGGATGGGAAGTGAGTGGCTGGAGGTACAGAGGGAGATTTTATTTTTATGGTGAAGTTTTGTGCATCTTGGTCTCCACCATTGAAAAAAAATTCCACCTACAGTTCACTATCAAATTACAGAAACAGAAAACCACAATAAAAAAATCTGTCCAAAGAAAATTTTGTCACAGCAAAAATGCTCCCAGGCCTCAGAGTTTGGCTCCGTTGCTTTGAGCAACATAAAAATGTTTATGTAGTTAGTTGAAACCCATCCTTAGGCTTTTGGTCAAGTCGTGCCATTTTAAAAATTCCCTGTCGCAGGGTTTCTGAAATCTCGTCTGATCAATTAAATGATTTTAAGCTGAATGATTAATAGATGAAATAATGTAATAGATGAAAGTAAATAATACATTTAAGACATTGATGGTGGGGTTTCTACTTTAAAAAATAATTTAGATAAAATCCTGTAAAGATTCACTGTTCTGTGGGAAGATAAGAGCCTTTCTCTTATACACATAAAGTTACACATTTCATGCTCCAGGGCAGATGGCTTGTAATATAAAAAGGCTGACAATCAGTTATAATTAGGTCCTTCTTGTTTCCTTTGGAGTTTGAAGTCCAGAAGGCTCATGGAAATGGTGAGAGTCTTACAGCCTATTATGGGTTGAATTGATCACCCTTTTTGCCCCAATTCATATGTTGAAGTCCTAACCATCCCCCACCTCCAACAATGTGACCTTATTTGGAAAACATGTCCTTGCAGATGTAATTAGTTAGATGAGCTCATACTGCAATAGAGTGGGCTTTAACCCAATAATACTAGTATCCTTATAAAAATGGGGAAATTGGACACAGACATGTGCACAGGAAGAACACCATGTGAAGATAATTGCAGAGATTGGGGTGATGGTTCTGCAGTCCAAGGAATGCCAAAGATTGCTAGCAAAACACCAGAAGCTAGGGAGAGGCAAGAAGCAGATTCTTCCTCCCAGCCCTTGGAAGGAACGAACCCCACCGACACCTTGATCTTGAACTTCTAGCGTCCAGAATTGTGAGTTCTGGGGAAACAGGAAGTTCTGTTTAAGCCACGCTAGCAAACAAATATACCTCCTAATCCAAATGAAACCAAGCAGCAAAATAATCCTGGAAAAGAGAAGGCAGACCAGTCTAGAGTGGCCTTTTAAAAATTTATAACTTTTTTTTTTAATAGTAAAAGAAGACTGTGCAAACAGCAAAAATGAGAGAATCCAGTTCCCAAAGCATCAAGAGCTTAACAGGTGTAACTGACTGGGCAGCTGGGGCTGTAACTGGTGCTGGGGTCTTCACTTAGATTATCTTTAATCTCGCAACTATGCAAAGTTAATGTAATTCTTTCTGCTTTGCAGAGAAGGAAACCGAGCCTCAGAGGAACAAGTGATGATCACAAGGCAGCAGAAGTGGTAAGTCATGAATTCAAGATTTGGACCCAGCATTCAGAATTGCTAGACTGTAAGTTCATGTACTATAATTTTGAAATGCTTATTCCAACCTTTGTTAAGTATGCAGGATTTACCCATTGTTTTAGATAAAATGTGGAGTGGTGAAGATGGCACTGAGGACAGGTTGAATGGTGGTCCAGTCTCTAGAACCTCAACAAAGGGGCTACAGATTGTGTGTGTGTGTGTGTGTGTGTGTGTGTGTGTGTGTAGAGTAGATGGTGGTAGTCTGAGCTTGTGGTAACAGGGAGAAGTGACCCTAATAAAACTGATGTTGCTGGGGGGAGGGTGTAGCTCATAGAGTGCATGCATGAGATCCTGGGTTCAATCCCCAGTATCTACATTTAAAAACAAAACAAAACAAAGCAAAACTGATGTTTTCTATGAGACTGAAGACTATGGCCAAAAATGTTTAATGTATTTTCCATCATTTTAAGGATGGGGGCGCGAAGTTCTACTCTAGGACAGCTTCAGTGGCATCTGGTGATTTTGTACCTGAAATCAACTTATTATCAATTGTCCAGACTTCCTGGGTAAGAAATATCATTTTCTCTTCCATTCACTTGTTGTACAAAATCTTTAGTTTACTTGAAATTTCTAAAATTTTTAGGACAGCCATTCAATCGAAACCCTACAGTTTCTTACAAAATTCTTACATAATGTTAAAATTTATAATTTAATTGAATCCATATATGACATTTGACTGTGAGAAAATGAAATATACATTATAATACTTAGTGAACGTCTTGAGCAGTAGAATAAATAGTTCTCCATCTGAGCGCATCTGCCCCCTTCTAGAAGATAGGAGAAAACTTGCTTTTCTTCTTCTAACATATGCTGTATTTTAAGGTAGAGTTTCATTTAAATGCAAAACATTGTTATTTAAAATACAAAATGAAATCTCATTTGCTTTCATCTTCTGTTATACTTTCTAATTTAATTTTGCAACCCATCAGCCCCTTTTCCTTATTTGTGGGTAGTTACTTCATTAAAAATTGTCATTTCTGCATTAATTACAGTCTGGCAAATTTGCTGTGTGTTAACACCCCACAACAGGGTATATTTACTTACAGTCTTTCACCTATTTTGAAAGATTTATAAAGTATTCTGGCCCCAAAGACCTGACTTCTGAGCATTATTTTCTTCTTCTTTTTTTTCCCTTTATTTCTGTTACATAACAGCATATGTGAATAAATATCAGAAGCCATTAAAAGCCTTCTCTTTGGGGAGGAAAGAGTTTCTTTAAATCACTTTTACAATAGCATTTACTGCCCTGTTTTTTTC
This sequence comes from Camelus dromedarius, assembly GCF_036321535.1. Taxonomy (NCBI): domain Eukaryota; kingdom Metazoa; phylum Chordata; class Mammalia; order Artiodactyla; family Camelidae; genus Camelus; species Camelus dromedarius. The sequence goes on from NC_087437.1 coordinate 35,229,450, forward strand.
AGGTGTGTGGTTTCCGATTCACTAACACAAGTTCTCTGATGAGCTGTCTAGGGGCCTATAACCCTGTTCCCATCTTCGGCACTGCCCAACAAGTTATTGGCCTTGCAGTGCCGCAGAGCATTTTAAACAAACCTCCTCTGTTCATCCAGGCTTGCTTTAAAAGAGCTCTGAAACCGATCCAAGCGCAGATGGCCGGGTGTCACCAGTGTTCCCAGCCGGCTGTAACTTCCACCACTGCCACCATTTTCCACAGTGAGATTGATGGAGTGGAAAATAATAGCAATCTTCAAGGGGAGGATTCTTTCCTGCATTCTTGGTCACAGAGAACCAATCATTTAAAAACAATTTACCACCACAGACGGGGCGCCATTTCAGAGAAACATGAAATAGAACAGAAGAAATCTGTTTTCTAATGATTCAACTCACTGGTTCCAACAAAGGCATGGCATTGGGCTATCAAGCGGCTTGTGTTTTACAGGCCTTCCCAAACTGCGCTGCGTCTGAAAACACGGAGAAGCCAGGAGGAGACCAGTGTCGAGATCGTTCTCTCTTTAAATGGTTGTCATTCATTGCCTAAATCCCAATTTTCTTAACTAAAGCAGATTGCTATTACTGAATTGTGTACTTCAATAAAAATAAAAACCGGGGTAAAAATGATTAAATTAACTCTATGAAATATTTCTTAATTTCTTACTTCTAAAGATAAAAGCTATGCCGAGGAGCCTTGAACATGAACACAGTTTTTTGGTAAACTAACTCAAAGAATCCTCTGTGCCAAAGAAGGTAAGTCCAGTATCTTTTTAATGGGAGGCTTCAACCTCTACAGGAGAAAAGGCACCATGGGGTTACTGAAAAAGAATCCATCATCTTTTCACATGGTCTTCCCTCTGAGTCGACAGTCATCTAAAAGCCAACAAGAAAGACCTCAGAAGAAACCAACTCTGTTGACCCCTTGATCTTGGACTTCTAGCCTCCAGATTTACGGGGAAAAAAATTTCTGTTGTTTAAAAAAAAAAATCCATCTCATTTTTGTTTTCTGTTGACAGGGATTATCACATCATTTCCCCCAAGTTTATTCCATAAAGATTTTGAGTGGAGTACATTTAGGGATTAATTTTTATAGAATTTGTAGTGATTTTTCTAAGAAGATAGATAACTAAACCACATGGATTTCCCCACCTAGGCATGCTGTCTTCTTTTAAATACAAATGAATTATGTACCTATCAAGAGGCATCTGAGAAGGGTTTTATGAAGCACACCTTTTCTTTTTTCCATTTGTGGCCTCTTAGAGCCCTATAACAAGGATATTCTACCATGGTTCCCATTGCCCCAGGAAGTCCAAAGTCCACACATTTCACTGGAAGGCTCATGAGTATGCTGGAAGCAAGGCTGCACTAAGGGGTATTTAGATACGGACTGAGCAAGTCTCAGGGTACTTAATGACAGTCTTGCCAGAAGTCAAAGGGCAGTCTACCTAACAGGTCAACTCTGAAAGGGACCAGCAGGACTGCAGCTCTCACTGGTGAGACTTAAAAAGAGACCTTGAGTTAGAAGATGGATACTCTTACCTTCTGCACTGAATCTCATCATCCTCTTCTAAGATCTTGGGAGGTGACATGCACAATAATCTTCTTTGCTGAGGTAGAAGATACTTAAGACTATGAAACCCTGACTTGGGACCTTGTAAGAGGAGACAGGGGGAGGACCCAGGAGATGAGAATTCTTCCAGTGAAAAGGAAGATTTTTAGAATGAAGGGGCTTGAAGAAGCTGTATACCAGCTGGATGGTAACATGTCCCCTCCCAGGTAGTGATCCCTTTCTGAAAAGGGTCTGAACATGCCTGCACTGCCTTAAACTAGCCCTGGGTCACTTAATAGTGGTGAAGAAGAAGGGAAGCCTGTCCTTCCAACCCTTCCCAGTCTCCAGGGAAGTGAGGGCTGCAACCTTTCAATGGGATTGTGTCAGAGTTTTGTGGGCATGGATGAGGGAATTTCAAGAACTAGGGAGAGCCCATCCTAAAGCTGCAGCAGGCAGTGGTAGACCCTCCCATGATGCTGGAGGAGAAATCTGGAGAGGATGATGTGCGATGTCATTAACTACAAACTTTCTGGTAACCCCAGTGACATCCAGAGGGGCAGAGGGGCACTGCAAACTCTTGTATAGCTTTAGTAGGGAAGAGGGTGAGACAGTGCATGAGAGACCAGGACTATGCACAACCATAGTCTTCTGAAAATCTTTAGAAAGATCAACATTTCATCTGCTACTGATGATCAAACTGTTAGTATTTTATAAATGGAAACAAAGGATTCTTAAAGGAAATGGTGGTAATTGTTTTAGTAATTTAGATTTTTACATTAATCTTTTCTCACAAAGTAGGCTGCAGTCACCTAGGCCTTCTGTCAGTTCCTACAATTTTCCTAATGCAATTTTCTTTGCTCAGGCTGTTTTCTCTGCTACAAACACTCTTCCCCTGGCTTTTTTTCTTTTTCTTTTTCTTTTTTTCAGAACTGGCTCTTTCTCATGCATTATGATGATTTTTTAAAATTGAGGTATAGTTGACTTCCAAATTATATTAGTTTCAGGTATACAACATAGTGATTCAAGTTTGCTAATAAAACAGAAAATCATTAACATGAAAAAAAAAAAGCCACATCTGTTGATCAAATGTGTGATCAAGTGCTGACCAACCCTTAATTCTCTTCCCCTCCGTGTAGGAAGGAGGAGGAAGGGAATGGATGGTGCCCCACGAAGTGCATGGGGAGGTGGACACATGTGCTGCTCTAGCCGCTGTGAGGGAAACCTGCTCCATAACAGAAAATTTGACTCACTCCGTCGGCCAAGCTGGAGTCAGAAGGAGAGGCCCATGTTTTGTCACTGAGATGGTCACATGGGTAAAAGGATGAGATGTAAATTTCCCTTGCATTTCCAACACAAAAGCTGGTGTGCTTCTTAGGTGGCTGAATTCTTGCCAATGAGATCCTAAATGCAGCAAAACCAGGGGACACTTCATGCCTGTCCATTCTGAAACTCATTGGAACATCTCAGGGAAAAGTCTTGATTTGAAAAAGTTAAGATTTTATATACACTTGGATTTGACCTCAAACAAGAACCTTGCATCCTGCTAGAATGCTGATTGCACCAGAGAAGGAGAGAAGCTGCATATATCCAGAGACTTGATGAAACCATGTGCCCTGGGAATGGTTAAGTTGGGAGGAGCTTGGAGCAGGGGAGGATAATTGAAGGAGCATCTGTCCTAAATTAGGTAACTCACTATGTAACTGTTGACATTTCTCCTGATATTTCACAGCTGATCATGGAGCTACCGCCACTAGTTTCTCCAACAAACTGAATGATGTTTTTTAGCACAGGCAGCTCCTGTTTTCCGTCTGTTATGTGCATGCTGATGCCATCAAAGAAAAAGTCCAGCTTCTCTTTTGGAAACTGGAAAGGTTGTCAGCAGCTTCAGAATGGTGCAGTGTATCTTAGCCAAGCAAAACTTTGCCTGAAAGAAAAATCGTGCTACCCTGTGTACAGATGGGGTCCCTGGATACTTGGCATTTTGCTTGGCTTTCCTGCCTGGTGGCATGTTAGAGTAATTCACGTTTTTGATATAAGCGCGTGTTGACATCAAAACCCTGTCAAAAGTCCTGAAAGAAGTCATGCTTACTGCTATGTGAAGTATTAAATTCATAACCAGAAACTTTCAAGAAGTTTTGTCAAGAAATGGGCCAGATACAAAGTTCCTCTCTATTACACAGTTTACTGGTTTCCTAAGAGCAAATCTTGAAACAAGTGGTTGGATGTCAGATGGAGATTTCCATTTTCTGAGAGAAAAAGAAAATAAATCTACTCAGTTTGGGCATGGGAACAGCTCATTCATGGCCTGACTTATCTGACAAATATTTTTGGTCACATACTTGAGTAAATCTTTTGATTCAAGCTTCTGCAGTGAAATTATGGGTGTCATTGAAAAATTACAAGCCCTTTGATCAGGCTGCTACTGGAGGTGGCCAAGTATGTGAATTTTCGGATGAGGATATACTTTTGTAGCCTGGAAATGGGGATGCTGAGAAGATAGCATTGTATATAGACCCCTGGCAATGTGGTAGCATTTGTTTGAAAATTATTTTTCTCAGATAAAATAGGACTTTGGATTTGATATTCCTTCCTTGCTGACAAAGAGCACCAATAATTCAGACTTTGCTGAAGATACTGTGATGGTTAATTTTCTGTACCAACTTGATTAGACCATGGGGTACTCAGATATTTGGTCAAATATTCTGGGTATTTCTAGGAGGGTGTTGTTGGGTGTAATTAACATTTAAATGGATAGACTGAGTAAAGCAGATTGTCCTCCCTAATGTGGGTGGGCCTCATCTTATCAGTTGGCCTGAATAGAACACAAAGGCTGACCCTCTTCTGAGTAAGACAGAATTCTTCTTGCCTAACTGTCTTGGAACTGAGATATTGGTGTTTTTCCTGACTTTGAACTCAAATTGAAACACTGTTGCTTCCTAGGTCTCAAACTGCCAGCCTTTGGACTGTGAAACTACACCGTTGGATCTCCTGGGACTTGCCAGGCTCCATAATCACGTGAGTCAATTTCTTATTATCTCTATATAGAGATATCTATATCTATTTCTATGTCTATATCTATTTCTATGTTTATCTGTATCTATATTCATATCCTTTTGGTCTATTCTCTGGAGAACCCTGACTATTACAGATACCATCATTGATGTAAGGGCACAAGAGATGACTTGACTTACAGTCAATTCAGAGACCTGGAGAACCCTAGTGTGTCTGGACACAAGATTATTTTAATCTGGCAAATCAAATGATAGTAGTTTTTATTTCATTTACTGCAGAGAATTATTGTAACCTTAAGAACTAGCCCCCAAATTCCTCTTTGAGAGGACTATCTTTGTTGAAAGTTATTCTCTGACAAGTGTGTAACTGGGATGGATTTTGCTCAAGTGCTAGAACTGGTGATTTGCCCCTCCATACCTCCAACTCCCACTTTGAGGCACTTGTGCAGATCCTGGGCTTTTGAAAAATGAAATGTTTATATGACCAGTTTTGGGTGTAGTGAGTCCAGATAAATGTCCCTGTGGTGGATGACCCATGAGTGGCAAGCCCCCCGCATCTGCAATGGAAAGTCAACACAGCCCCTGAGTATAGTTCCTGAGCTGCCTGTGACCCTCAGTGGGATGGCCATGGGTGGTGGCTTGGTATGGGTACAGCTTCCATCAGGCTCCCTGCAGAGATGGTGACTCTGTTCTTTCACTTGCTGCCCCTCCCCACCCCACTTTGTGATTCAGCTCCTCCTCTGACCTCCTCTCAGTGATGCTCTGGTACCCGCTCTCCTCCCTGTCACGTCTTTCCCCAGATAAACCTCACTGAGTTCCCATGGAGATTTGAGGGTGGCATTGTTGGCTTCTCCTTCACTTTTCTTTCAAATGAATTATGATTAAATTCCACACCCTGTTTCCCACTTAACAGCCCACTGTAGATGTAAAACAGGAATCAAAAGTTGAACAAAAACCAGAAATCCCACAAAACCCTCCAAAACCCTATGTGATGCTTTTTGTTTCTTGTATGCCTGCTTTTAAAATTCTCATCCTTTTCAAGGCAATGTGGCTGCCTCCTGTAGACTGGCGAGGGTCAGGACAAAGAATGGTACAGGGACAATAGGAACAAGATCATCACTAGGTAAGGGGGAGCCCTTTCAGTGTCTGGATGTCAGTGAGCCCCTAGGCTTCAGAGAGTGAACACGATTGCTTTGTCTAATAGAAAGAAAAATTTGGAGTCGGTAAAATGGTACAATGTTACTTGACGCGACCTGTCTGTGCTCTTCACCAAAAAGTAAAAAAATTCAATCAAATCTATTATTGTCACAAAAGCTTGTGTGTAAGAAGGGGCTAAGATGGAATTAGTGCTGGGTAGGGGAAGGCTAGAGGTAAGGACATCAAAGCTTAGAGATGAGGCCAGACCGAGGCCAGTTGGTGCAGAATTAGTGGAAACCTTGAGGTGGAGCTTTGCATTTCATGAGCCATGAAATTATTGAGTACAAGGAGATTTTACCTAAAAATCAAGGGGGCAGCGAGGCCTCCAGCTGTCTTGAAGGTTATAATGATTCACATCTTTGTGATTAAGTGCTTATTAGAAACCAGAAATGGAAATGAATTGGCTATTAAAGCTGACAAGTGTGTTATGTCAAAGATCTCTGCAATTTTAACTTCTTATTCTTGCCGGATAACTTCAGAATTCTCATTTCTAAGCAATCATCAAGCCAATTTTCATTTCATGTGAACAATTGGATTGATTTCACATTTTCAGGAAGTTGCCACTAATTTCTGCAAGGGAAAAAAAAAAAAAAAGAAAGAAAGAAAGAAAATGTACCAGTCAGGGCCGATAAAGCAGAAAAGGGTTTTACTGAGAGAGTATGGGTCTGCTCCCAGAGTTTCCGGGAGAGCTGGCTGACCAGCCTTGTGAAGTCAGCAGGAACAGTGGTAGACCAGGTAGCCAGAGCCGTGGCCAGCATCGCATCACAGAACCGAATTCAGGGAGGCACCTTGCCATCTCTAAAGGGTCCTGGATGCCTGTTTCACCACTGCTGCCGAAGACACAAACATAGCACCCAGCTGCTGCTGGCTGGGCCACTGTAATGGATTTTGTGCTGTTCCTGCCTCTCTGGCCAAACTGAGAATGCCAGGCTGGTGTATTGAACTGGCCCAGTCTTGCTGGTAGTCCATGCCCTAAATGTCAGGGAGCCAGGGAACAAGCATCTAGGCTTTGTGACTCTTGTGGTGGCAAGTAAGCTTGAACAATGAATGAGGCTAACAAGGGAGGTTAAATGAAAGATAGAAATGACGTCATTTACAATTTTGGGAGAATTTTTAAAATAAAAATTTTTTAATGTTGCCTATGTGAAAGCAATAAACATTCAAAGCAATAATATAAAATGTATATAAAAATGTCCATGGTGAGTGGAGGAGGGCTAAATTAGGAGTTGGGATTAACAAGTACACATTACTATATATGAAATAGATAAACAACATGGACCTACTGTATAGCACAGGGAATTGTATTCAATTTCTTATAATAAGCTATAATGGAAAAGAATCTGAAAAAAATATGTATGTATATATATGTATAACTGAATTGCTTTGCTGTACACCTGGAACTAATATTGTAAATCAACTACACTTCAGTAAAAAACAAAATTAAAAAACAAAACAAAAATTACCCATGAGTGTTTGTAGATATAATTTTGGGGGGGAGTAGATGCATAGGTTACATAAACTTTTCAAAAACTTACCATCTTCATATTCTTTCCCCAATGCCAAATTTTCTTTCTCATCTTCATCTAGAGAGTTTGACTGCATCACACTCAAAGCTCAGAATGTCCCTTGAACATGTGAAAGATGCTTAAATTCTCTCATAATAAGAAAAGTACAAATTTAGGTGACAGTAAGATACCATTTATTACCAGTTACATTGGCAAAAACCAAAAAGTTTGACATCATATTCTGTTAGTGAAGCTTTTGGGAAACTGGCTGTTTCTTACACTGCTGATGGGTATGTGAAATTGTCTGACTCTGTAGAGGAAGCTTTGGCAATATGGAGCAAAATTATATATGCATAATCTTTCTTCTAGGACTCCATCTCAAAGATGCACTGCCAAAAAATACAAACATGTGCACAGAGCTTTTCATTGCGGCATTATTTGTAATGCTCAGTGTGGTAAGTAGAATTCTAAGATAGACCCACCCCTTCTGAGCCATCCTTTCCCCCTGCGACATATGCCTTGTATGGCCCCTTCCTCTTGAGCGCAGGCGGAATCTGTGAACACGATAGGGTTTTACTCTCAGGAGTAGGCTACATTACATGACAAAGGTAAAGGACTTTTTCAGGTAAAATTCAGGCCCCTAACCAGTTCACTTTGAGTTAATCAAAGGGGGAATCTACTGAGTAGGCCTGACCTAATCAGATGAGTCCTTGAAGCAGAGATTCTCTTGATGGATCTGGAGAAGTAGGCTACCACATGTGAGGGGACCTCTGGAGGGGGTTCTGTGGTTAGGACCCGAGGAAGGCTTCTGGGTTGTGAGAGTCATCCCAGATGACAGCTAGCCAAAAACTGGGGATTTCTCTTTACAGTGATAAGGAACTGAATTCTGCCAACACTAGCGGACTTGGAAGAGGACTCTGAGTTGCACGTGAGATCACAGCCTTGGCCAAAACTTTGATTTCAGCCTGGTGGGATGCTGAAGAGAGGACCCAGACAACCTTGTGCAGATTCCTGACCCACAGAAACTGTGAGGTAATCCATTTGTGCTGTTTTAAGTTACTAAATTTGCGGTAATTTGTGATGCAGTATTAGAAAACCAATACACTGACAAACAAAATACTACCAAAATGTCCATCAATACGGGACAGATTGAATAGACTATGGTATATTCACACAAGGGAGTACTTTGTAGTTGTAAAAAGGGAAAAAAAAGATCTAGGTGGTTGATGGTGTTTTCGTGGGCAGTCTTTTGTATAAGAAAAGGGGAATGTGAGTATATATACACCAGTGCTTCTATTTTCAGAAGGAAACAATGGGGTGACTAACCAAAATAAACAAGTATGGTTACTTAAAGGGGGAGTCCTGGATCAAGGAGGAGGAGATAGGACTCATGCGAGGCTTTGTGGGTATACCTTGTTGTATTTCTTGACTTTGGTTCTTTGGTTTACATAATTAAAAACAAAATGAAAGAATAGCTAAGGAACTATTAAACATTAAAGACTACTGGAAAGAGGGGAGGGTACAGGTCAGTGGTAGGGTACATGCTTAGCATGTGTGAAGTCCTGGGTTCAATCCCCAGTACCTCCACTAAAAATCAAAAAGCAAAAAACCTGAATATATGTATGTATATGTATGATTGAACTATTATGCTGTACACCAGAGATTGACACAACATTGTAAACTGACTATACTTCAATTAAAAAAAAAGGCTAATGGAAATAAGCAAATCTAGCTGTGTATCAATTTGGTAGCATAATCACACACATAAATGAATTATTTAAAGTAATAGCAAAGCAGTGTTTTGACTGTTCCTTCCTAGTGGAATGTATCTAAGGACAGATTTATATATGTGCGCTAGAAAACCACTCACATAGTCCAAGTAGGGTAAACACAAAGAGGTCCACACCCAGACATATTGTAGTAAAAAGAGTGAAAGACAAAGACAAAGAGAAAATCTCAAAAGGAGTGAAAGAAAAGACCCTTCACAAACGAGGAAACTCCTGTAAGATTAATAGATGATTTCTCATCAGAAATGACATGGGCTGAAGGTAGTGGGATGACATATTCAAAGAACTGAAAGAAAAAAATTATCGACTAAGAATCTTAAATTCTGCAAAAAGGGTGAAATAAAGACATTTCCAGATAAGCAACAATGGAGACAGTTGCTAGACGATCACCTTTTCTGAAATACTAAAGAGTTCTTCAGGCTAAAAGCAAGTGACCCCAGACCTTAATTCAATTGCACACTCAAAACCCAAAAAGTAGTGGTAAAGGTAATTAGATAATTATAAAAGGTGCATATTTCTTCTGTAAACTACAAAAGTAATTGTATTAAATTATGTATATAAACAAATTATTGGTCCTAAAACACATAGGAATGCAGCATATTTGAACAGCACAGAAGAAGTGGTTGGGAGCAAAGCTATGCTGGACTAAGGAAATGACACGAGCTGGTAACTTGAATGTGTGGGAACAAAGGGAGAGAACCAAAAATCGTAAATAAGGAGATTCACGAACTCTAGATATATACTTGCTCTCCTTTATTCTCTCAACTTCTTTAAGAGACAGAACTATATAAAGTAATAATGAAAACAACATACTGTTGGGTTTGTCACACATATAGATGTAATATGTATAACAATTATAGCACAAAAAGAGGAGAGAGAGAAAAGAGCGATACCCAAGAGAGTTGAAAACATGTCCATGCACAAACTTGTACACAGATGTTGATCACAGCATTATTTCATAATACCCAAAAACTGGAATCAACTCAAATGTCCATCAGCTAATGAATGGACAAAGGAAATGTGATATAGCTGTACAATGGAATATTATTCAGCCATTAAAAGGAGTAAAGTTCTGATGTGTGCTACAATAGGGATAAGCCTTGAAATGCAAAGTGAAAGAAGGCAGACAGAAAAGACTTCCTAGTGTATGATCATTTTATATGAAATGTCCTTTATGGGCAAATCTATAGATTCAGACAGTGGGTTAGTAGTTACCTAGGGCAGAGGATGGATTGAGGTGTAGGAGACATGGGAGTTACCACTGATGGATATGGAGTTTCTTTGTAGGGGAATAAAGTGTTCTAAAATTCATTGTGATGATTGCACAATTCTGTGAACAAACTAAAAACAATTGAATTGTATACATTAAATGGGTGAGTTGTATAGTATGTGAATTATATCTTAATGAAGCTGTTAAAAAAAGTCTTATGAACTCATGTCAACAGTGCAGAGTAGCCAGCTGGGGGAAAGGAGGTCCCAGTGCACCAGATAATTTGAGCATCAAAAAGACTGGCTGCATTGAGTTATAACACAGCACATATGTAAAAACTAGTGAGTTTGTAAAGACAGCAAGACAAAACAAAGAAAATATCCCACATTCACCACTGGAGGTTGCCAGAGCTCCAGTCATTTCTCTGGAAAACTGAAAAAGGGAAAGAACCTCGCTTGCTCTGCCTTATCTGTGTGAATTATATGTTTATGTAACTGAAGACTTGATGAAGGAAGATTCTTCCTTATAGAAGTTCAGCTAAAAGATGCAGAAAGAATGGTAGAGTTAGAAAATCACTGTAGATTTTCAGTAAATGGCATCATTTTTACACTAAATCACAAATTGTTTATTGTATCTTCTGCATTATTATTTAATTCCTATATTTATACCCCTGTTTTACAACAACATTGTCAGTTCCATGAAGGCAGGAAGCATGTATATTATACTCCCTTGCTTTCTAAAGGGTCTAGCATGAGCTAAGTTAATTTCTGTAAAAAAAGATACGCTTCACTGATAGATAAGAATATGAAATTGTATTATTTGTTTATAGCATCAGAATGACCTTAATATCTTCTAATGAAGGTAGACTGATTTTCTAAGAATTTATTCCAAGTTAAAAGTGGCATTTTAATGGAACTCTCTTAGCAGTATTATTGTTTTTTCAGTTAGTGGAAGAAGAATGGTTAGTCAGTTAAATTATAAAAAAAACTTTTCTTGGAAATTCATGGATGAGATGTTTTGCTCATATAATTTAGGTTCTAATGTTGACTACTTAATGCACATTTTTAGCTTAATTGCTGGAAAGCAATATCACCACAAGTTGAAATAGTTTTGAAATAGAGAAAGACGTAAAATTATAGTGAACATGTCATTTGGAATAATTGGCATTCTAAACAAAGTCTGAAAGAAGTCATTAGAGGTACTTAGAGCAATAGCTGATAGTGCTTAAAAGACCCGTATAAGTTGAATTTATTTACTTTATACATTTAAAGGCTTCGCATATATAATACTAAAATTGCTGTCCTAGTTTTTAAATAAGTGAAACTCTTTTATTTTTTCTAATAACTAAATTGTTTGGAATCCTTAAAATAGCTATTGCTGTTCTCAATATAAAGCTTACTTACCAAATATGATGCCAGTCCCACATTTCAAAAACTTTAAACAGATATGAATATGTTTTAGTTACAACGTCTAAGTGAGGCAAATTCTATAGCTTCTTTTTAGCTAGTGATATTTTTAAACAACTTTCTCATTCTCAGGAAATATTACAATTAAGTAAAAATTTGTCTTTTCAATATTAATAGATATTTCTTTATTTCTACTTACATATGGAATTTCTTTTCCAAAAATGTTTTCCCTAAGAAAATATTTTCTTCTTGTGGTTCATACAATATATGAGCATAATTCAATTTACATACGTTATTGGAAAAAGTAAACTGTGATGCTTCTGCTTGAGCTTGAATCAATACTTAATTTTATGTAAATAAATATTTCAAAATTGTATTCTTTACTGCCATCTCTGTCCAGGATGGATTAACAGGCACAGGATTTATCTTAAACAAGTAAATAACCAGACAAAATATATGGAACAATGGTTTTCAGATATTGAACCTCGGACAGTACATGAAAATGATCTCTGAGAGAAGGGAACAAACAAGATGAAGCCCACAGTCACTCAAGCTACAGACTAAAGAGAGTTTCCAGGCTTCAGTGCAGGGTCGGGGAGTCCATACAGAACCTGGCTGTCTCTCCCAGCTGAGGAGACAGAGTGCAGAGTTCATGGGAGCCAAGACACTTAAAATGGAAAGAGCAGAGTACTGGTACTGGAGAGGAGAGCTGCATAGCCAGAGAGTTCTGGACACCTGGCTCTCGAATGTTTATATAGAAAGGATCAGACGGAATCGTCCATGGAGCTCACGTGGTGTCAGGAGCAGTTTGGGTTTCTACCAGCCAGAGTGGAAAGGCCTATTTATTCCTAGGACATTGAGAAGAGAGTCAAATGGCCCTGGATGAAGAAGAGAAAACTATGACATGCAGGTCCAGTCTGGCCTTTTTTGTAACAGCTGACAAGCTAGCAATTGTTTTTACATTTTTAAAGGGTTGTTGAAAGCAAATAAAGAAGAGTACGCAACAGATACATGGCCTGCAAATCTAAGTAGTAACTATCTGGTCCTTTATCAAAAAAGTTTGCTGAGACCTACCCTAGACTAAATGCTGTTTTAAACCTGCTTAGTAAAGGTTAAAAACAAAAGTATCTATTTCCTAGTAAATGAACCACATCCTAAAACAGAGCCTAAAAATATTTAATGGGAAAAAATTAGTATCCATTTCTAAGAAAATTTCTGCATCAGTGTTCAAAAATATTTAAAGGATTACAAAAAACCCAGTATCCAACAATGTAAAAATCACAATGTCTCGCATCTAATAAAAAATTACCAGGTATACAAGGAGGCAGTAAAATATGACTCATAATGAAGACAAAAGTAAATTAATAGAAACAAAAAGATGGCATTGATGATAGAGTTGGAAAGGACAATAAATTGGCTATTATAAATATACTCCATGTGTTGAGGAAAGTAGAGAAAAGCATGAGCATGATGAAGAGAGAAATGAAAGGTATGAAATAACACCTAAACTGAATTTCTAGAGATGAAACTGTGTTGTACACCAGATCTCTAGGATTTATTCAACTTGCATAACTGCAACTTTGTATTGTTTCACAAATACCCCTTGTTTCCCCCTCCTTCCAAGCCCTAGCAACAGCCAATCTATTCTCTGCTTCTATGAGTTTGACTGTTTCAGCTTCCTCATATAGTTAACAATATTATATACTTAAAACTTTGCTGAGAGGATAGATCTTATGTGAAGTGTTCTTATTAGACACACACACAAAATTAAGAGGATGGGAAGAAACTTTTGTGGGTGCTGGATATGTTTTGTAAATTATTTATAGATGGATATGTTTATAACATAGATTGTGGTGATAGTTTCCTGGATATTTACTTATCACCAGATTCATCAAGTTGTATACATTAAATATGTACAGGTTTTTCCCAAACACCATTCTTTTTAATTTTTCACTGAATTTTCCAATTACTGTTTTTCCCTCCAACTTTATTGAGGTATAATGGATAAATTATAAGATATTTAAAGTGAAATATGTATAGATTTTTGTATGTCAACCATTCCTCAATAAATGGATAAAAAGAAGACAGTGTCATATTGGCATAAGGATAGATACATAGATCAGTAGAACAGAAATAAATCCACCCATGCATGTACAACTGGATTTTCCCCCTTATCCTTTTACCCTGCTTTTTCATTCTTCATTTCCTTGTCTGACATTTCAGATAGTTATTTGATAATTATCTGTCGCTCCCAAATGAATTTTTTATGTGGTAAAAAATCATATAACATGAAATCTCTCTTCCTCACACATCTTTAAATGTACAGCACAGTATTGTTAAGTGTAGGCACAATGTTGTAGTATCTCTCTAGAACTTTTCCATCTTACATGACCTGCATTCTGTACCCATTGGACAGCAACTCCCCATTTCTCCTGCCCTTCAGCCCTGGAAACCATTATTCTATTTTCTGTTTCTGATTTTGTCTACTTTAGATACCTCAAAGAAGTGGAATCATACAGCATTTGTCCTTTTGTGATTGACTCATCTCATTTAGCATGATGTCCTCAAGGACAGGATTTCTTTCTTTTTAATGGTTGAATAATATGTCATTGTATGTATGTACCACATTTTCTTTATTCATTCATTGATGCATATTTAGGTTGCTTCCACCTCTTGGCTATTGTGAATAGTGCTTTCATGAACATGCAGTGCCTGTGTCTCTTTGAGATCCTGATTTCAATTCTTTTGGATAAATACCCAGAAGAAGAATTGCTGGATCATGTGGTAATTCTATTTTTTAATTTTCTTTTTGGAATCTGCATACTATTTTCCCTAGTGGTTTCTCCATTTTACATTCTCATCCATAGTGCACAAGGGTTCCAATTTCTCCACATCCTCTGCATCACTTGTTATTTTCTGACTTTTTTTGGATAATGGCCATTATAACGGATATGAGTTGATATTTCATCACAGTTTTGATTTGCATTTATCTGATGATTAGTGAAGTTGAGCATCTTTTTATATGTTTGTTGACCATCTCTATGTCTTCTTTGGAGAAACATTTAATCAAGTCTTTTGCTCATTTCTTAATTGGGCTATTTATTTATTTATTTTTGCTATTGAGTTTTAAGACATACATTTTGGATATTAACCCCTTATCAGATATATAGTTTGCAGATATTTTCTCCCATTCCATAAGTTGCCTTTTCACTCTGCTGGAGGGAGGAATTACAAAAGGGCACAAGGAAACTTTGGGGAGTGAATGTTTATTATCTTGAATGTTGTGACGTTTTATGGGTATATTCATATGTAAAAACCCCTCGAATTATATAATTTAAATATATGCAGTTTGCTGCATTTTGATTATATTTCAATGAATTGTTTTAAAAACATAATAACAATAAATAAAAATAAGATAAAAAGCCCCCAATCCCAGAAAGTTACATTCTCTTACCTCAAGTTTTTGTTTGTTTGTTTGTTTGGAATTACATAAACAATTTCTGTATTATGTATAAATTTACAAAACAGTTGGTTTTTTTCACTTCAAAGATTTTGTTACATGAATATATGTTAAAAATATTCAGAGTTACCAGTACTTTTTATTCATTGTATAACATACCATAATTAGGCATATACCATGCCTAATTCTGGGTAAGTAAAATGTATTAACTCAACTTAGAAAGCAACTCAATAGAACAGTCTTTGGCTTAACATTTTTAAATGTACTTAAATATTGTCTGATTTCACAGCTGAGAATTTTTACAGTTCTGAGTTCCAGCCTAATCAGATTCTCCCTTCATCCCTTTGTGAATGGAGGAGATTGAAAGCCCCAGGAAAGCTGGCCACGAGCAAAGAGAAGCCAGTTTGTTCTGTACAGAGGAAGCCAGGCCCTGTGGCTTTAGTACTCCAGCTCTTCCCCTAAACCCCAGCTGTGGAAGGAAAAGACCAACATAGACATTGCAGGATAACCAGCAACAACAGTGGACACAACACCGACTAATGGCAAACACTAAAGAGATATATCAGCTAAGGTAATAGGAAAAGAGCTAACGCTTATCTCTCCACAGTTAAAAAATTCCTCACATACATTATTTCCTTTAATGGACACCAGTCATGGTCCCTGGAACATAGCAAATGCTCAATAAAAGCTTGCTGAATGAACGTATTGAAATTCCTGCCAGTGTCCAGCAGATTGTAGGCACTGCATTTCTGGAGATAATTCTCCATAATCTCACGTCTGCATATCTTGTGAGCAGAGGAACTGACTACCTTTGTTATGAACTACCTTCTTGAGGGTATTTGTATAGTAAAGAGCCTTGGAAGGTAATGTCTCCCTCCAGAGCAATGGGCAGATTTGCATACTGTCCAGTGTAATAAATATGTCCCTTTTTGGAGCACAAGTCAGACACGTTTACTTCCCATTGTGAAAGATTTGAGATCCTTATGTTGAGGGTTCCTCTCCTGTAATGCACTGTGCTTCTCATGCAGGTATCTTTTCACCATCTGGATGTCACATTGTGGTACCTGCGGCTTGGGGAACTGGCACACATGATGGTACTCTGGCTGTCACTGTTGCACCGAGCAATAATCTGTCCTTTGTCTCTGACCCAGGAGTCTTAGGTCCTCTATCAACATCCATTAGACGGTGGGAGGCTAAGGGTTAGTTTGCAAGTAGGTTAAAATCTCAGGCCCTTCACAGTTTTTGACACTCTACACGCTTTTTGCACTAAAGTGCCTACTCTCAGAAAAGCTCAAAAAAATCCGAAGAAGTAGCCAACTGAATTGGATAAGGAAAACAAACAAGTCAGCAGGATCTAACCAAAAATGCAACTTCCCCACTTTGCAGAACAAAGCTCCTATTAAGGGGCAAAACAGCCACCATCTTGCATTGGGAAAGAGTATGCGAAAGAGCTACTGGACGGTAAGATCAGAACAATTATAGGGACGGAGGAAAATACTGAAACTAGAACACAATAGGATCCTAATACGTGGAAAGTTAAGGAGGAGAAGTTGACTCAGGAAGCTTCCAAAGATGTCTTACTCCATTACACTGGCATCAGTTCTTCTGCAATCTCTGGAAAGCATAAAAAATTATCACTAAGAGTGGTTGTTTCTGGGAAGGTGAATGGGGTGGCAGAGAGATGTGCTTTGCATACTTTGAATTTTGTACCATCTTCAGGTAGTACTTATACAAAAAATATATATATAAAATTCAATTTGAAAAGCTTTTAAATGATGTTTTCGGTAAGAAAGTACAAATTGTTTTTAGATTAAAAAAAAACTACTTACACGGCAGGGACTTTACCTTTTAAAAGATTTACTAGGAAACTGTTCATTGCAGGCTGGCTGGCAATTTGGTTTTATGGAGGGACAAATGTCCTTACTTTTGGAATCAACTACTCTTGTTAAGGAAATGCTTCAGAATAGGCTCTTTCATTCCAGGTCTGTAAGAAAAAAAATACCCACCCCTTGCTTTCAGATAGAAGTATGAGGTTACTTCGAATCTGAGAATGCATGCATTGTGTTCCGTTTGGTAATGTCAATTAGATGTACATATTTTACTTTTAAAAGACGGAACAGAAATAGTTTTCCTAAAAGATATTCAATCGGGACTATTAGTGCCCTCTGTTTGGGTTTGTTAAGGATTGAATAACTTAGAATTTGAGATGGTCTCTTCAGGAGCATAGCGCTTGCTTTTTAGTTGTGCTTCTGGGAAGTCAACAGGGTGTAGTCTGGCCAAGCTTGGAGCCATCGTGAGAGAGTCTGCTTTGGGGCACAACGTGTGGCTCGTGCTCAAACTTCTCTGGCCCAGCACCTGCAGGAGAGCTACAATAGCCACGGCAGATGGGGCCCTCGTCTGGGTGGCCCCACTGCCACTGGCAGAAACTGCAGGGTGTGGAGGGCTGTCTGAGGAGGCCCAGATAGTTGGGAATTAACCCTAGATTAAGTAAACAGTGCTGGAGGTCCTTAGGAATATCTCAGGGTTAGACCCCTGGCGTAAGGATGGGGCCTCCTGCAATTGTCAAATAGGACTTGGAATTATGCTACTTATATAAAGTATATTTAAAGGACCTTGTCCTTTATATTAATTAAGGGATCTTCTTTGTTACTCTAAAATGTTGAAATGGAGCATTTTGATTATTTGAATATTTACTTAAATGTTTACATTTGTTCAAACATGCTCCATCTTTAGTAATTTAATCATCTATGATATTGATAAAGTAGGAACTCCAGCTGGGTTCTAAATGGGATTTGCCTAGAGTGAAATTGAGTGTTGGGCCCACCAGACACCTATTTGAAGGAGGCTTGAGGAATCTTATTTGGGAAAGAATGAACCAGTTTTGCTGAAAACATCCAGTGGAAAAAACTTAGGAGGACATACTCTGCATTGAGTGTAGTCGCCATTGGATTCATGTTTGAGTCCCATGTAATTCAGAAAGGCTGTGAGAAACTTAGGAGGCACAATTTCAGTGAAAGCTTCGTATAACATTGAGGCCAGTCCCAGGAGCGCTTTGGAATCCTGCTAACAAAGGCAAACAGCACAGAGCTGTTTCTGTCCCACTTTGCCATAGATCCCTGCATAGATTAAGTCTCTGAGAAAGCCAGGCAGTTCTGCTGTAAGTCTCACCAGCATGTTGGATTGTGTGCAGAGCTTCCTTCCTTAGGCCACTCACTTCCAAACTGAAGCCTCACTGAGTACTCCTTATTGGTAGTGTCTAGGTCACGTGCCTGAGTTTCCTGGGTTTTACCTTGAAGATGCAGGTCTCTTAATCTTAAAAAATTGCCCCCTCCCCCCCCAAAAAAAAGAGAAAGAAAAAAAGAGAAGCTTATTAGTCAGAAAACCCACAAATACCCACTACAAGATGTACCTCCAGAGTTAAGCTATGAGAGTTGGAGTCTCTTATTTTAATATGCAAATAGAAATAGTTTTGATAATATTTTAGTAATAGCTACATATTGTTTTAGATGTGGATAATCACCTGGACCAGGGGTCTTAAATTTAAAGTGGGATCCAGATATTTCCGGGGTTGTGTGGAAAATGTTGACTTACCATGAAGGAATGGAAAGCTAATAAGCGTAAGGACCAAGAACTCTTCTGGGGGAGGAATTAATTCTTGAGATACAAGTTGCCACTGAGAAAGGGGGATTCTAATGCAACCTGTCCATGTTACTTAGATTTATTCCCCAGGCAAGCCCTCTTTGGTCTCGTTTTTGAGTTCTGTGTGGAGAAGGAGAGAGAAACAGAAACCATTTTGCACTTAAATCTCTCTAAGACATCAAGAGAATGCACAAATATCCAAGTGGGTGTACTCAAGTGGTAGCTCCTTGGCCATACAATGCTCCATGCATCACTGGAGGAGGAGCAGAGGTGGAGTCCAGTAGAGACCTGGGGAGGGAGGGGCACAGTGGGTCAGGGAGGGCCCGTGGGGCCACCTGGCAAGACACCCATGAAGAATCTTAGAAATACTTAGGGAAGGGTCTTAAGACATTGATGTAAAAGTAAGTAAAATAGGAGTAAATTACTTTTTAGGCAGGCTGGAAGCTGGAGAAAAATCAGGTTATATACATATTTCATTTTTGATCCGTTGATATATTGTTGGGGTTGTTTTGTGGCTAACCAGGACTGTTGCCATATGCACAGAGTCACGGCCCTGATGGAATTCAAATAACTGAAAAAGGGCCTCATTTTCATTGGCACCTTACCATGTATTTAAAATACACACTTAGATATCAATGTATATTAGTGACTGATGCATATTAGCAAAAATTAATTGGTTTTATGAAGGGAAGTACAAATCTGTCAGACTAAGAAAATGTATGATATCAGAGAAACTATTTTTAGTGTTTAAATTGAATTGCTGGTATATTGCAATATTTCAGAAGTCCCTGGTGGAGAGATTTGCCTATCTTCTTGAACTCCACTTTATTGAAAAAAATCCCAATGTTATAAAACTTGAATATTTTCAGGAAGCAAAACACATTTTCAAATGTAAGTTGTTCAAGGAACATTAGGTCTCTTATTGCTTGAATCAATGAGAAAGAAGCTAAATGGTTTTAGAAGAAGGTTTGAAGCAACCAAAAAGATAATCTTTTTTTTTTTTTTTTCTGGTAGTCAATTTGAATGATGAACAAGTGTAGTGAAATGTCTAGCTGTTCAAATTTGACTTTATTTACACATTAAATTACAAAATAGAAGGAAGCTCTCTGCCATTTAAGTTTTCCACTATAAGGCTTATAATTTTAGCAGAGTTGAAAACAAATGAGTATTTTTGCAATGAGATTTTCTATAAGAGGGAGGGTGAAACAAAACTTTATAGCAGTGAAAATCTTACAAAGTGTGAAATTAATTTCAAACTATTTGAGACTTTCAGAGCTCCATGCTGCTGATGAAACTTTAGTTTTTAAATAGGTAAGTTTAAGGGGATATTATGTTGTTAAAAACCAAAGGCTCTAAAATATGAAGATTTTCTGCTGTCAACTTACTAAGGGAAGCTTTCGCCTTTAATTCTTCTGTCTTTTGTGTTTGATCAAAGGAGTCAGGGTCAAGTGTACAGACCTATTACGAGAGGTACACATCTGAGGAGTAAAGGTCCGTGAGAGGTGCGGTGAGCTATAGCAGAGAGGCTTTCTGGACTGAAGCCCTACAAGGCCGATTTACTTGGAAAGAAAGGAAGCTGACAAGCTCCTTCAGGTCAGGGTCGGATATATAATCTGCTTGGTGATGGAGCTATTTCATAAAAGGAGCTTTATTCTGGGCCTTCATTGTTTTCCTCCTAGTAAATTATTTTGAGTACAAATGCTACCCTGAAGAGGAACACAATACATTTTATGAAGTCATTTGGGTTTATATATACCTATCTCTAATGCATATATTGTAAAAATGCATTATATCATACGTAAGATAGGTATGTCTGTATAATATACAACTATATTTATATATTTGATGTTCTACTGCTTATAATTTGAATTTCACCTTGACACATTTTCTTCTTCAAAATTTAATACACGGAAAGACTCCTTTGAGTGACTGTCATGGCTATTAAAGAAAAGTTAGTATGTGGAGATTGTGTGAGTATAAAAACGCTAATTCTCAGGTTAAGATGCTCAGTCACAGGGAAAGTGCAGTTTATTGTGAAATACATCAGAAGTCAAAGGCACAGCTCAGGGCTGACTGTTACTGTGGAGATCCTCGTGGACATCCGACTGCAGGGACAGTGGATGAGGGTGGCTGTCTGGGGCCCATGTTCTCTGGGACTTTGAATGACTGGAAAGCTGGGGGTATTCAAGGAGGCACCTTCATGTTAAAATCACTTACTTCACTGACATACCCCATCCTCAAGCACAATGAAAAAGTGTTTATACACCTTTATGCCTTGATGTGCTTCATAACATGATTTCCTCAGTGAGGCTTCCTTTGATTTCTTAAACTGACTTTATGTTGCATTGAGTATAAATACTCTTTTCCTCTTGCTCTGGTGTTTATCCCCATTCACCCTTTTGATATTTATGAAATGCTTCCCCTGTGATAGATTGTATTACTTGTCAACAGTTCTTCCTCCCCCTCCACACTTGCTGTGTTCACTGTGGGTATAATATGCTTTCCAGACCTACTGATGTTGGGCTTGACCACGTGTCTTGCTTTGGCTGGTGGAATATGGGACAAAATGGTGGTACTGATTCCAGTCTGAAGAGACATTGTATATTCCTCTTACCCTCTTGGACTCTGCCATCTGCTATGAGGTGAGCATATACTAGGTAGCTACTGGTCTCAGGATAAGGGATATGTAGTACAGAAATAAACCTGACCTGCAGCTTGAAGCAGAGCTGCCTAGCCCATTCGTGAACCTGTGAATGAGAAATAAACAAATGTTTTTTGTTGTAAGCTACTGAGATTTTAAGGGTGTTTGTTGTATAACAATATCACAGCCGAATCTAATATACTTTCAATTTTTTTATTTTTCAAAATTTGAGACCTACAGAAAAATGAAAGAAGAGTAGAATGAGTACCTGTATGCTCTTCACTTAGATTCAACCAATGTTAACATCCTGTCATTTTTCTCTTTCTCTCTAGAAGATTTTGGGGATCATTGAAAATAAGTTGTAAAAAATAAGTTGTAGTCGTCATAATATTCACTAACACTAAGTATTTTAGCATTGAACTCTAAGAATAAAGACATTCTTGCATTCAACTAAATTTGAACTAGGTTATAAATGACTAAAAACATTCTGTTAATTTTATTTTAAAAGAAATGCATAAAAATGACCCAAACAGAGTAATCTAATACTATTGTCTTAGCTTGGGCTGTCATAACAAAATATCATGGACTGAGTAGCTTAAACAACAGAAATAAATTTTCTCACAATTCTGGAGGTTGAAAGTTTGAGAATCAGGTGCCAGAGTATGGTGGGTTTCTGGTGAGAGCTCTTTTCCTGGTTTGCCAACAGCTGCCTTCTTGCTGTGTCTTCATGTGGCAGAAAGAGAGCTAAGCTCACTGGTGTCTCTTATACGGTCACTAGTCCCATCATGAGGACCCTCATCCCCGTGACCTCATCTAAGCCTAATTACTCCCCAAAGGTCCTGTCTCCAAATGTCATTACATTGAGGGATATGCCTTCAATATATGAATTTTTTTTTAGGGGGAGGTGGAGGAGCATAATTCAGCTCATAGTAACTACATAAAAGGTGATAGTAATGTAGAGACACAGTGCAAAAAAAACAATCACAGCCAGCCCAGAGTGAGTTGAAACTGTCCAACAACTTCTTGGAAAACATTTTCAATTTTTTAAATGTAAGTAAATGTAATTATTCATAAATGCAGCTACATATATTTTATCAGCATTACTGAGGGCTTAGGCAATGAAGTGTTTTAAGCTATCTAAGTTTAGTGGTACATAAATCCATCCGGAGCCAGCATGCCAGAGAGTGTAAAGAGTTACAGGCTGGCATGAATTCCTAATGTGACTCAGCATAATGCGTGATGCCTGCTGAACACTTTCAAACGAATTGATGAAGATTTCCATGGCCCATATTCCTTTAACTTCATGCTCAAGGTTGTTTCTTGCACTTCAACTATAAAATCCTGCATAAATGCCTAGAAGAGAGGGAGGATAAAATTCACAGTTACTAGACTTGCGCTAGAAATGGAAAGTAGTATAAAACAGACTTACGAGCTGGGCTTTGGCACCAGAGAAACCTGGGTTTGAATGCTGGGTCTGCCTCTCCCTGGCTAGTTTTCTTGGGCAAATTTCTTAACTTCTCTGTGCTCAGTTTTCTCATCTATAAAATTTACTAGTCAATTATTAATTAAATACAGTTATGAATATGTTAATATTTACAGCTTTCTCTGTAAACTTCTAACCACAATGGACATGGGTCTTTGTTTACTTCCCTTCTCTTCTTCTCCTGCTCTCTACAGAGAAAGGCTGTTCAGGAAGATTTGGTGATAACAAAGGAAAAAAAAACAAAACCAAAACCCAGACAGAGCAGCAGGCCAGTCCCAGTCCGGCAGGAGGCAGCACGTATTAGGGAGCCAGACTCATCAGAGCCACATCCATGGAAACAGAGGTGGGTGGAGAGGATGGTCACAGAGGTGGGATGGAGGAGGGTGAAAGATGACTCTTCTGGGGGTGCACTTGGGAGTGAAGCTCTGTGTCCAAGGGCCCTCATATATATCAGTAGACAAAAATCTGGATTGAAATTCAGCTCTGGTCCTGGTATGGGAGCTATGACTCAACAGGGAGCTTGTGTGAAGCTCCTAAGGCAGGGCCTTGCTCATGGAAGCGGTTGCTAGATGGATATTTTAGGGCATTTTTAGAGACAGACAGCACCTGAGAGCCACCTAGTCTAGTCGTTCTCCAACTTCACTGTGAAAACCACCTAAAGTGTTTGCATAAAACATAGGTCCTGGCTCCTACTTCTATGGATTCTGGCTCAGAAGATCTGAGGTGGAACCATGAAAGCTTCCTTCTTCTTTCTTCTTATGTGTTTCTTTTTAAATTTTGAGTCTTCTGATGTATTTCTTTATTTTAAATAAACACTCCTGTGCGTCTACAGACTATAACTTGAGCCTAGACTTAGATGCTGTCATTTGGTAGTTCTATTTCCTGGAGCTATTCTAGAGAAATTCTCTTTTACGTGCACAGTGAAAAATAGGGGGAGGGTATAGCTCAGTGGTAGAGCACATGCTTAGCATGCATGAGGTTCTGGGTTCAGTCCCCAGTACCTCTATCAGAAAAAAAAAAGAATGTATGTGTATACTTATTGCAACATTTTGTAGAGTTAAAAATTGGAGTAAGTCTAAGTAGCTCCCAATTGATGAATAGAGTACAAATGCATGGTGTATTCATATAATGGAATGTTATGCAATAATTATAGAGACTAAGGGAGAGCTATGTGTTCTGATGTTGAAAAATCTAGGTTTACATTTACTTGCATTACATTTGTGAGGAAAATACCTACTTCTGTTTCTATATAGGAGATCTAAACATAACTGTTACAGTTTTGCTAGGTAAAGGTGTTTTAAACTCCAAGCAGTATTATAGTTTTAGGTATTTAGAGAGTAAAAGATATGTAAGTAACCCAAGAAACGACCTTTGTGGAAGTCATGGAACCATTACTTCAGCTGTAAGCCATCTTCCACTGTTATTCACACACTGCCTATGGAGATGAGTCAAATCCCAAGATATATTGCTTATTGAAAGCAAGTTACAGAGCAAGATATACTCATGTGGAACTATTTATTAGACATAAAGCAAACAATACTATATTTTATGGGGAGGTTTATGTATGGAGACATAGGATGTAAATGCTTTTTGGAAGGGATTCATATGTAATAACAGTGCTTACCTTGGGATCTGAGGAACAGCAGACAGCAGTTGGGGTGTTGTTTCCTGTAATGTTTTTGTGCATTTAAGGGCAAATGTATTTATATATTACTTGTGTAATTAAAAACTTATGGAAAAAGCCCCAGAGTAGACCATCTTCTCCATTTTATAGACTGAAAACTGATACTTGCTTGCCAAGGATCTCAGATAGCATGGTAAACCCAAAGGTGGACTTCAGCATGCTTGTTTGCTTGTTTCAGGGCAGTCACTTTCTTTACCAGGTCCAGGTGAACTCATCAGGCATTTTAGGTGAAGATGTGGTAGCCATAGATACATACAGCCTCAGCATCAGGAGGCTGTGGCTGCCAAGGAAAGGCCAGCTGGCACTGGGCTGGGATTCTCTAGGTGCTGGCTTGATTAAACTTGCATTTGTCAATGTTCAGCAGTGAGCAGGACTCCAGAAACACTAAAATGAGGAAGAGACAGGTATCTCTCAGAATTAATTTATAATGAGAAATATAACCACATGGGCTGCTGTATTTGTATCAGCCTGGCAACAACATTTTCTCCAGGCCAGCAAGCTACAGGGGAAGCCAAATAATAATTGGAAATCCACTTTGTAACTTACCATGAGCAGTCACTAGGTGGAATTATTTGAAGTCTTAGGATCAGCACATTCTCCCTGAGGGCAGAATGAGGAAGTGCTTGGTGAGTGTGGAATCAGAAGGAGAGGATTTACATTAATCAAATATTTCATGGTTTCTGGTTAAGCTAATCGGCTGTATCAGCTCTTAATGGGGATCAGGTTACCAATGGGACTGGAATGTTGCAGTCTTCATTGGCTGAGGCTCCCTGGGCCTGTCTGGATGGGTTCTAATTCTGTTTGTGCCTCACAGGCTCCTTTTTCTATTTTCTGTTGGTTTTCTTCTATAGCTGCTGTCTCAGATATGTTAATATCTTCACTCATATCACCATTTTGCTGGGATTTAATTTGTTTTCTTTTGTAGCTCTGTTCTGATCTATTTTGCATTGCACTTATAGTCGAATGCTTGTTTTCATTCAGAGTTTCTGCACTTGGGATTCTCTTGCATTATCCTCTGATTTCCTCCTTCTCCATGGTTCCTTGGTCATTCAAATTGCAACAGCTTATATGTCAGCTTGTTAGAAAGGCCTTCCCTGAGCCCCCGATCTAAAAAGCCACTCATTCTCCATCATTTCACTTTGCTTTAGTTTGTGCATAATGCTTACTGGCTTATTAATATATGATATTTACTGTTTACATCTTTATGTTTTATTATTTTTTTATTGAAGTATGGTCAATTTACAATGTTGTATCAATTTCTGGTGTACAGCATAATATTTCAGTTATACATGTAAATACATATATTCCTTTTCATATTCCTTTTCATTAGGTTACTGCAAGATATTGACGATAGATGCCTGTGCTATATAGTAGAAACTTGTTGTTTATCTACATCTTTGTGTTTTAATTTTTGATTGTTTCTTCCATTAGGATACAAACTCCATGAAAGTAGTGACCTTGTCAATCTTTCTCCTGTTCTATTCCCAGCATCTAGAACATGGTCTGGCATTTGATAGGTTCTCATGAAAGCTTGCTTGCTTGTTTGCTGAATGAATTCTCTATCAAGAGACCAATAGTGCTTTTGTAATTTATGAGTTCTTGAGAACATCTTATTGCAGTCCCAAATAATATGACAAAGTTATCTTCTTAGAAATGAACCTGGCCAGGAATCTACAAGTCTACAATCCTCAGTGGGTGTCAGGCTCATGCAGTAAAGAGGAAGGTTGGTGGGGAGGATGGGTTTGTTCAGAAATGTCACCCAAGTGATCGTTTTCCTGCAGTGAGGACTCACTCAACAGTGGAAGCAGATGCCTCTAAACACCCAAATGCTGCCCAAATAACAGATTCCAGTGGAGATCCTCCAGAGAACTGTGGCATTTACCAAACAGGGGAGTTATATGCCACATTGGTGCCATGGCCTTAAAGTATTAGGATGAAAGATAATCCTGTGAGCCAAGGGGAATGGCAGACATGGTCAGGACAGTGAAGGGCTAAGACTTGAATATTCCCAAGATATTTGCATTTCATCAGATTTCAGAGCCTTTCTTCAGAGTCAGAAAGTCACCACTCCCCTCATCATAGGGTACTCACCTCTCATTGGGTGGGGCAAATCTCAAAAGGAATAAAACAGACCCCTGTCTAATGGTGAAGGAGACTGAATTTTCCAATGTGCCATCCAGGGAGGGATTACTGATAGGGAGATATCCATAAGGTAGGTGATGATTGCAAATATTGATTTTTTTAATCTTTCATCAGACCTTTTGCAATAAGATCCTAGGCTTAAAAAAGTTGTGTTGCTATAATTTGCCTCAAGGAAATAAGAATATAATAGACATGATACAAGTGTGCAATTGAGAGAAGGCTGTCTTTGTTGTGTGAAATCTATTTTTTGAATCGATTTTTGAAATATGAAAGGTTGTGGGATGAAGTATAGAATCATTCTTAATTTAAAAGTCACTAAGTTTGTGAATATCTGTGAGATAAGTAGAATAAATAAATTCTAACGGGAGATTAAAATAGATTGACATTACGGGGGTAGAGCTATGTGTTTTGGTTCTGCATAATATTTAACCCCTTTTCAGAGATGAAGGTCTTAACAATCAAGTTTTGTTTAGATTATAATACTGAGGTATATGTTCAGTTAAGATGAATTAGGTAGTGGTATCAAAAATGTGGTTTCTATCATAATTATCTGGTAAGGAGAAAAGATTTTGCTTTTAAAAATATGTTATGCCTGTGGTATTTTACAGAACAATTATGAATAATAATAAAAGTTTAATATGCATTTAGCTTCTTATGATAGAATTAGTGGAACATTACATTTCTAGATCTATTGGTCATTTTATTTTTACTCCCTTCTGTAAGGGATTTATAATTCATGAATAAAACTTAACCACTGGCTTAAACTTGACTTGAGGGCTTTTAGGACAGGAACTAATTTTTATATTTCTACCAGTGTTTAGGGCAAATCATTATGGCCATCTATTTGGATGCTAAATGGTATTTGAATTTTTGAAATTTCATAAAGAACTCTCATTTATTTTCTAGTTTAAAGAAGTCTAGTTTTAAAATAACATATCTGCATTATAGAAAAAAGGAAACACTATGCTTCTGTGAGAATGAAGTCAGTCACAAGTCATTAAACAGAAGAAATCTTATCTAAAGATCTTTCTAAGAAATAATTTTCCTTCTGAAATTCACATTTCATTCATTCTTCCTCAAGTCCACTGGCAGAAATTCAAAATGAAATTAATTGCTGTATTTTTTAATCTTTAAAAGACAATTATTAACTAGAGGTATACAAAATATTATTTAGACCAAAGGTAGGAAAGAAGATATTCAATTCAAACATGACATCCTTTATCCCATATCCTCTATTGTTGAATGAAAGCTAGACACTTGGCTGCTTTTTTAAATTTCTAGGATTGATGAGCTATTGAGCATGAGTCCATACTAGAAGAGAAACTTTATTTTCATTTATGTGATATCTACTGTAGAGATAGGACATTTACTATAATTTAGTCTTACTGGGTAGCTTATAAGATTTGAAATCTGAGGGCTTTGCATAATCTCCTTCCAAGTGTTTTAATTGACTTTCTGCTGTAATGAACCCCACAGACCATTACCTGGCTAATTGCTTGAGTTACAGTGCTTACACAATGCCATCCTTTGTCCTTGGTCTTCTGGGGTATTAAATAGCACAGCTATCCTCAAAGAGGAAGTGACTGCTGGTTTTCAGGGGAAGCATTAACCTCTTGGTCACTTTTTCAGGGACAGACTCCCTTCTGTTCTTCTCTGGGCTGATACCTAACCTGATGCTTATCAGAGATGCCCGTTATTCTGGGATTCTCAGCTCTCCCTCAGAGAGCTGTGGACCTCTAAAGGGGCTTCCAGAGCCACTGCCACAGGCAGAGCTTTCCATGACCTGACTCTGAAGCCCCAGAATAGGCCCCAGACCAGGTGGCAAAATGAGGATGTAATGATATTTAAGTCTCAGGTGGTATGATTAGCCAGGATTTATTGAGAAAACAGTCTTAACACTTCAGAATTAGAAAAGGGTTTATCGCTGGCTCATCTAGGCCAGACTCATTGTTTTTAATATAAGGACACCGAGCCCCCATAGTAAATTGACTTGCCCCAAGTCTCTTGAAGCTGTTGGTGACCCAGGCTCCTGACAAACTTTTATGGAGTTACCAGAATCTAGATCCATGTTGAAGTCTTGGAAACAAATGACAAATTACGGAGTCAGAGCAAAGCAGGAAAGTGCTAGGATCAGCATGTTAGCACAACCCAGAAAAATGCAATGTGGCCTGTATCTTACTTTGTTTCTTGCCTTTTTTGGTCAATGGTATGGGTCAGTGACCACAGCTTTATGAGTGGTTAGGAGTGATTAAGGGTTTTTCAAGAACTTTTTGAGGACTAGAGGCAGGGTAAGAACCCACTCCAGTTCCTATAGGCCTAGATTGATTTCTCCTGGTAACTTCTGATTAAAATGTTTCTATGGGCCTGCTGTAACCTTGATCAAAGATGCTAACCAGCTTGGCTACTAGTTTAGATTCCATGATGTCTTTGGGGATATATGCACTGTCTGTTGACATCTCCAAACTTCTGACTTTCCTAATATTTGTTTGTAAGACATTCAGAGCAATGGAATAGGTTTGGGACTATGGATTTTTAAAGAAGATTTTAACAGTGCAGAAATGAAAGACAAATGGAAGTTTGGTAATTGGAAATATTTTTATAATAAAGCCATGTCTTTAGTTGCTTTACTTCATGTTTGTGTTCCCTTTGTCTGAGCATGTAAGTAAGCTGATAAAAGGATCAACACAGATCTTTCAACCCTGAGAAGCAAGGCTCTCAGCAGAAGATAAGCTGCTAGTGATGAAAATTCCGTATCTATCATGTTATCCAAAAAACACCTTTTGCTTCAAAGATAAACTCCTTTTCCTTAAAACCCTCCAATCTGCTAGATTCTGCATCCTGAAGCTTCTCCAGAGCCTCCCCAACAGGGAACCTTTGGCTAATTTTTGGGTGGACCTGATGGAGCAGGAGTGAGTTGGCTCCTACTTCTTTCTGTGATAATTTCTACTGGGGACCATCCCACAACAGACACTCTGCTTGGTCTCCAGAAAAGTGAAGCGGTTTGCTTAAGTTTGGTTATACTTATTTTAATGGGTGTCTAAATAATTTATGTCATGGAAGTAGAAAAGTCTCATTCAAATCTTTTCTTCATGGAAAACGTTTCTCACATGGAACCCAGTTTAGCTCTACCATAGATTTTGGTTAACCTGCCGAAACTTAACAAAGATGAATTATGGGCATCAGTTAAATTTTAAATTCAGATTTTTAGCAGCAACTTTGATAGATTATGAACTGCCACCAGGACCAACGAATAAACAAATGAGTGAACAGATCAATCATATTCAGACCCCAGTGCTTTTTCTCTTTTTTTTTTAGTAAATGGACTTTATCTTTTAGAGTCGTTTCAGTTTTACAGACAATTGAGCAGAAAGTACAGAGAGTTCCCGTGTACCGCATCTCCCCCACTGGTCACACGCAGTTACCTGCTGCCTTTTACAATCAGTGGGATGTTTCAGCCTGCAAAACTGGCTTCTGGCTCCTTGTCCACCCAGTCATTCACACTGTGGCGTTTCCTACCTCCTCTCTCTCTCTCCCTAATATAAGAAAACCCCACTACAGCAGAGAGATTCGGGCTCCCTGTGAAGGGAATAAAAAAAGATTAAAAAGAGTTATAATAATCTCGTTCTTGCCTTTGCCTAATACCATCCTTAAAGGTTTCTTTGAGGCTTGGGAGATGTAGAGCCAGGGTTTATTTTCGTGCCTAAATTTAATGTACGTTTTTCCTGGTCTACTCGTCCGTGCGGGTGAGTTTGCTTTTCCATCAGCCAGTTACCTGCATGATGACTTCGCCTGCCTTAGCGTGTTGGCTCCCTGCCCTCCTGAGTACAGTTCTTTTTCTGCACCCAAAGCTGTGCCATGGGCCTCGCCTGCCACTTGGAACATTCTGCTTCCTGTCATACTCCCTGGATTGAAGACAGAGTGGGAGGAGAAGAGGAGTGACTGGGACAGTGGTGGCCTGCAGAGAGGGAGAAAAAGGTCCATGTTTGCCGATGGACTTCTTTTTGTTTTTAATGGTCTGAGACTTTGAACCCAAGCTAATCCCTCTTCTCTAACTGAAAAATGCTGAGAATATGTTTTTAATTTACTGCACACTTGTTAAGTACAAGAAGCATTTAACTTGGTAGAATGCAATGTTATACTCAAGGTGCTTCATAAAATTGTAAAGGATTCACTTATTTCAACACTCTGGGAGAAAGAGCCTCCCACTGGCTAATGGAAATGATGATGGTTTTGCTGCCTCTATCAAAGGAAGGAATGAGCAAGACTTATCAGAACTGATTACAGCCACCCTGGAATTGCCCGTAAAAAATAAGGTGGGAAATCGGACTCTGTAGTTACAGAGTTTCTCCTCCTTCCTTTTCATGGGGTTATATGTGCAAACAAACTCTAACACTGAGCAGGAGAAGGTCAGCTGGAAGCATCAGGGCAGGAGAAGACAGCTTCTTGGAAATTCTCCCTAATTCACCCTCGTGGGTGCATAGCACTGAGAGCTCAACACCAGGTACCTTAAAAAGGAAAAGAGGATTGTTTGATGAATGCAGCTCTCGAGGAAGAAGGAAGTGGTGGCAGCAACTCTCTCTGCCTGTTTTCTTTTTCCTGACATCCTTATATATTATGCTCTGTTGTGGGACCTTCTTCCTTGGGGTGGACGTGCCTGAAATGAGTATGACGTTAATGGTCCCTCTTGGCTGCTGCTTCTAACTTTCATCTCTACTTCCTTTTACTTGTTTAAATGGGAAGATCCCAGAGGGCTGCTGACATCCTGGGAACAAGCCCCGAAGTCATCCTTCTTGCCTGGGGCTCTAGTGCCTTAGAACACTGCCGTCTTTTCCTCCTGTTCCTCAACACAGGGAAGCCCCTCAGGCCAGTTCAGTTCATCTGACTCAAGCTATTATATCTGAAGTTGGGGCTGAGATCTCACTTTACTTGTAAAATCCACTCAGAGAAGCCAGAGATGAATTACTTTGGTCCCAGGGAGACAAAATTTAACAAGCACTATTTCCATGCAAGCATTTCTGTGTCTATGTGCTGCTTAGTGCAAAACTGTCTCTGAAAATTTTGTGTAGTCTGAACTAAAGTATATATATTTTAAACGAAAACCTTGTTGTATGTTTTAGACTAAAACATTGACTAATAACTAAATCTCACCCTGTATTTCTGAAGGAAAATAGTTATTAATCATATTCTTCAGGAATTTTCCACCCAGAGATTCATACTTTGCTTTCTTCTTATCCTCATTTTCTCAAAGTAATGTGTTAAAACCACAATTCTAAGAAACCTCCTCGTGTCAAAATATAAATTCTAATTTAACTAGGTTGAAGATGCACTTCTCAGAGAGAAATTAAAGTAACAGATGTTTTCCAGAATGGGTTGATCTTTTAGCTGTGAATTAATGTCAATACATTGTTGTAAGCCACCCTCATCTCTTATTGCCTGGATGACAGCAGCTCTCATTTGCTTTTACTGCCTGCTGTTTTGTCCCACCTGTAACTATCCTCCACACAACAGCCAGGGTCTCTCCCCTGCTTTAGCTTTTGAAGACTTCTTATAGCTTATTGAAGAAGCCCCCAATCCTTATGATGGTCCACAGCTCCCTACAAAGTGCGTCCTGGGTGACTGTGCCAGTCTCTCACTCCATATAGTCAGGGCCTCCTGACCTTCCTTCTCTCTCTAGTATCAAAGGCACACACACTTCCTGGAAATCTCTTCTCCTTGCTCTTCCTGAGACTGGCTCCTCTGATTCGTCAGTGCTATTTCCTGTCACATTATGTGCTACTTCCTCAGATAGGCTTTCTCTAGACACCTGTTTGAAACAATCTTTCCTTGTCACTCTATCAAATACCCCTATTTGTTTCTTCCATAGCACTTATTACAGTCTGAAATACTGATTTTTTCATGCATTATCTCGTTAAGTTTCATAGCCGTATAAGATGTATCTACTATTATTATCTCCATCTTAGAAAAAAGGAACCAAGACTCTGAGAGGTACAGTAACTTGCTCCCAATCAAACAACTAGTAAATAGAAGATCTGAATCTTGTATTCAAGACTCACTGTCTACAAAGCCAATGGCTTTTAGTACTTATACTAAATTACTTGCTAGTCAGTTACTACATTTCTTTACAATCCATAGTCCTAACCTCAGCATAAAACATACCAGTCATCTTACAAATATACATTGTTTAGTTGGTATAAATACCTAACTTATTTTGAGAAAAGAACTAACCAATCTTCAAAGAATGTCCTCCTAAGCATAGGCACTGTCTTAATGAGAGAGAAGAGTATATCATTAAAAGAAATGTAATGTCTCCTGTATTTAGAATGAAATTTTATGGTATGAACTAATTTTCATAAGTTGAAAAAATGTCTGCTGTTATAAAACCATGTCGTAGACTCTCAAGGTTAGAAGGGGCACTCAAGTTTGAAGAATCTTCAAGATCCCTTCTAAGAGCACTTCAACAAGGGGTGGCCCAGCTCCTGCTTAAGAACTTTCAATGGGTGCAACTCCCAGGACTATGGGGGCTAATTGATGAGGGGGAGGAGCACATAGGATGCCTGCTGCTGGGTAGAGGTAAGATGGTGCTGCCTGGAAGCTGCTCAGTCGTTTTTGTCTCGATGGTAGCAAATACAGTGTTAGGCTAAAGGCTGGAACTGTTGGTAATAGTTAGCTTTTGCTGCCTAATCTTTCCCAAACTCACTCCATGACTTACAAATTATAGTTTGAGTGTCTGTAGTGGATTTAAGATGGCCAAAGATTATTTGACTCTTCTTCCGTTGAGAGATGGGGTCTATGCCCTTTCCCTTGGAGTCTGGCTAGCCTCTGTGACTCCTGTAACTGGTAGAAGTCAGTAAAAGTGTTGTGGTGTCAGTTCTCAGGCACAGCCTAAATAGATTGACAGCTTCCATGTTCTTGGAGCACTCTCTTTGGGAACTGTGATTGAAGAAAACTGATGACTGAAGAAATTTGATTCTTTTGAGACTAGCATGTTAGGGAAACTATTGTCCTTGATGAGCTCAGCATTTTTCTACCTTTACTGAGCCACTGGATTTGTAGTGAAGCCTCTCCAGACCAGCTCATGCACCAGCTGAAAACTTCTGTGTGACCTTAGCTTATGCCTCAGGAAGCAGAAGAGTCACCTAAATAATCTAGGCTTAAATTCCTGACCCATGAAATTATGAGCTATGGTAAATGGTTATTTTAAGTCACTAAGTTTGAGGTGTTTTGTTACACAGCAATAGCTAATTGGAACATGTCTGTGGGATGGGTGAGGGTTGTCTGATCTAGATTTTTGGCCCCAACTGGTCTCACCTGGGCTCGCTTATGTCTCTGTGGATCAGTTGGGGACTTTCATCAAGATTGTGATAGGGTTGGGCATCTTTCTTGGGGCAGCTCTGCCACATATGTCTCACACCCTCCTTCTGTGACCAGCAAGATCGGCCATGCATGTCTTTCTGATGGAAATGTCCAAAGTATAAAAGAGGAGGTGGAAACATACAAGGGCTCTTGAGACCTAGGCTTGGAAATGGCACCCTGTCTCTTCCACCTCGTTCTACTGGCCAAAGTCACATGGCTGAACTCAAAGTCAAGGGAGAGCATAGACCTCATTTCTCTTGTGGGAAACGGTGCAAAACCCATATATCAAAGAGTGTGAGTTCAGGGAAGGGTGGAAAATTAGAGATAATAATGCAGTTTACTACATTTACTTCATTTCAAATTAGCAAACATTTATGCGATACATATTACGCTAGGCACATTGGGGATGTTATGTTAGGTACTAGGAATGAAGCAAAAGAGACCTAACTTTCTGCTCTTGAAATATTTACAAGTCCAGGCAACCTTCAAGATGAGAAAAAGGGCTTTAACTGCATTTAGTTTGATTGGAGACCTCAGCCTCCTTTTAGATCTTTACTTTTAACCCCTCTGTTAAGATTTATGCCTGTTAAACTTCAGACTTAGCATTTGACTTATGTTTGATTGTTTTAGTGACTTAAAATTTGGTCAGAAGCCTTGACTTTCTTGACTCATTGTGGAGGTTTTGTTTGACTAGGTTTTATGTTTTTACACAAACTTGAAGAAATTCCCATTAAAAAGAAATACTGTCTCTGCCCCGTTGGTCAGGTTGCCATCAACTCTTGCTCCATTGTTTTTCAAAGGGCATCATGTTTTCCTTAACTACAAATTCTTGGGGAGCCTCCTCATAGTCTTAAAGTACTGACTACCTTATCCTTTAACATCAGGAAGCAGGAAGTCACGATGCAAGGAAAACATTCATGAGGACAACTCACATCCTCAAAGAGGGACACTGAGCACCTTCCTATATTGGTTAACTCTGCTCATTCCTTTCTGTCGTCCTTTAGCCTCTTGTCAGATGGGCTATGTTCCCCTCTGAAACTTTGTTTGCCCCACACTAATATGTTCCACTGTCAGAGCCAGACTTCTCATCTCTCCTTTTCCTCCTGTCTCCTATTAAGCTCCCATGGAGGTTTTCCCCATGTCTGTGGGAAACCACGTTCTTCCACTGAAGGGCCTAATGTCAAGCTCCTTGAAGGGTCCAACTCAGTTTGTTCTGCAGCATCTCTGATTACTGGTTAATCCCCAGGCAGCACGTCACAGTGCGAGGTGCATGGGCTGACTCTGGAGTCAAATGGATTTAGGTTTTAATCCCCGCTCCACTGCTTAACTAACCCTGTGATCTCGGGCAGGCTACTTAACCTCTCTGTGCCTCAGTTATAATACATTATGTGGTTATAGTAAATCTAACCTTGCATGGTTCGGCATGGTTCATGTGTGATATTGTGATGTAATTGCAATAACGATTAGTACCTGCATGCTAGTCTACCACTAAGCTATACCCTCCCTCTGGCTGTCATGTTCTTTAATTTTATTTATTTATTTATTTATTTATTTATTTATTTATTTATTTATTTATTTATTTGAGGGAGGTAATTAGGTTTATTTATTTATTTATTTAGTGGAGGTACTGGGGATTGAACCCAGGACCTCGTGCATGCTAAGCACGTGCTCCACCGCTGACCTATATCCTTCCCCTATCATGTTCCTCCCAACAGCTCTCTCTTATTTGCCACCTCAGGAATGGTTTACCAAGGGGCTATCATAACATGTTTCCAGGGTCAGAAATACTTTGTATGCATACAAGAATAACACAGATTTGTTTTAGCAAGGAAAAAAGGATTATTTTCCCATGTGACTTCATTTGTTTAAGAGAACAAAGCAATGTCTTAGAGAATTAATACTCACCATTCTGCAACCTTGAATTATTCTCATAGCAGAGTGGTGAGAAACTTAAGTTACCGATGTTGCACTTTGACTACTTTGCACTTTGGATATTTGCCGTATTTGGATGTTTACTGCAACAAGATCCTTAGAGAGGGGGCTGGGTTTTACTTGTCTTTATATTCTATGACCCAGCATCAGACCTGGCACTTCTTAGACACTCAAATAAATATGTGTGGAACAAATGAATGTTTCATTGAATGCAGTTGTATGAACAAATGAAAGCTATATTATTTTATATTTAAACAGAGTATTTCTGTCATCTGACTGATACACAGTAACCCTGTTTGTGTGGTCAGTCTTGCAGGGGTAGAGGGAGTTGAGGTGCGAGATCTGTATTTAGGGGGATGCAACGTAATCACCTGCCCTTCACACTTTCCTCTTAGCTTTTGTTGTTTCTCATCTTTCCTACTAGATTGTCAGCTCCCTGAGGACAGAGGCCATGGGTTAGTATATATTATTAGATGTCACCACATATAATTTCTCAGTGCTTGTGACATTGTCGATATTCAGTAAATATTGACTGAATGGATGAATACGGTAGCAAAGGCAACTTGAAGCAAAGTTAGTGTTTTTGGATCTTTATATGATTTTGGAAATATAGCATCCTTTGTCCCTTCTTGTCTGCTTTGATTTATGTCTGTCTCCTTCATAGCTCTTCCACTGATCCTACCCTTGGATTTATTGTTCTTTAATCTCATCCCTATGAATGCCACATGATTTGTGGGAAAGGATTAAGGATTTAAAATTAAACAGACCTGGATTTAAGTTCTGAATTAATAACTTACTGGTTGTGTGATCTTGAGCAAGGCACGTAACCACTTGGTGCCTGTTTCATCTGTGAAGGTGAGGGATTGTGAGTCATCTACCTGGCAGAGCTGTTTAGAGAACAGATCGGATTGATGAATGTAACACAGCTACTCATAAAAGGGGCCCTATAAATAGTAAGTGTTATTACTTTCCTTATTTCCATTCTCTTTACTCTGTCACTATTTATCCTAATCATTCCTTCCTTTTCCAATCAGAAATCATGCATCTGTTAGCAGATATTATCTGTTAGCAGCCACTGGATTGCTGGGAGTTGCTGGGGAATGGAATACTATGAAGTATCAAACTTTTACTTCTTCGAGAACCTTATATCCCATCACTTTGAACATTGATAAAAGCCTTAATCGGAATAACCACTATTTGCCCCATTAAAATAATACAAAGATAAATGTGAGTTTTCAGAAAACTCAAATTGTAAAGCAAAGAATTGGAGAGTTAAATGACATGTGAAGGCCATAAAGACCTAGCATATATTTAAATTTATGATTTCTTATTCTCTCTCTCTCCCTCCATTTATTACGACAGATTCTAAAAGATTGCCCTCACAACAAGACCATAATCCTGAGTAGATTTAAGGACTATTTACCAGTTTATTTTCTTGAAATAATTGAGTTTGCTGAAATAAACTATTCAGCTCAATATTTTTCATCTCCCTCTAATACAAATGTATTTGATTCCTATAAATCTGAGTGAGGTCAGTTGAGATTTTATACATATTTCTTTCCACTGGGTATATGAGCTATTAAGTCATGTTGCATTTATTATAGATCATGTTTGCTATTTGGCAAGATAATACGAATGACTGAGAACAATATTTTAGTCCATGTAGCACTAGGAAAGCAACCACAAAGGAGAACTGAAGCAGAAAGTTCCTTACGATAAATACTTTGAGTAAATAAAATATTCTATTGTGATTCAAGCATACATTTACATATAAACTACATAAAATCATTTTATATTATGCATACTGTTCATTCTTATGGTTCATTTATGTATGAATCTATGAATCATATATAAGGATATATACTCATATGAATATGTATACAGATATATGTATTTCTTTCATCTGAGTATATATCTGCATCACTTAGTCTTTTCATCTGGTTCTCATGTAATATGTGCACATATTCCCATTGTATCTTTCTTCCAGCCTCAAACATGTGGGTGTTTTCTTGGCTTTGCGTCATTTTAATTATTTTGGCTATTGCTGGTATGGACACAATAGCAAAGACCACCCCGTATACCAGATTTACGAAGAAATCCGAGGGAAAAGAGATGCCAAAGGGCCCAAAGCCGTCCGGTGGGAAGCCTCCGGAAGAAGAACTGCCCTTCACAGAAGTGGCTGAAATGGCAGAACCAAGCCCGGAGCCCTTTGGTGCTGCCACGCTCTTCCCCCTTGAAAACCTCACTCTTGAGACGGCTGATTTCTTCCTGAATTGCTGTGATTGTTGTTCATCCGTACCAGGGCAGAAAGGAGAACATGGAGAGACCGGAAAGCCAGGTATTTGAAAATGCACAAAACCCTGTTTCTCACTGGTACATCCTTAGAGTTGAGAAGTGGTGAACTGGTGATGGAATTGCCCCAGGGGTTCTACATTGTCGTCGGAATAGGACAAGCTGTGTATAACATTGTGACACACTCACATGGGCTCTGTTGCCCAGTGTGGTAGCCATAGCTATGTGTGTGACTATTAATAAATATTAAGATTAAAGGAGATTAAAAAATTCAATTCTTCAGTCACATTAGCCACAGTTCAAGTGCCCAGTAGCCGCGCATGGCCAGTGGCTACCGTATGGGGCAGCGCAGACACAGAGCATTGATATCATTGCAGAAAGTTCTACAGGACGGTGCTGATTAGAGCAGAGACCAGGCCCAACACTGGTTGGCAGGTCTTCCAGTTCCACAGTCTTTTCATTAACGGCTAATGTAGAAAGGGTAAATGAAAATTCTGTGATCTGTTAAGGGTGGGTGCTGACTGATAGATTTTTGGGAGTGCAATTTGTAGTTAGGATAAGAAATGGGAAGTCTGTGAGGTGGAGAATCAAGGCAGGATTCAGTTTGCTTCTCATTGAAATTCTGAGGTAACACTGTATCCTTGCCTAGCAATTTTCTCCATTGAACATCATGGTTAAATATTTCAACATTTCAGATGTCTTTAATGAATACACTCTCACTTTTATTGTAATACATTCCAGTTTTCACATGTCCTGCAGCAGAGAATTCAAGGTAAAAGTGAGATCAGAATGTGAATTTCAAATCCACGCTTCCCTGAAAAAAAAAATTACACGCAAATATTTGTCTTGCTGGAAGAATTTAAAGTTATAAAATCAGGAGTTCTGCATCCTTATTAAGGTTTTTCATTCATTTCATCTCATGGCAGGAACCTTTTGGGAAATGTGATCACTGTTTATGCAGAGGTGAAACTGAAGGGTAAAAGAGTACCAAGATTTCATGGTTGCCAAAACATTTTTGGAAATCTAATGAGACTGAGACAATTATATGCACCAGGATTTCTCTTAGTATCATGTCTGGCTGGCAGGCTGCTTGGGGGTACCGGGAGGCGGTCAAGTAAACAACTGGTTGCTAAATTGTCTTCCAAGGCTGTGGGTCTGGGACATCAGGGCATTTGTTTTACACGCTGGTGGAGCTAGCTGGGCTGTTCTCAGAGCTCAGCCTCTCCTCTAATATTTTTGAAGATGTGCCAAGTTGTTAGCCTGCCTGGGGCGCTCCTATGTCTTAGTCTGACTGGTTCTGCTGTGGAGCAGAGTGTTGGAGACTTCAAAATATCAAGTCTATCATGGTCCTACCTTGAGGAAGCTTC
Organism: Camelus dromedarius; assembly: GCF_036321535.1. NCBI lineage: Eukaryota > Metazoa > Chordata > Mammalia > Artiodactyla > Camelidae > Camelus > Camelus dromedarius. The sequence goes on from NC_087437.1 coordinate 35,269,138, forward strand.
ATTCCCTCTCTAAGTCTAAGTTTCCCAAATAGTAAAACGAGAGAAGAATAAAACCAGCTTCATGGAATTGTCAAGAGAGCTGAATGAGATCACACGTATGTGGTCTCAGTGTGGTGCCTGGAAGAGGATAAATGCTTAATAAACTGTGTTTGTTTTTCCTGTTGGCTGTAGGAGGAGTCTTTTCCTACCTTGTGAGATACTCTGAAGCTGATAGGATCCTGGTTCTGTGGTTCATAGATATTTGTTCTGGCTTTACCAGTGTTTCAAAAGCACTGTTTTAAATTAAAAAGCTAACATAAGAGCAACACTAAACAAACTTGAAAATGCAAATGAACCTGCTCAAACCAAACTATTTAAATTTTTCTTTGTTATTTTTTAGTTTTTGGCCCTATGAACACACACACACATTGCATACATCACATTTGTATTATCTATTGTAATGTAGAGAATAAATCTAGACTTGAAAAGCCACAAGCCTAATTTTATCGTTTCTAAATAAAAGTGTTTTGAAGTCTGCAGACATTTCTAATAGCTCACAAAGGTGAAATTCCTTTTGAAATTTTATCTCCAGCTTCTCTCATTAGTTCAGTTATAATAATAGCTACCTACTATGAGCCAAGAACTGTTAAGCACTTTTGTTGTTTCTAATTTTAATAGACAATGTCAAAAATGTTACTACATGTCACTGGATGATTTAATTGTGTTTCGGAGAGTTTTAGGTAATTCTAGAGGTTGTACCACCTGAGAGGGTAGAACCTGGAGTCAAACTCCACTTGTGCACCTTTAAGCCGCTGCTCTTCCATGAAGTCCAGCCTGCCAGTATTTACACTGAACTAACCAAGATGTACATCTTGCCTACATGTAAGGGGCAGCCTCCCTGCCCCTGGTGTCCTCGCAGGCGGTTGCTGTGTGCTCTGTGTGCCAAGCTGGGCATTGCCCTTTATGATTTCCCTTGTAACAACATCAGGCATTTGGGGATCACGAGGAAGGTGGGACATGCGCAGTGAACTGAAACTGACCATTTTGCTTGCTTCTGCCTCCCCTCCATCCCTTCATTCTCCCTTCTTTTCATCTCTGTTCTCCTTCCTTTTCTAGACAGAGGTTTTGGCTACTTAAGCTTGCCTTCAGCCTTCATCCCCACTGCAAGTCATTTATGAAAGTTTTTCATCCAAACAAACACAGTGTTCTTTCAAAGAGGAAATTCAACAGATTGAATATGATTTTCTCCATTCCATTAGCCTTAATTATAGTAATGAAGACGAAATACTACAATTTAATTGAGTGCACCTATCTATATGGGTAACTTTCAAAGAACCTGGCCATACATTATTCTCATCAGAGGTTGTGAATCAATTCCTATGTTTGAACAGGGCTGGGGTTGCAGGAAGGATAATTATCCTAGGCTTGGGTTTCTGTCTGGCCCAGCCAAGTGGAAAGGACGTGGTCCACTGGGGTGAGCAAGGACCCCTAGTGAGGTCTGAGCCCTGCACCATTTGCCCCTCATCTGCCCCTCAGTCTCCTTTACCCTGATTGCTAGCTCCATCCACAGTGCTCTTCTTTCAGTTTCTTAAAAACACCATGGTCTTTTCTACTCTTATTTTCCCCCAAATAGTCATCTATGTATTTTTTGGACTTAGAAAATTCTAATTTGTTCATTGGGTCTTAGCTTAACACCATTTTTTCTGGGATGTTTCCTCTGATCCCATAAATTATTTATTTTTTCAAAGTTGATATTTTAGATTTTTCCTTTTTTTAAATTGAAGTATAGTTTTTTTAACACCTTTGTTGTGGTATGGTTTCTGTACAGTAAATTACACATATTTCAGATGTACACTTTGATGAATTTTGATAGAAGTATACATGAATGAAACCACTACCACAATCAAGACAGCTAACATTTCCATCACTCCCCAAGAGGTGCAATTTTTGAATTCCTAATTGAAATACAGTTGATTTACAATTTGTGTTAATTTCACGTGTATAGCTAAATGATTTAGTTATATATATATATATATATATATATATATATATATATATATATATATATATATATCCTTCTTTTCCATTATAGTTTTTTTTAAACTACAATATATCGGAACAATCAATAGGAACTCCCTCTTTTGCTTTACATCACTAATGACAGTGTGGCCAGTTATATTTACTTGTGTGGTTATTTGTTCGGTGTTTATCATTCATGGATTCTCAGCTCCCTGAGGGAGGGGCCTGCTGGAATGCTGATGGGTGATTTCTGATTCCGAGCAGGATGGTTTGGTGTACAGGAGGCCTCAGCAGTAGTTCCTGAATGAGTACGTTAGTGAAGGTGTGGAAAACCAACAGTGCTAGGGATTGTGGTTTTACTTCCAATTTGAAAGTGTGGTCCACATGAGGTTAAGAGTCAGGTAATCATTTTGTTCTTACTGTTCGACATGGCACTGCTTCTCTGAATCATTTGATCATTGCCATGAATTCAGTGACAAGTACTAATGAGCTCAATTTATCTATTCAGGTAGTTCAAAATTGCAAATCAGACAGAAATGCTGTCCTGAGCACTCTGTTATGATTTATTCTCACTCAGATTGTATCATTAAGATACTGACAGTCATTGGTCTCAATAAAATGACTGCTTTCTTTTTTTCTTTTTTTGGTGTGTGTGTGGGGGAACTAATGAATTTCAAAAGAAAATGTTTCTACCCTGATGTTTTTTGAATCTCATTTCCAGGTCTTAAGGGAAAGGCAGGTGATATGGGGGTCCCAGGGCCACCAGGAGTTATTGGACCCCAGGGTCCAAAAGGTCAGAAAGGAGAGAAAGGTAGGTAATTTTATTCATTTCATGTCAAAACTCAAAGAGATGTTCTGCATTATTTTTAAGAAGAGCACCTTGCTAAGGAAATACCAGATTCTTGCAGGTGGATCAATTTTATTTTTAAATATAAAAACTTGGTAAAGCATATTGTGGGCTATAGTTGATATAAAAATGTTAACTTTATAAATAGCCAATTGAGAAATTTAAAATTTGCCTGGTAATATATCACCACCACCCCCCACATACACATATACACAGCAGAGGCTTTCACACATCTTTTCTATTTCTCATAGGCCACCTGACTGACCCAGTAACTGGGAGCCACAGGGCATAGACTCTGAGGAAAGGTCCTTTCCTACATTCTCTTGTTTGAGTTCTTCCTTATGATGCAGATTAATATCACACCAGGTAAAACTAACAGGCAATCCTCTAGATTATTCCATTTGAGCAGATAGCTTACCTGCTAATGAGAATATGACATATCCTCTGGCCACTCTCAAATCAGGGGCAGTGTCAATGATGGGAAGAGAACTGAATTACAATGGAAGAAATTAAGCTTATTCCAGTGACCTTGGACCAGTCACTTTACCTCATCTGGAAATTGAGGGGAATAGATGAGCCATTTATTTATACTCTGTTTACTATCAAAGATTTGTAGGTTTGTGTACTTTCATAGATCTTTTCCAGCTCAGAAAGTCTATATAATTCCATAGATGTATCAGCAAAGAGTGTGTTCTGCTCTAGGAAATCCCTGGTCCTGTAAATGCTTCAAGGTACAGATTCACTGGGACATTTGAAATTCCTCAGTGAATACCACCAGCCTGCAGAAATACCATCTATTCATCAAGTTAAATGTTTTAGCCTCAGTGTCACATGTCAAAAGATCTAGTATCATCGATACATCACCCTCCGCATGGCTCAGGGACTGCCTAACTCATTTCTGATAGAACAGTCAGTGAAGTAATTACTCAAAAAAGATGCTAGGGTGAGAGAGAGCTACTTCACACTTGTCAGTTAGGCGATTTTCATTCTCGGAAACATTTAATCCTTTTGTGGCTGAATTATGTTAGCAGAAAGCCCTGTGAAATAAAGATGAGTGATGAACCTCCTCAGTGATTTATACATTTTGGAAGTTAGACTTCTGGAAGTAGAAGAAGAAAAAAAAAACAGAGAAGTATTATAAGATAAGGTTCTTAAGAATATGCTTTGATGGAGGATCAAAAAGAGAAATTCATTTAGCCAGTCTCTATAAAGTGGCAATTCTACTTTCCTTTTACTTCCAGACTTAGCTTGGACTCTTGGTTAAAAAAAAAAGACTGAAAGTTAAAAAAAAAAAAAAAAAGAGTCAAATGACTGCACTCTGGCTAATCATTACCTGAGTAAATTCACTCTAAGCAGTAAAATTCTTTAAATGACCAGTGAAAGTTGGTATATGGATATTGACAAGGACCGGGAATAGAATTGATCCTTCACTTCCATTCATACTGGGTTCTCTTCAAAGGCATACAGACGTTTTCCTGATGGCCTGTGGGTTAATTTCCAAATTTAAAATTTTATGTGGAATGATAATGGTGGAGCTAGCTACTTAGAAAACTCTGCTGAGTGGCTTACAGTGGGATTTCTTCAGCTGGTCTTATGAGATTTGGCTGACTCTTCTCATGACTTTTAATTTGACTTAGGATTTCCTTTCCCTGGCAAAAATGAAACAAAAAAAAAGTTAGTTATATTATAAATCATATGGGTGACAAATCAATGCCAACCAGTATTATATGCAGTCATGACTGACTCTGGACAAATTTCTAAACTTCTTCATACCTCAGTTTCTTCTGTGGTAAAAGTGGTGACAAGAATATCTGCTCTACTTTTCTTGATGGGAGATGCTACCAACTATGTAAATGAAAAATGTTCCAATTGATGAAAAGTGCTCTGTTAGGTGAGCCTCCCTGTTATATGAGAGGCTGTTTTAAGATCAAATAAAAATTAGTATTAAATTTAAAATGTTGATTAAATTAAAAATCATGTTAAGAGCTCAGAACATTAATGGTGCAAAGTAAATGTTCAATAAGAGGTAGCTATTGCTATTTCTGTTATTTTTGCTATTCTTACTTACAATTAAAATAAATCTAAAGTGGCTGCTCTGTAACAGGATGGGCCTTTAGGCAGGCCCAGTATCGAAGTCCATTTGGTGGCAATATGGCAAATATCTAAAAGCCCATATCTTTTTATTGTTTTCAAAGATGAATTTCCACAGTTTTATAATTTGTCCAAAGAGTATGTGAAAAAATTTCCGAACAAAATGAAAATGAGCATTTCCTGGATGCTCTATGTGTGTCAAGGACAGTATTTTTCTTTTCCTCAGTGGGTTTGTATTATGAATAGTTTGAGGAGGAGGGTATAGCTCAGTGGTAGAGTGTGTGTTTAGCATGCACGAGGTCCTGGTTCAATCCCCAGCACCTCCATTAAAAAATAAACAAATAAATCGAATTACCTCCATCCCCAAAACAAACAAAAATGAATAATTTTAGCTAACTGCAAAACACTGCTCTGTGTGTCAATTTTTATGGTGTTTGGCACTATTTCTCAAGCATTGTTGGGAATATTAAGAAAAAGACGACTTTTTAACTGTCATTCAGAATTCATAATAGAAGAACCATAAACACATACATATATAACACAAGGCAGAATGTCAAGAGTTTTGTGAGAGATCTGAAAAGCTGCAAGAATGCTAAGGGAGACACTGAATTCTCTGCACTAACCCCAAATAGCCTTTACATGGTTAGGCTATAAATAAATAAAATAAAACATTCCTAATGATGCTCAAGAAATTCTTTTTCAGTATTGTTTTACCTTTACCTATTTTGGTAAAGGAAGCACTGGAATGTAACACGGTTGTGAAATGGGTGTTAGTTATGTCGTGGCTAATACAACTGGGGAAAAGTTCATCTTGGTATCATTTTAGGACTAAAAGGAGAACGTGGGGACCAAGGAGCAAGTGGAGTTCCAGGATACCCAGGAAAACCTGGAGAACCAGGTAGGGTATAAAACATATCTATTATGTACAGTCTCGTGTGCAGGATAGCCATTAATTTTCTTCCTTTGTAGTTAAGGTTTTCAGGGAGGTAAGATGGAGATATAAATTACTAATAATTTCCTAATCATTCAGGTTACTGATCAGATGGAGTGTCACTAGCACTGGTATAGGAGTTTGGAGGTGGAAAAATATCTGAGCTCTGCGTCTCACTTTAGCTGTCCTTGGGGAAAAGATGCCCAAATCTTTCTGGGTTGCAGTTTCTGTGCCTGTAAGATTTTAGGTTTAAGTGGACAGTGTGGAGATTTAGGAGAAGGTGGGTTGGGCCAAAATGCACCGTGTGGTAGACCACAGCCGGCAACTCTAGTTCTCTTACTCTTATCATCTTCAAAGTCTAACAAGCAAAAGCACTAGATATATGAGATGGAAATATAAGCTATGGCTTCTCAGTAGCATTAACTCTTCCCTTTTAGGGAGACAGTAGCTTGATATGAAAGGCTCAGTGTAAGAGTCTTAACGGCACCGCCATTGCTGAGGCCAGAACCAGGTTTCCAGGACCGATCGGGCGCTTTTGTTTCATTTTGTGAGTTCTCTGATAACAGCGTACCACTCAGCCTCTCTGTGAGCCTTAACCATTATTTTAATTTTCCATTTCAGGTGGACTTGGTCCCAAGGGGGAGAGAGGAGGCATTGGACTGGAGGGAGTGAAAGGACAAAAAGGCTCGAAGGGGGACGCATGTGCCAATGGTACCAAAGGAGATAAAGGGGACCGAGGGGCCGTGGGTGCACCAGGCTTGAACGGAGAGCCTGGGGCCAAGGGAGAGAAGGGGGATAAGGGCTACTGTGGAGATTCTGGGGAGAGGGGAGGGAAAGGAGAAAAAGGCGAAGAGGGCAAGAAAGGGGAAAAAGGTAGCAAAGGAGATACTGGAACGGAGGGCAAAAGCGGCCCGCATGGCCCCCCTGGGGCCCGAGGTGATCCCGGGGTTAAAGGAGAAAAGGGAGAGTTAGGTCCGCAGGGTCTTGTGGGACTTACGGGGCCAAAGGGCGAGCTTGGGAGCAAAGGGGCCCGAGGGTCGATTGGGAAGAAGGGCTCTCGGGGCCTCAAGGGCTCCAAGGGGGAGGTGGCCAGAGTCCCACGGTCGGCTTTCAGCGCCACTTTATCCAAGCCTTTCCCTCCTCCCAACGCCCCTATCAGGTTTGACAAGGTTCTCTATAACGAGCAAGGGAATTATAGTCCCGTCACCGGGAAATTTAACTGCAGTATTCCTGGGGCATATGTGTTTTCCTATCACGTCACGGTGAGGGGTCGCCCGGCTCGAATCAGCCTGGTGGCCTGGAATACGAAGCAGTTCAGGTCCAGAGAAACACTCTACGGTCATGAAATAGACCAGGCCTCTCTCCTCATCATCCTGAAATTAAGAGCAGGGGACCAAGTCTGGCTGGAAGTTTCCAAAGATTGGAATGGGGTGTATGTCAGTGCTGAGGATGATAGCATTTTTACCGGATTCCTTTTGTACCCAGAGGAAAATCCTGGAATATCACCGTAAACGTGTGTCTTCAGCACTGTAATTTGGGTTTAGTGGAGTAAGCCAGGTGACAGCGTAGTGCTATTGAAAAAAAATAATTTTCACTATTTTTTTTTCATAATAAGAATAGAACAGAAAAAAATAAGGAAAACTGTATCACCTAGAGTCAATAATTCCTATTTTGAGACATCGTCTTTAAAAGTGTTTATATGTATTTGAGAACACGTCTATTAATTTCATAGGTCTTTTTCATTTAGCATTTAATAGCATTTCTCTTGCCCTTTAAATAATAACATTTGTATGCAAAAATATGAATGAGATTCGTAATAAATAAATATATTCCTACTAAATGGTTTCTATATCTCATAAAAATGTGTGTAAATCTTTTCTGTGTGACTGTGAGGCCAAGAGCTGGCATATAATGGGCAGGCATTTCTCAGAAGTTCTATTTTTTATTAAAGTGTAGTTGATTTACAGTGTTAGTTTTAGGTGTACAGCAAAGTGATTCAGTTACATATATATATATATATATATATATAAAACACACATATATATACGCACGTGTCTTCAGATTCTTTTCCATTACAGCTTATTACAAGAAATTGAATATAGTTCCCTGTGCTATACAGTAAGTCCTTGTTGTTTATCTATTTTATATACAGTAGTGTGTATCTGTTAAGCCCAACTCCTCCCTGTTGGGAGGGTAACCTTCCAACAAAATGGAACTATTCCCATTTTAGTTTAATTCAGGGAGAATACAGAGAAAGAATAATAAGACTAGCTAAAATATCTTTAAAATTAATCAATGTGTCAGAACTGGCACATAAAAAAACCTGTACAATATGGACTTGTGTGTTGGGTAACAGGTAAAAAGAAAATTTATAAAGATAGTGCTTCATCTTAGCAAAGATCCAGCCATTCATCTAATTATTGTGCTAAGAAGAACTGAATGTCCCCGAAAGATTCAAGAGCAAAATTAAATCATCACTGATCTAAAATTTTTACCCTTTCTTCATGAAAGGACATTTAATTTGGATAAATACTTTGGCTTCATTATCATCACCTCTAAAATAATTAATTCTGGTTATTCAGTGATAACACTGCTGGAACAGGTGGCTACTTGGGAATTCACTTGCAATGTGAATATTTAAAACTGTGAATATATAATAACTCAGCGGCCTCATTTTTTTGAGAAAATGAATTTATTGACTCCAAATTGAATTTGGTTTAATGAAGGCATATAGTTATGCAGATTTGCAAATCTTGATGAATCAAATCAGGGAATGAGTGATGGGGAACTTTATGGTCTTGCTCTGCCAGATAAGCAAACTCTGAAAAACATAATTCATTTTTTATCTTCATGTATATATTTAATATATATATTGCGTTCAGAGGAAAACTATTACTGGAAGTTGTTATTATGAACTACTGCAAAAAAAGTGGTTTCTTTGTCAAACAAATATTGGAAATGCTATGTTCTGTATCTCCTTCTTGAAGAGTCATAAAGCATGTTGGTGTAGTCTCTTAACATTCCCACAGGAAAGAAATTTGTTTAATTTTGTTTTATTCAAGGATCCTATGCTTATTTTGAATATAGAACTCATCAAGCAACATCCGGTGGAGCAGCGCTCTGTAAGATGCCAATTTTGGCAATGTTGCTTTAGTTTCTCATGTGAAGATTGCTCAGCAGTCTGGGGTAAAGTTTACTCTTGACATTTCCCCCTTCCTTCAGCAATTCTTCTCTATTTAGATTGTAATGTTACTTTAATTGTTGCCTTGCTTGTATTTGTCAGAGGGAGAGAAGAATTCGCAAGTGATTAAAGTAGTGATACTTGTACTTAGAATTCTCTTTTCCAGTTTGAGGGTGGGATAGTGAAGAGATTCCAGGAACTTAAGAATTTTGGCTCTCTGTGTATATATATATATATATATATAATTGAAATATAGTTGATTTACAATGTTGTATTAGTTTCTGGTATACAGCATAGTGATTCAGTTATACATGCACATATTTATTCTTTTTCATTATTGGTTATTACAAGCTATTGAATATAGTGTCCTGTGCTATACAGTAGGTCCTCCTTGTTTATCTATTTTGTATATAGCAGTTAGTTTCTGCTAGTTCCAAACTCCTAATTTATCCCTCCCGTCCTTTCTTATAGATACGTATTTTTCTATTTATGCCTTCTCCATCTTTGGGTTGGAAGGATTTGGGGAGGCTGAGACCCAATTAACCTAGGAAGTTGGAAGAGAAACCACATCAAAGGATATGATGTAACAAGCAGCTGGGCAGAGGACCAGTAAGGGAGGAACAATTCACATGGAGGATTTATGATATCAAACAGGGTCTTACATGTATGTTTGTGGTAAACATATAGAAAGTCTGAAGTTAAGAGTTTAGGATTAGGATCCAGGATTGGTGGTTAATTATGAATTTTTCTCAGGGTATACAAACTAAGGAAGTTCTTATCCTTTGGGATGGTTTTGGGAGGTGGCTTCTAGGTTCCTTATGCTGCTTTCTGCTACAAGGGTGGAGAAATGGCACAACAGTTCCCCTTCTTTCAGCTATACTCTCTCATCTTGTTAAAAGCTCCAAAATGAAGAGTGTTAATAATGACAAAACACGCTTCTGAAATTCTCCCGAAACTGCTCCTCCCACAACCTGCCCTAACTTACATAATGACAACTTTTTTTCTGGAGTTGCTCAGGCCAAAAACCTTGTGTCATTTAATTTTTCCCTTTCACCCTTAAATCCAGTCTGTCAGGAAATCCTTTTAGTGTTTCAGAAAGTATCCAGAATTTCACAACTTTTCACATCTCCATTACCATCACCCTGATCAAACCACCATCATATGGCCTGGATTTTTTTTTTTTATTGCATAACCTCCAAATTGGATTTCCCTAAGATCCCTAAGGGATTCAGGGCTAAACTACAACCCAACATAATAACTATCTAAATACTTAAAATTTATGAATCACTAACAAAGTTATTTAAAATATGTTCTGTCCTTCCACTTTAATGTATAATTTAATGTTGAAAAAGTTTTAAAAAATTAATGATTTCTATACGACTGACAGTAAGCAAAAATCAAAGATGACTGGATTACTATTGTGTGTGTCTGGGTGCTCTATTAATGGGTAAGTGATATTTGGATGAGCAAAGAAAGACTTTAACTTTTGCATTACTGTGTGTCTATCCTGTAGATGTTTCAGCAAAATATATATTTTCATAATCAAGATTTCCATGTAAGTCATGTTCTATTGACCATTTTTATCAAATCAAACCACTTTTGTTGAATCATTGTATTTTAAAAATTCATTTCAGTTCAATTTGGAGAAAATTTACTCAGCTGAACTAGTAATAAGTTTTGGAAATGAGCTGTGACTTTTACATATCATGATCAAATATTGTAATTGGGGTTGCATATGATACATCATCACTGTTGTAAACAATATTTCAAAATATTTAAATTTCATCTTATGAACTATGATTACTTATATTGCCATTTTCAGCATCTCTTGAAACAATATTCTAGAATCTAGATCCAGCATGAATTTTCTGTTTGGACCTGTATAAATAGAAATTTAGAGAGGTATGCATTGTTTAATATTTCTAGGCATTAAGTATGTGCCTGTTGCAAACCCTGGGCAGTTTATGAGTATCTCAAGAATGATGAACTGGAATACAAAGAGAAGCAGGAAAAGAATGCTCAGCACAACTGAGACATAATACTTTGCTGTCTATGGCATTTATGCTCTCCAAGAGGAAGTCAATAAGCTAAGTTGTACATCTCTTAATTAGGCACATACATTGCTCAAATCCTCCCCCCACTCCTAGGCAGTGACTATCTCCCATGTGTACAGCTGTGCACCCCCTAGCCTTGATGGCACTGAAAGCTATCACCTTTTGTTTGATGCACATAAGGCAAGAGGTGTGATGAAGAGTCTAAAGGGTCTAAAAGGTAGTAGGCAAAGAAGTACATATTTAAGACTGTAGGACGGGCTGTGCCAGAATTGAGCCTGACTGCTAAGAAAGATACTCAAGGTATTATCATAAATGTACATCTTGTGTATTTGTTTTATGCAGGGCCCTGTCCAACCTGGGGCCCAGGGCAGGGGCTCCTCTTGCTTGGGTCTAAAGGCAGTATTGCCTATTTCTGCCCCTGACTCCTTTAATCAAAGCAATCCTGTTAAAAAGGAAATTGGACTTTTGAAAGATACTTGCACCCCAATGTTCACAGCAGCACTGTTTACAACAGCCAAGACATGGAAGCAACCTAAATGTCCATTGACAGATGACTGGATAAAGAAGTTGTGGTATGTATGTATGTATATGTATGTGTGTGTGTATGTGTGTGTATATATATATATACTCCATTATATATATATGTATATAAAAATAGTATATTATTCAGCCATTAAAACAAATGAAATAATGCTATTAGCAGCAACATGGGTGGACCTAGAGATTATCATACTAGGTGAAGTAAGTCAGACAGAGAAAGACAAATATATGATATCACCTACATGTGGAATCTAAAAAATGACTCACATGAACTTATTTACAAAACAGAAACAGACTCACAGACGTAGAAAACAAACTTATGGTTATGAGGGGGAAGGGGGTGGGAAGGGATAAACTGGGAGTTTAAGATTTGTAGATACTAATTATAAAATATAAAATATAAACAAACAAGGTCACAGGGGACTATATCCAATAGCTTTTAATAATCTATAATGAAAAACAATGTATATATGTATGACTGAATCACTATGCTTATACCAGAAACTAACACAACACTGTAAATCAACTCTACTTCAATAAAAAAATTTAAAAAATAGAATTCTGAAAAAAGAGTCCAAGTGTTCATCAGTAGGAAAATTATTTCAATAATTAATGGTAGATCCTAAAATAAATTCTGTTCCTTGAAAAACCAACAAACAAAAAAACCCAAACAAACAAAAAAATGAAGTTTGATCATCTTACTCCTCTACTCAAAGCCTCTTGAAGCTCTGGAAGCTCCCATCTCATCCTGAGTAGAAGGTGAATCCTTACAGTGACCAGACAGGCCCCATGTGATCTGACCCTTGCTTTCCCTCCAACTTCATCTCCTGCCATCTCCTCTGCGCTCACTTGGGACATTGCTCTCAATGCCATTCTTCAAATCCACCAAGCGTATTTCCACTTCAGGTTTTGCAGGTATCATTCTACCTAAATGGCTCTTATCCCAGGTAAAGGCATTTCCGGCCCCTTCCTCTCTCTTAAGCCTTTATTCAAATATCGCCTTTTCAGTAAGGCCTTCTTCGACCACTGAATTTTATTTTTTTATTAAAAAAAAGTTTTTTAAGGCCAAATCTGGGGAAATTTATTGTATTTCTTTAATTGAAGTATTGTCAGTTACAGTGTGTCAATTTCTGGTGTACAGCATACTGTTTCAGTCATACATACACAAACATATTCATTTTCTTTTTCATTATAGGTTACTATAAGATACTGAATATAGTTCCCTGTGCTATATGGAAGAAATTTGTTTTTTTTAATCTATTTTATATGTAGTAGTTAACATTTGCAAATCTTGAACTTGCAATGTATCCCTTTCCACCCTCTTCCTCCCTGGTAACCGTAAGTTTGTTTACTATGTATGGACCACGGAATTTTAAATTGCTGTCCCATTCCCAGATGCTCTTCCTTGCTTTACATTTCCCTGTAGCACTCACCACATCTAATGTGTTATGTATTTCGCTTGCTGATCTTGTTAATTTTTTGTCTCCCCAATAGAAAGGAAGTTCTAGGAGACCAAGAATTTTTGTCTGTTTATTGCTCTAACCCCAGAGCCAGAACATTACGTAGGTGTTCAGTGAATAAAGTCCGATAGGGTCCAAACTGACATGATGGTTGTGGATCTCTTCACAAGGTAGTGCTCACAGATTATTTTGCCTTGAGTTTTCCATCTTAATTTAAAACCATGACAAACCAATAGTCTAGTGCAAAGTAGATGACACGGTGACTTAGCTTTCATAATTAAGAAACTGGCTTCTTGAAATACCATATATTTTATGTTTTATTGTGTTTCAAAGAGCTATACTTTTTTCCCCCTCGTTGGGATGGAGGACTACTGGGCAGATCCATTGGGTGGCTGTGAGAAACTGACAACTCTGAAAGGGGCATGTATCTCCTGTTGCCTCCTGATAGGATGCTTCTTCGCAGTGGCGGGGGGTGGGGCAACCCATTTTTATCTCTCACTCCAGCCCCAAATGGGTCATTCTGAGTCCTGGGAATTACTATATTCTATAACTGTAAACCCACTTACAGACAGATTTTTGAATGAGGCAAGAAGACTGTGAAACTTAAAGGTTAATGAGTGCTGTAAAACTTGGAAGGAGGACTTAGGGAGAAGGAAAAATTGAGAGCAAAGCAGCTGCCAGTGACAAACATGGGTGGGGCAGGCAGGAGAGAGACGTGGGAATTATGGAGTCATGATAACTACTCTTTCCTAGGTCCCAACAATGTGCCAGGCTTCAAGCTTTATGTATCCAAAGTGCTGTAAGAGACAGATCACACGAGGAGACTGAAGCATGGGGCAATTGGACAATGTGCCAAAGGATACCCATCGTGTAGGTGGGCAAGACTTGAACCCACACTCTTAACTAATGGAGCAAAGCAGAATTTGCTAAAAAGCTTGGCTGGTAAAACCTGGTATAATGGGAAAAAGAGCAGTGGTAGCCCAGTTTGTCACCCCAGGTGTGAAAGGGATTGAGAAGAGGGACAAGAAACCACTGATACCTCAGCAAGGGGATGCGGGAGTGGGTCTCCTGTAAAACTGCAGATGGAACCAATGGGGTTTGCTGACCAGGGAGTCTGCAGTTGGGTGCTCTGATCATCCTAGTGGGTAATCCATGTACATTTGGCAGAAAAATCTAGTAAGACTGCTTGATTGTTCCAGGAATAGACTTAAAGCATATTTGTTGTTGGTCGAAGTCTAAGAATTACGTTGCATCTGATAGAGATGACATGAGAGATCTGCATATTCAAGGTTCCTTCCTCTGAGGTAGGAAATGCTTCTTACTTGTCCTGAGCTTGTGGAGGGAGCTGAGGAGGCAGAAACCGCCTTCTTTTACTCTGGGTAGTCATTCAGTGCCTGCCAGCCACTGTTCTTGGTACTGAAGATAAATGAGTGAGCACAAAAGGGGAAAAAATCCTGCGTCTTCACAGAGCTTATGAAGAGAAAGAATTAAAAAAAAAAAGCCATTAACTATATGGTATGTCAGAAGGCGATAAATGGCATGGAGAGAAGCAGGAAGGAGGACTGGGAGTATCCGAGTAGGGTGAGGGGTGGTGGGAGGGATTTAACGTTGTGTTCCGAAAATGCTTCACTGAGATGTAATATTTGAGCCAAGACATGAAGAAGGCAGAAGAGCAAATCATGTGGACATTGGAGCACGCAGAGGGAACACAAGGACAAAATCCTTAAGGTAGGGGCTTTCCTGGCAAGGAGACAGGAGGGCGGTGGGAAGTGGTGAGTGAGGTCAGAGAGGTGATGGCGGGGGGAGGGTATAACTTAGTGGTAGAGCACATGCCTAGCATGCACAAGGTCCTGGGTTCAATCCCCAGTACCTCCACTAATAAACAAACAAGCAAACAAACAAACAAAAAAAACAGAGAGGTGACAGTGTCGCAGATTGCGTAGGACTTGGAGGCTTTGTAAAGCCTTAGGCTTTTACTCTGAGTTTGGCAGACATGGAGGTGCGCCGCCCAGATCCCCTTCAAGGAAAGACTGGATGCCCGGCTGAGGGGAGTGTGCTCCTCCAGGCTCGGCCTCAGCTGCAGAGCTGTCCTACTTGAGGTTATGCCCTTCCCGGGCAAGCCCCAAACTGGCACCTGGGCAAGGTGGCTGGACAGAGGCCCGGCCGCTCAGCTCTCTGTGGTCACCGGCATGGGCCTTACTCAGTCCAGAGCTCTCAGCCACCTTTCCCTTCCCTTCACAGGGGCTGATTCATAATAAACATCTTGCACCTCAAATTCCCTCTGAACATCTGTTTCTGGAGACCCAGCTGGTGGCCATGAATTGTAAAATGTGAGAGACAGCAGAAGAGGTACAATTTTGTGGACCACTTGTTCATTGTGCACTCACACATGTGCACACCTCCGTCCCCACCCTCACGCACACACACATACCCTTCTACTTTGTTCTGGGCCAGAGTTGAAAGAATTAATTAGGTAACGAAGTAATGTGGTCAGAACACTGTGGGAAGCTTTGGACCTGGCATTTAGGTCCAAAGAACGTATGTTGTCTGACTGTTGTGATTAGGTGCATGGACTCAGGAAGGGGTTAGAGTTTCATTTACCAGCCATGTGACCTGGGTCAAGATACTAAGTCTCCCTGTGCCTCAGTTTCCTCATCCAGCAAGTGAGATTTTGGTGTTATAAATGAGTTTCTGTTTGTAAAATTCTTAGAATTGTGTCTGGCACAGAGTATATGCTAGACAGATGTTTGTTAAATAAGAAAGCCAGCTCTACTTGAGTCAAATGTAGAGGGGGCATTTTGCTTATGGTTCAGACTCCTTTTGGGGGTCAGGCGTGTATTCGTTTTTCAGCTGAGTAGACAGGAAGGAGGACTGATTTGGGCTCAGTGTATTATCAGAGGTGACAGAGTTGGTTGAATTGGAGCTATATGTTTAATCGAGGCCCTTCCGTAGAATATGTGAGTTATTAAAAAATTACAAAAACATGTGTTTGATAAAGGATACATAAAAACAAAGTGCCACTCTGAAATGAGACTGAGGCTCAGTCTTTCCTCAAAATCACTATTAATAGAGTGAATATATCAAAGTGCATGAATCCACCTTCATATTGGGGCACAAGGACCATTGTCTTGGATCACTGTGCTGCCCGTGAGCTTCTGATACTCCTGAGCAAGGCTCTGAAGGAGGGCCCCAGTAAAGACGGATGTTTTGCTGATCTGAAAGGTAATGACAGTGACAAACGAGACCTCCCAGTGGACCATAGCGAGGGTTAGCGGCAGGAAATTGCATCAGCTCAGTGATTAAGGCAACATCAGCAGTCAGAAGACAGCAGGGCAGGTGGCCTTGGTCTTGCCGCTGCCTCCACTGATCTGTCGCGCAGGGTGATGAGTCTGAGATGTGTCTGCTAGGCCCACAAACACCATCCTCCCCTGCTTCCCTTTTTTCTCCCTGAGGATAAATGAGCAACAAGAAATTTGGAACATCCAGATTATTCAATGTCAGAGCTATTGCCAAAGCAGCACACCCACACTACTTGGATGTTGAATGCAAGTTAAAATTGCCTCTGGCAAAAGGTTTTGTGAAGGTCTTACTCATTCATTTTAATTCAAGAAAAATTAATGAGCACCTACTATGTACCAGGCACTGGGCTTGATGCCAGGGATATAAAGATGAATGAAATAATTTCTTGTCTTCAAGGAAGTCACAGTCGAAGGGAGGAGGCGACTAAGTCAAGACAATGGTTGTTCCATCTTTTTTGTCTCAGAAATGACCAAAGACCTAGATGCCATGGCTATTATATGAAAGCTTGAGAAAACACTGAATCCAGCAAGTTGGTTGATTGATATTCTTATTTAACTACCCCATAGAGCATTAGATAAGCAATTTATTTTAAAAGGTTTAGTCTCAGCAGGAGAAAAATATTAAACAAACAAACAAAAATCCAAAAACAACAGTTTCACATTTGGGTGTTAACCGACTGGGCCCCTAAGTCTTGTTTCTCAGACTTTGGATTGACAAGCAGGAGAGGGCTAAAGAGCTCTATGGGGAAATCAGAAGGTGACCTGGCAACGTCAAGGACCAAAGGAGGCAGAAGCTAGTTGCCTCATCACTGGTTCCTCATTGGAAGAATGGCCAATGAGAGGCATCTTTTTATATCTCTAAAATCCTGGATTCTGTAACTGAAAACGTGTGACCCAGGACCCACAGATTGCAGCATTCATATTCCAACCAAAGACTTCTGATTTAAAAAAGAAAAAAAATACTGATACATGACATACCTGTAGAAAAGCGCAGAAATGTTGAATGGACGGCTTGATGACTTTAAACATTTGTCTGTGCCCATGACATCACCACCATGTCATGATATGGAAAATTTCCAGAACCTGGAAGACTTCTTTGTGCCCACCTCCAGTCAAATCACCCCACCCCACAAACATGACCACTACGCTAATGTCTACCACCATAGATTAATTTTGCTTGTTCTTGAACTTCGTATATTTGGAATCATACAGTTTATTGTCTTTCCTGTCTGGCTTCTTTCCTCAGCATCTGTCTAGAACTTCATCTGTGCTGTGTATCAGCAGTACTTAAAATGGTGAACATCTTTTCATATAATGGCTGGCCATTTGTGTATCTTCTTTTGTGAGGTGCTTGTTCAATTTTGGGGCCAAATTTTAGTGGGTCATCAGTCTTTTTCATATTGATTCATAGGAGTTCTTTAGACTGTTTGCATGCAAGACTCTTAAGGTTTTTTTCCCCCCATCTTTTTTAAAATTGAAGTATAGTTGATTTATGATGTTGTATTAGTTTCCGGTGTACAGCATAGTGATTCAGATATATATTCTTTCCCATAAATTTTTCATATTTTTTTCTACAAGCCATTGAATATAGTTCCCTGTGCTATACAGTATGACCTTGTTGTTTATCTAGTCTGTATATAGTAGTTTGTATCTGCCAGTCCCAAATTCCCAGTTTATCCCTTCCTCCCCTTCAAGACTCGAGTTTTAATCCACTTCTCTTTTTATACAAGTAAGTCAGTTGTTTTTTGAGACCCCTCCTCCTTTCATTCATTCCTCATACATTTTCAGAATTCTCCAAGTAAGCTCCCCTGATGGTTCTCTGTCTTTCAAGGACTAAAATTGCTCCCCCCAAAGCAAATTAATGATTAGATGTAAGTGACTGAAAATCCTGTTAGCCTCTAGATATTTATATTTTAAAAGGGAATGAAGTGATTCAACAGAATATCTGATGGTGGAATTTCAGAAATTAGGAAGATGATGAGAAACTCTTTTGAGGGCGATTGGGAGAACGGCCAATGAGAGGCACGTTTTTATAACTCTAAAATCCGAAACTGTAGTCATTTCTTAAACTTTTCCTTGAATTTGGGCGTATTAAATATTGGACAAAGGAAACTTAGTCATCAAAAATGATTGCTTCATTGAAGAAAGAAAGGATTAAGAAGTATAGCGGATCACTGGTTTCAGAATTATTTTCAAAGACTGACCATCAGTGGCTAATGCCAGCCTGGGGACTTTATGGTATCATGTTCCAGGGAGGCTTGTTGTCTAGGAAACCAATGTGAATGTTGCAATAATGACTTGCCAGAGATTACAAAGCATGCTTATGAAGTTAGTCAGTGGTGTTATGTTGGGAAGTGGAGTCTAACACGTTAGAGGCAAGAGAATGATTTAAGATGATTTGGAAACAAGGATGAAAAAGCTAGAAAAAAAATAAGAAATATAATTGAAGGCAATCTAAGTGATGAGAAAGAGGGACCAAAAAGAGTGAAAAATTAAAAAAAAAAAAGAGAGATTTTTGTGTGCCCGGCCAGTCTCTGTTCATCCTCAAGCTGAGACTGTGCCAGAAAAGAAAACGTGGTTTGGAGATGCCCCACCTCTGTGAACTGGATTATTTATCTGTCACTATAAAACCAGTTCTCAGTTATGTGGGCTAAAAAAACCCACAGGCATGGATTTGAGAATCCTAGTCTGTTTCTGCCATAAATATTTCACGCCTTGAATATTTATTGGCCACTTACTGTCAGGTACCATGATAGATAATCATCATACAACTTTGGAAATTTTTTAAGGTACTTATTAATTATAATAGGAGAACAGAAGTGAGGTTAAAAGCAGTCTGGGAGGATTAGGGGAGCTTTTGAATTAATTTATTTCTCCATACAATAAATACTCACTGAGCATCTACCTCATACCAGGCATCATGCTAGATGGTGTCTTTGAAGAAGAAAGACGTCTTTGTTTCCACGGAGCTGACAGTTTCATGGGAAGGACAGAGGAGATGACATTAAACTGTGTCTTGAAGTACTTCTCTGGTGAGAAGGGAGGGAGGCCTTTCCTAGTACAGGCTCCCATAGGTAGAAGTACAGTTTGGAAAGAGGTTGGTGAGTTTGGAGAACTGTAAATAGTGGGGCGTAGCTGAAATCCTGTGGAATGCACTTGTAGAGAATCCAGTGAAGAAGATTCTTCCAGAAATGTTGCGGCAAAATCTGCCACACTCTGGGATAGATCCATCTATCTGTCTGTCTGTTTATCATCTTATCTATGTAAGGCCTACTCTGTGGATGGTACTGATAAACACTGGGGGAATTTGTGCAGAATGAATAGGGCAGGGTCCCTATCTTATCCTTAGAATGTGGGAATGTCATATCCCGGTGATAGGAAGGTGAGAGAAGCTGAGTGGTAGATTACAATGGAGGGAGCTAGACTCAGGATTTGATTTGGCTCCATTTTATCCTAATCAACATGGATAGAATTTTAAACTTTTTAATAAGGATTTCTCATCCTTTACCCTCAGGTGTTCAAAAACTTGTGTAGCAGTTTGGGGCTAGTCAGCTCTACAGTGAAGTGTCAGAGCAAAGGATAAGCCTACTGAAGTGTCAAGAAGAAAAATGGCCCTTTGTATTTCCAGTTGATTGTGTTCTGGTCAGATCACTTTTAAGTATCAGATTCAAAGGGGTCAGTTTGGGGTTACATTTATTATATCCTCTTAAATGCCCTTCAGAAACATTGGGTATGCATTAGTCAGCTTTTTCTACAGTAGCAAACATCCCCCAAATTACAATTGCTTATTGTATTTATTTCTCACTCATGTGTTTTCAGGTTGGTTGTAGCTTTGCTCAGCTCTGCTTGGCTCTTCTGGGCTGGTCTCTAAGCTGTGGACTGGGTTCAAGTCTGCTTCATATATCTTTTCATTCTGGAACCTAAGTGGAAGGAAAAGCCCTTATCTAGGGAAAGTTTCCTTCATGAGCTTCAAGGCTAAAGTTCAACAAATGACAGAAACTTGCAATGCCATGAAAAGTTTCTGCTTGGACACAATATGTCATATTCACTCCAATTCCATTTGCAAAGAAAATCATCAGACCAAACCCATAAGTGGGCTGAGACATATTCTCTTTCCGCAGAGGAAGGATGTGAGAAGGTAGCGTCAATGTTTGCTGATAAACACATTCTACCATGATGTATGCATGTATGTATTTATGTTCTTTTTTTTTTTTAATAAAACAACTTCTGCAGATAAACTAAAGTCTCTCAGAAGTGTTGTGATCAGAAGCTGTTAGAAAACACAGCAGTTCAAAGGGAATGTTCTAAGATTTTCTTTCATGCTATATAGAAGAGTTGTTATTTGAAGGGGATACATAGTCATGATCTGAACTACTTGACTTGGGGTGAGATTGCTGTGGTTAGAAATTCAAATTCAGACTGTAGTAATTTAGAGATATCCATTTGTGAGAAATATCTATGCAGTTATTTACTTAAAACTGATATGATGATACCAATCATCCAGGAAGGACTAGAATGACCCACAGGTCTTTAAATATAGGGACATATTTTTTAGGGGGGTGTTTGGGATAGAGTGAGGCAGATGGTGAATGTTTTATTGTGTAGATTAAGCAACAGATAATTGCTGTGTTACTGATACAGACTTTATGTTTTGTTTGGTTGAAAATATGCCTTACAACTAATTTCCCCTGCAAAACTAAGTGGTATATTGCCATGATTTCTCCTCTAACAGGTAACAGAAATAGTCATTTTCCCTATGTGGGAAAAGTATAAGTTAGTCCTTGCAATGGGACTGTAAATATGATTCTGGCTGAGGTTTGAACTTAGGCATTGAACTTGGTTATAGAATTATGGATTAAAACTTAGCTTAAATGCAGTGTATTTTGTGTGGATATCTAAGTGATTGTAGGATATTACATAGCATGATGAAAATATCACATTTTCATTCCCTCTTGTGCTTTTATACTTTCTGCTGATAAAATGTGGTGTTCTTTGTGTCTAATGATGATGATTTTAGATTATTATTCACACTTCTGCAGCTTTGCTGAGCACTACTTAACAACAGAGCCACTGAGCGATTTCAGTTGACTTAGAGATCACAATGAAGCTCTCTAATGAACACGTATCACAGGGTACCACACTTAGAGAGACCTGCAGTTCAGCACAAGGCAGCCCATCCTGTCAGTTGCATCTAGTTCTGTTTTTTAAATACAGATGATGTAAAACTTTCCTGAAGAAAACTAAGAATTTACTCAGGGGACAGAGTGAAAAGCAGTAAAGAAGTTTCATCTTATAGCTAAAGAGAGAAATTAAAGCCCTTATTAAATTATTATGAGGTCATTGGAGTCCAGCTGTTTCTCCTTTTGGTTGTCTTTTTGGCCACTGTAGTAGTTAGATTCTTTTCAGCTTCAATTAATTGCAAACCTGATTCAACCAATAAAGTTCTTCATTTCCCCTAACAGGTGGTTAAGAGGTGGTGTGGGCCCCAGGCATGAGGCCATGAAGATGCTTGTTCTGTTTCTCTCCTGTTCGCTTGGCTCTTCCCTTTCCTCTGCATCATCTTTATTCTCAAGCTGGCTTCTCCCGTGGGTTCCAGCAACATCCGACAGAGCAGTCTTCCCTGATCATGTCCAGAAGAAAAGAACTCTTCCTCGATATGTCACACACCTCAGTTGTTACCCAATATCTAGTCTTCCTTGTGATGGTTAATTTTAGGTGCCAACTTGACTAGCTAAGGGATGCCCAGGTAGCTGGTCAAACATGTGTCTGTGAGGATGTTGCTAGAAGAGATGAGCATCTGAATCAGTAGACTGTAAAGCAGAGCAGCCTCACCAATGCAGTGGGCATCACTCAATCTGCTGAGGGCCTGAACAGAATAAAAAGGAGGAGGAGGGGTGCATTAGCTCTCTACCTGAGCTGAGATGCCCTTGAACATCAGTGCTCCTGTTTCTTGGGTCCAAAACTCAGACCAAAACTTACGCAGTTATGCCTCCGCCCCCTTTTCTTGGGCTTTTGCACTCCTAATGGGACTTACCATCGACTCCCCCTGGTTCTCAGGCCTCCGGACTTGCACTGAATTAAACCATTGGCTTTCCTTGCTCTCTGGCTTGCAGACAGCAGATCGTGGGACTTCGTGGCTTCTATAATCATGTGAGCCAATTCCTATAATAACTCTTTCTCTTCCAATCTCTCTCTATGTTTATTTGATGGGATGAGTGTTCGTTGGTGGGCTTAGTCCTTGAGATGGTCTGGTATGGGAAAGGGCAGAGCAATAAGGTGGAAGTAGCTGGGACATCTGACAGTTTTGTGGAAGACAGCTACCTTACCTGCTTGAATTTTATATTAAAGAATAATAAATTGTCAGTTTTACTTCAAGTTTTTGTGAGTTAGGTTTGTTTTCCGAACAAAGTTCACTCTTCAGGCTTTATTACTTTAGGTCACATGCTCAACATTGGGCCAGAGATCATCTCCAAGGGATATGGAGTGTTTTAATTGGCTTAAACCTAGGTTGCTGAACCAATCACTAGCAAGAGGGATGGGATTACAAGATTACAATGATTGGTTAAGGTTATCAGTGTTCACGGCTGGAGCAGGGACCTACTGGGATCAGTAGGGGTTGGGTCACTTTGGAAGTTCTATCAGGGGGCTGTGAGGAGTGGTTGATCCAACAATAACCATTAGAAACCTGTCTCTCCTCATTGGCAGAGCTAACAATCTGTGGTCTGAGAAAATAAAAGTTGACTAATTCAGTCCACTCATGATATAATCCTGGGGCCATTCTGCATCTTAGATTGCCTGGACCGGCAAGTATAGCCTAAAGGATGGATGCTGTTTCAGATTTAGCATGTTTCATTTTCATGTATTCTCCTGCGTGAATGAATGTTTGTTTGCATCTGGGTGTTGAGGGAGTGATCGATGTTGCCGTGAGGGGCATGGGGAATGTTCTGGTTTCTCTAGATCTTGTCACCTAAGAAAAGCTTGCTTGGTTTGTCTTCTGAGAATTAGAATTGTTTCCTTTGGGCTTCAGGAATATAAAATAAATCAGCTCCAATAATTTGTCAGTCCAATAACAGCATAAATATTGGAAGAACTCAATAACCAATCAACTTCTATTATTCTAACTACTCCTGTCTTCTATCTGAGTAAAGTGGAGGGTGTTATCTAGATGGAGAGAAGAAAAGATGAATTTTGCAATTGTACCCAGTGTCAGCACCATCTATGCTGTTGGAAACCATTTTGAGCGACTGTCTTGGATGTCACATGCCCCTGACCAAGGCCTTAAATTGTGCCTAACTATGAAAGACAGGAGTGAAGGACTGAAGTAGATTACTGATAGCATAGGTGTTCTCTGAAATGGTATGGGTGACCAGATGCTGAGAAAGCCACTAACTGCACAGAGGTGAAGAGACTGAGCTCTAGAATCCAACTTAGGGTGTAAAAATCCTGCCTCCTTCACTGACTAGTTGTGTGAATTTGGTTTATCTTTCTCTGTCTTAGTTTCCTTACTCTTAAAGGCAATGATGATAGTACCGATCGTGTGGGCGACTGGAGGTTTAAATGAGAATAAGGCATTTAGCACAAGGTCTGTTACATTGGAAAGCCAGCTTCTCAGAAGTTGCTGCTGGTTACATGGGTCTCCAGCTTTTCTAGAAGTTTGTTCATTTTGAAGAACATTCAGGTGATGTAGAAAAAGGAATTTTATTTTCGCTCATAAGTTGAGGAGACCATTTTTACTAGATACCACCTCTCAGCAATGCTGACCGGGAACTTTATTCCAGACTTTATTCCTAAGAAGTTAAACACACACATACACACACACACACATAAACACATGCATACACCACAACTGTAAAAGGGATCAATTTTGATGCCTTTAGAAACAATTACAGGCTGTCTTAACTACAGCATAGCACCAGCTGGGCAGCATTCATCTTAGATGACATTTTAGCTGAGGTCTCTAGGCAGATAAAATTGTAATGGCTCTGTTTACAGGTACTGGGTGGCAGAGACTGGAGGGATTGCCACTAATGAGCCAGTTGATTTAAGTTCAATATAAGGAAACACTCTAAAACTTACACCTGCCTTAACTTTTAATCAGATGCTCGTGGTTATAGGGAGTTGTTTTACTGGAGGTTTCCAAGCAGAGGGATCAGAATCATTTATCAGAGAGATGATTGAGAGGTTCACACACACACAACGCATGGTTGGCCTAGTAACTGCTTTGACGTGAGCTGTTTTGACTATGTCTTAATTCCTAGTCACGTCAACATAAATACAACCTTCATCTAGAATCTGATCTATCAATAGGCCGTTGTAAACTCTTCACTTGGTGAGTTGTCAATGCCAGTCAAGAACGTATAATTCCTTGGAAAAGCCAGCAGTTAAAACTACTCCGTCAAAGACAAAGCTCCATCACCCTGAAGGTACAGTTACTGAAGTAGTCATTGAAAAAGACCTTAAAATGACAGTGAAAAAAACAATAAAAATTGACCAAGTGAAAGGTAAACATAGTCTTTTGGAGAGAATTTTAAAAATCTCATGCATTTACCTTTACTCACTGCAAAAACAAGGCAATTACAAGACTTTTGACTTTTTAATTATACTGTTGCCACATATCTTAACTTTTAATGTTTTGAAGACTCTTGGATGAAATTGTTTTAATTGCGATCAACTTATTTTTTGGTGATTATTTATAATTATTAAAAGAATAACTATTTATAATTAGGTGGAATTTTCCCTTAATGTAATTTTGCTAAAGCCTTCAAAACAGCTAAAAGAACAGCTAGCACTATATGCAATGAACAGTTATTTATACAACCCTATTTTCTCATCTAATGGACTTAGAAATAAAAATAAAGAAGAGGAAGGAAGCTAATATTCATTGGGGCATCACTCATTGCTCAGTGCCTTCCACTGTACACAGAATCTTATTTAACTTCTAAGAAACTGTGAGATAAACATTTAATATATTTTATGGACGAGACCTTTCAGAAACATTAAATATCTGACCATGGTCACTAAGCCAATACATCCTGGAGCCAAGATTTTGACTTAGAGTTGCTTGAATCCACATAAAATCCATCTCTGTTACTCTAAGGTGGAGACCTTCCCACCTCAAACTTAAATGCCTTCACCGACTAGGCAAGCATGTAAAAGAGGACTCTGAAAGGGTAGATGTTGGCAGTGGGCGGGGGTCGTGTAAGCCATGTAGAGGCTGAACTGGAGGGTGCCTGTTTCACCTAAAGGCATTCACATTAAATTAAAAATCATTTTGGTAGCTAAACACATTCATTTCCTAGCTTTATCAGGCATGCATGCCAAGAACTTGCAACGTCTGAAATGCTGTTAAATTTTCATTCTATAGATTGAATGTATAGATTGAACAAATGATGTGATGACACGATCAAAATGCAATTTTGTTTTTGTCTCCCTTGATCTCTGTAAAATTGCATTTAATGGAAGAGGCTTTTCCACTAAAAATTGTGGGCAGGTTCAGTGGACTGAAATAAAAGATTGGCCCACAATGGATTGAAGTCACAAATATTATCAGTTCAGAGATAATAGTCCTCAATTGCCCACCATAATCAAAAGTTCACAATTGATTTGTCATCCATCTTCTCCTTTCCTTTAGCTGGCCCCTTGCTGTGAGTCAGAGCATCACGGTCCTTCTTTTCTTTCTTCCTCACCTCTTCTCTCAACTCACAGCTTGTTATCTGTGGCAGGGAAAAGGGGAGAGAGGGAGATAGGAGAGGTGGAGGGGTAAAGGCTATAATAAAGTTCTTACCTGAACTGGTACTGTTGTGAGCTGGCTTAGGCAGGTACTTAAAGTTCACGCTCTTTGGGGTTCTTTTCAAAGCTCTGTCCATGATTCCCATTGCTAGAGACTTCTCACCTACAGTTGCCTTGGGAGGAGAGAGGGGGATGCAAATTGATGTCAGTGGATGTTCGAGCCTCCACCTGCAAGCCCTGGGATTTCTGTCTTCCATGCCAGCTTTTTGTTGCTTTTGAGTCTTTTCCCACCCACTGGGCAGGATTGATGCTGACCCCACACGACTCTTAGTTGTGCATAGCCATTCCTCTCTGAAGTAGTTGGTCACCTCTCTGTCCTTCTGGATCTCCTAAATTAGGTGTCAGCTCCCAGTCCACTCTGCCTCACAATAAAGGAGACGTAAACCACACATACCAGGCTCTCTGAGTGTCCTGCCAAAGCCCCCGTCCCTGCTTACTAGGTTTTAGGTAAGAGTAAGTTAGAAGAAGTGTAGTTGGGGCTGAGACTGTGGTTGTGTCCAAAAATCTCTTTCTACAAGAATCCTTTCTTCGACCCCCTTTTAAAAATTCTTAACCTGGCTGACTGGTGTCTAAGAGTCAGGGAACCAGTTTTCATAATTTTCTCTGTAAATTCTGCATTTTGATCTATTGCATCTAGGTGCCTCCAGTGAAACATCAATTTGGTAACACTCAATTGTCACTCTAGGTAAGGCTGATGCAGCACTGAACAGAACAAAAATAGTTCCATAGATTTACTAATCTAGTAGAACCTTCAAAAACAGGATCTAGCAGAGATTCAATGAGGACTCTTGGGTGGGCCTTGTGGGATCTGTAAACCTCCTGGAACAATGTGCCAAATTTCAATGTGCTGTGTGCAAATGTATGTTTTAAGAGGGTTTATGATCCCAAACAAGTTAGGAAGCTTTGGGGAAAGTGTTGCAGAGTTAGTCCATGTGAAGCACCCTTTTGTGGGGGTGGGATACATCAATATAGGTGCACAGAGGTAACGGGGCTGCTTACTCAAGTTTTGCTGTAACCAGGTGAAGTCAAGAAAACTGAACGTCAATAACTTTGGACCCCACTCCATTCTTTTCCTCCCTGGAGGAAATGTATAACTTTTTATTGTATGACTTTTAATTCCCTGGTTGTCAAAGTTAAACTAGTTTTTACATCATATCAGTTTCTTTCTGCATGCTTTAAAAAAAAGCAATATGGCAGCAGTGGAGGAAGGGAAATTAAATCATGTTTTTCACTGAAACACCCTTATCTCTTACATGTATTTTTTGCGTAGATTCGTTTTTTGTTTGTTGTATTGCCAACATGCTACTAAAAATTTACAACCACAGAATCTTTTAATGCAGTTTAGGGCAGAAACTATTAAGGTAGCAAAAACAGAATTAGGAAAAAAAAACACATCAAGTAATGGAGCAGTTAAGATGTTCTAATAAAAGTTATAATTGTAAGTGGAGTACATGAAGATAACTTACAATTTTTTCTCTGGGCATTTTTGGTGTATATTTTAATTCTTTATACCTCATACTTAAATTTTTGTATCTTACTGAATCTGTTGATCCTTAAGTAAATTAACAAGGAGTCTTAAAAGTGAAACTTTTCAGAATACCAATAATCAAGGTAATAATGAAGGCATTATTTTTATAAAAGTTTTTCTCTGTCATTTCAAAGTACTTTTCAAAATTCTCCTCAAACTTAACTTCTTCTTGGAGATAGATAATAATAAGTTGCAACACAAAAATTCAGGAATCATTTGGGTTACCCACACTTAGCCTCCTTTCACAGACCTTTACTATTTCTTTCAAACCCTTTTTGCCCCCCTCCCCCCACCTCACTTTCTTCCTTCTTAGTAGATAATTTTGCTGTGTTGAGGCTTAAGAAAGTAGAGTCTTTGAGGTAGTGGCTTTATCACCTTTCTGCCCTTCTACAGTTCAGAACACATAAAACTGTTCCATCCTTTTGGATAAAAGGGAACCCTCCTACACTGTTGGTGGGGATGTAATCTGGTGTAGCCAGTATGGAGGTTCCTTAAAAACTAGAAATAGACTTACCCTATGATCCAGCAATCCCTCTCCTAGGCATGTATCTGGAGAAAGGTCTAATTCAGAAAGATACATGCACCCCAGTGTTTATAACAGCACTATTTACAATACCCAAGACATTGAAGCAACCTAAATGTCCATCGACAGATGACTGGATAAAGTAGATGTGGTATATTTATACAATGAAATACTATTCAGCCAAAGAAAATAATGAAATAATGCCATTTGCAGCAACATGGATGGACCTGGAGATTATCATACTAATTGAAGTAAGTCAGGGAAAGACAAATATCATATATATCCCTTATATGTAAAATCTAAAAAAAATACAAATGAATCTATATACAAAACAGAAGCAGACTCACAGAAAATGAATTTATGGTTACCAAAGGGGAAAGGGGTGGGGAAGGATAAATTGAGAGTTTGGGATTAGCAGATACAAACTACTATGTACAGAAGAGATAAACAACAAGGCCCTACTGTATAGCACAGGGAACTATATTCAATATCTTATAGTATCCTATAATGGAAAAGAATATGAAAAAGAATCACAATGCTGTAAATCAGAAACTAACACAACATTCTAAATGAACTATACTTTAGTAAACAAACAAGGAAACAAAACAGAATTGCCCCATCCTTTTCTGCTGTTTCATAGAGAGAGGCAGCCTCTTTTCCTTCCAGCTCTGCCACCCTCACTTGTGCTGGGTATCCTGTGTCCTCCTGCCTCTCCTCATTGACTTCACCCATCAGCTTTCCTGTCTCTTGTATCTCCAAATGCTCCGTCTTTCCCAGGGCTTTCACTTGAGCCTACAAACATGTTTTTGTATTCTTCATCCCACAAAGGACTGATTAGTCATCCCAATGTCTCCTTACCCACATCTGCACTATTTTGTTGTTCATTCTCCTCACTCTTTTAATTCACATTACTCCTCCGTTCTTTGTAACCCACCAACCTACCCGTGGCATGTGAAAGGCCATTTTAAAGGAAAGCCAAAACAACTGAACAAAAGAAAGACAATGTATGGCATTGCCATCATTCCTTGCCTTTCCAATATATGCCAGATTGTTTACAACTTTGTCCTTACCAAGTAATACAATTCTGCATCCAGCCTCTTTTTGATGAACATAATGCCTGGTATATTGTAGATGAGCATGGAGTATTAGATGGATGAATAAATACATAATAAAATTTGTTTTTTGCATTATATCAGTTAGTTACCTATTGCCACACAGTACTGAGTAACAACCACAAAACCTCTTGTGACACACAGCAGTAAATGTTTTATGAGTCTGTAGAATTCAGCTGACCTGGGGTGGGCTCAGTTGCTCTCATCTGGACTTCTGCATGTGACAGTCGTGGACCATCTAGGGCAGCTCTGCTGATCTTGGCAGGGCTCCCTCATGTGTCTGACAGTTGCCTGGCTGTCAATGGCTTAGAATGGCCTCAGACAGCTGGGGAGACTTGGCACCACTCACATATCTCGGTCTCCAGCAGGCTTGACTGGAACTATTTTCATGGAGATGACAGTGGTGATAGTGTGAAGTCAAGCACAATACAGAAGTACTTTTCAAAATGACTTGTGTCATGGTTGCTAACATCTCATTGTTCAGGACAAGTCCTGAGGCTGAGCTTAGTATCAAGGGCTGAAAAATCATCTTGCCTCTTTGTTGAGGGTAATTGCAAGGCCTCATGGCAAAAGATGTGACTCTAGGAAAGGGTTAAAAAATTGGAGTCATTAATACAGTCAGCCCACCACAGCACATGATCTTCAGATTGATCATTTGAATCTGATTTTTTGACATCACTATTCCTAAACGTCTCCCAATTATTAGGCAACTGGTCATCTCCCTTTCTTCAGTCTTACAGAAAAGTCTTGAAAGGAATAGTCACAATTCTTTGATTGAATTTATCCTTTGTGTATTATTAAGTGGCTCAAGCAAACCAGGGTTTGTTTCTCCTACATAACCAGTTTGGAGGTTATATGGTGGTTGTTGGCATTGATTTGGTGGTTCACTGATTTCAAGGTCAGTGTCTCTACAATGTTTTTGATCTTTTTTTATGTCTAGAAGATGGCTGCCACAGCTTCAGCTACCACTTTCCCATTTAAAGCAGGAAGAAAGAAGAATGAAAGGTGCACCCAGCAGCCTTACTCTTACTTTCCTGAACTAGAACTGTGATATGAGGCCACTCTTGGCCAGAAGATGGCACAGAGGAAAGGGTTAGGGATGAGTTGGTGGTCCTAGAATCTGCCACATCTAGGATACAGTTCTGGGAGTGAGATGATCATGTCAAGGTGCCATGACTTTTTTTAGTGTTCCATACTACATATTTTTATATCCCTTTTCAGAAGCGCTTTTCCAGTTCATAATGCCATTAGCAGCACCTTTATCATACTTTAATCATAGCCTTGCCAACATTCTTTGAACACTAAGGAATTTGAATATTTTCAGTGTGCTATTTAGTATTTTTTTCTAAAATTTTCCCATTTATATTCTTTTTCTTTTAGAAATTATTTTCTTCTACCTTTAAATGTGCTCTCCCGAAATTAAAGGTGTTAACTCTTTGTCACCTGTTTCCTTCTTCCCTTTTAGTTTAGAAAGTTCCTATTTTGGAGACATTTAAAGATTTTTATGTAGTTGCCTTGTATGGCTAATATTCCATAGATACTTGATTTCTGCAGGACCACTGCTAGCCCATAAGACACCTTTCTGTGAATTGAGAAAGTCATTCTTCTGCAAGATATTTTATCTCCATCTGCTAGAAAATGATCAAGTCACAATGATTTTGTTACAGCACGCCACTGGTGTGCCGTTTTTTTAGTAACATTTTCTAATAAATATACAACTCTACCATTTCTGTACATGAATGGTGCTTCCATAGAAACAGTGTTCTCTGCTGCTATGTGTTTAAACTCCCTCCAACTGAGCATACATGCTTAGTTTCTAAAAAGTCAGGGAAGATTCATGCAAATGGTTAAGTTGCAACAAAAGGAAGATTATTAAGAATTGGGCTCTGCGGGAGACTAAAAATAAGGCATAATTGGCTTTGGAATCAATTAAAGTCATTAAAAAGGTGTCTGTTTAAAAATTTCCTACTTTGAATTAATTAAAGATAAAATTAAGATTATATTGCAGTTACTGACAGGTAATAACAGCATATGGGGTTATCTAACTGAAATTTAAAAGGGAAGTAAATGATGTATGCTATGAATTTCTAGGTTTTAATTCAAAAACATTTTTTTTAAATTAAAGTTATTAAAAAATGTTTTTGTAAACTGCCTATTTCTGGGTAAGCACAGTGAAGGTGAAAGAGAATTGTATACTAAGTTTTTATTTCTAATTCTTTTGTTAATTAGTTGTGTAATTTTGGAAAATCATTTAACTTCTATAAGCCTCAGTTTCTTCATCTATAAAATGGAGACAATGATATTGGTCCTGTGTAGCTGATGAGAGTGTTACAGTAATTATTTTTTAAAAACTTGATGAAGTCAAAAGGACCCGACCTGTTTAAATAGAATTTAAATGGGAACTGCTATTCTTACAATGCATTTAACTTTATAAGGTGTTAAATTTTCTTACTTGATTTAAAGTGATGGAAGGAGAAAGAAGAAAAAGTAAATAAATTTATTAAATTAAAAGGCATGTATCAGCAAGAAAGTAGAATTTATTAAGAATCTTTTGTGGCCAATCTGTTGTAAGGCTATTTTGGCATGATTACATGGTTTGGTGAAGAATGCTTGATACAGAGAAGAAAAAGCTTCCACTCTCATATTAACTCTAAACTGAGTCTTCTCAAAAATTATTTAATTTAATTAAAGTAAAGGATACAAAATCTAGGCCTATTTTCCTTCTAGTTTGGTTTAGATCCACATGTTTTCCCCTCTAAGCTATCCTAAACACCATCCATTGGCTGGTAGATATGAATAGGTAGAAAAGATACTGACTGAGGCATTTGGGGTTTTAAGTATAAACAGTTTTGGCTGGATATATGAAGAGAAGCCTTTTGCAAAAAAATTTTGTAACTTAGTTAAAAAAAACTTATCCATGTAAACTTGATGTTGAGTCAGAGAGTTTAATTCTACTATGATTTCCTCAGGGGCTTCTCTGAGTTACTTAAAATTATAACAAATACTTTTAAAGAAACATTTCTCCTTTGATTTTTGCAGAAATCATTTTAATAATCGCTATGCTGTGATGGGCTGGGATATGTAGTACAGTTTGGGATACTTATCTCTTCCATCCTTTCTTGGCCAGACATGAAAATGGGTCCAGGTTATCCTGGTGTTCCTTGCTCTACAGAGGGAGGAGATGGCAGACTCAGGAGTGGGGGAAGTTTGGTACTTGTAGCTGGGAGAAGGGCCAGGCTATAACTGGAGCTTGACAAGTAGCTTCCAAAATCGTCTTTCAAAGGCTATTATCATTATAAACTTATCACTTGCTTTTAGTTGTTATAATACATAAAAGCTTAAATACAATTCTGATTTGAGCAGTAGCAGTCATCACTCTGGAGATAAACTCTAAGCAGATAAATGCTCTGCTTAAAACAAGAGGATATGATTCATTGTCTAGTTCCAAACCACAATGTGATAGCATAATATTTTACCTTTAGGGGTAGAGTTGTTGCAGTTTTATTGGTATGGTGCATCTTAGCTACCATACCACTTTTATCATCTTAGCTACCATACCACTTTTCTCTAACTATCCATCAACTTTTATATGTACAGCTAAGGAGAGTAGAAGTCAACTTGCATGAAATTAAACCTTCATCCCTTAAATGTATTGCATCTTCTCTAGCCCATGGCAGGACTTCAATATGGTCAACTACAGAACACTACATAAGAAAACTGGATTTTGTTATGAGTTAGACAGGGCTAATTAAAAAAAACCCTACTGGTTTCTATTTTACATAGTTGAGATTTAAATGAGAATTACTAAATTTTATTGTGTCTTTGGAGTACTATTCTGACATTTCTAGTGATCTCCATAAACTTTCATTGCCCTATAACAGTTTATTAAACTATCGGGTCTTCATAAATATGCAAACCAGCTTAGTAAGATTGTTTGCCATGATTGCTCATCAGTTTGGTATTGAAAGGACACTAACCTAGCCAATAAAGATATCTGGTAGTGGAATGGTCTGTGATATTCCTAATCTTGAAGCTTATTTCTCTTAAAGGGGGCCATAAGCTGTTAAAATAATAGAATCACATTATTTGTATGAGTGGAATGATCATTTTGTTCATTAGGATTGATATCTTTTGTGTAGTTACATTTCACGAACCTGTACACAGTCTTAATAGATGTAAGTTTGCCTCCTGGTAATTTTATTTTGTTACACAGGCAGTTATTGTTGGGGAAATAAATTGTTGGCAAATTAAATGGACAAAAACAATTGGTTTTAGAGTGGATCAGGAAAAATGCACGTTTATTAAAGAAACTCTAGAATGAAGAATTTGTTTAGAATAAGGTCTAATTTCCTATATATAGAGAGGTTATATAAATATTAAAAAATGATGTTCCACTGGTTTATTTAACTTTTAATTTGAAGTAATTGTAAGTTTCCAGAAATTTACAAAAATATACAAGAATGTCCCATACAACCCTTCCTAAGCCTCCAATGCCAGTATACCACACAACCACAGGACAATGTCACAACCAAGAATATGACATTGGCACAATCCATAAAGATCATTCAGATTTCATCAGTTACACATGCACCATTTGTGTGTGTGTGTGTGTATGTAGCTCTATGCAACTTTATCACATGTGTAACCTGTGTAACCACTACCACATCAAGATACTCAAATGCACAATCACCACATTACTTCTGTGTTCCCTTTTATAGTATCTCCATTTCTTCCCCCTTTCCTCCTCCGAGGCAACCACTAATCTGTTCTCTTTTTCTATAATTATGTCATTTCATGATTGTTATAGAGATGGAATCTTGCAAAACGAAACCTTTTGAGATTTATTTTGTTCCCTCAGCATCATTTTTGGAGGTTCATTCGGATTGCTGTGTTCATTGGTTTATTGTTTTTTGTTGCTGAGTAGTATGCCATGGCATGCGTGCACAACAGTTTGTTGAACCATTCATCCTTTGAAAAGCATCTAGGTTGTTTCCAGTTTTTGGCAAATATGAATGAATCTGCTATAAATATTTGTGTATCAGTTCTTCTGTGAAAAATAAATGTTTATTTCTCTGTATAATCAAAGTATCAATTTCTAGATCAAAGTACAAATTGCTAGACCATATAATAAGTCCATTTTGAGTTTTGAAAGGGACTGCCAAATTATTTCTTAGAGTGGTTGTGCCATTTTATATTCTCACCAGCAATGTATGAGTGATCCAGTTTCTCTGTATACGTGCCAGCATTTGGTGTTATCACTATTTTTCATTTTGGCTACTCTGATACATCTGTAATGATATCTCATTGTAATTTTGATTTGCATTTCTGCTGAATACTAATATTAAACACATTGGGTTTTATTTAAGACTCTGCTTTTCTTTAAGATTTTTAGATATTATATTAATCAAGGATTTGCAGAGAAACAGAACCAGTAGGATATGAGAGAGAGAGAGACAGAGAATGGTATTTAGTTTATTTTAAGAAATTGTCTACACAAGTGTGGGGGTTGGCAAGTGTGAAATCCTTAGGACAACCTGCAGGTTGGAGATGCAGGTAAGAGTTGAGGTTGTAGTCTTGAGTCTGAAGGCTGGAACTTAGGCAGAATTTCTGTGTTGCTGTATGGAGGCAGATTTTTTTTCTTCCAGAAACCAGTTTTTGCTCTTAAGGCCCACTCACAATACAGAGGGTAATAAACTTTCATAAACTTACTGAAAGTCAAGTGATTTGAAATGTTAATCACATCTAAAAAATGCCTTTCCAGTAATACCTAGACTAGTATTTGACCAAATGGCCACTATATTCTAGCCAAGTTGATGGATGAACTTAACCGTCATAGATACTTTCCATATAATGGATGTTACTTAAATGTTTATTTGTTTATAAGTTATGGAAAATATGTGTTACACAACAAAAGTTTACCATTTTAACCATTTTAAAGTGTACGGTTCAGTGACATTATGTATGTTCACGTTGTGCAACTATCACCATAACCTATGTCCAGGTCTCTCTTCATCTTGCCAAACTGAAACTGTCTTTATTAAACAAGAACTTCCTATTTCTCCTCCTCCCAGTCTCTAGTGACCACTATTCTGTTTTCTGTCTATGAGTTTGACTATACTAGGCAGCTCATATAAGTTGAATCATACAGCATTTGGTCTTTTGTGCCGGTTTATTTCACCTAGTGAAATATCTTCAGGGTTCATCTGTGTTGTAGCGTGTGTTAGAATTGCCTTCTTTTAAGGGTGTATAATAGTCTATTGTATGCATATGCCATATTTTGTTTATCCATTCATCTGTCAATGAATTGGGTTGGACACTTGGGTTGCTTCCACCTTTTGGCAGCCCTGGGTTCAATTTAGAAGTGAACTTTTCAACCCAGAAGTGGAATTGTTGGATCCTATGGTAATTCTATGTTTAATTTTTAGTAAACACCATACTGTTTTCCATGGTGGCTGTACCATATTACATCTCCACCAGCAGTATACAAGTGTTCTAATTTCTATATCCTCACCAACACGTTATTTTATCCTTAACAATTTTTAACTTGAATTTGGTCATTTAATAGCAGCATTTAGCTTCATTAGCAGATTTGCTTGTTAAATAGCACTTTTTAAAAAGAGCAGATGAGCAGATGTCAGGAGATTGGATTTCAGCCTTGGCTCTGCAGTTTAGAGCTGAGATACCTTGGGCAGGTCATTTAATATTTCTCCCAATTATAAAACAGGAATAATAATAGCCACATTGGAAAGGTGACATGAGGTTTCAGTTGTAAGTTAGTGTACAGATGCAAAGCTTATTCTTTTGTTGTTGTTGGTGGTATTCCTGTGCTTCCTGAAACTGCTAAACAGAGTACTTTGTCTTAGTTTTTAAATAAGTGATAGTATGACAAAAACATAGCCCTTAATAACAATCTTTGCTCCTTTGTTTCATTTTCCACCCGGTATTTAATAACCTGCATATCTTAAGATGGTTTTTATCTTTGATAATTGTATTAATAAGTGATAAAGTGACATATAAATTTCTAAATTCTTTCTTACCAAACTAATTTATTTTAAACCTCATGACTGTCCCAAGAGTTATACTGGGTTACCCTGTCATTGTACAAGTGAAGACACTAGCCTTCAGCCAGGACAGTATGAAGCCTGTGGGAGCAGAGCCAGGCAGGAGTGTCCTCTCTCTCACAAGAGGATCCTCTCTCTCCCAAGTCTCAGCACACGCAGTTTCATGTGTGCCATTTTCTAGCACTGTAATTTTATCTTCTTGATCTTATTAAGTTTTTATTTTGGTTTTATTCATCCTGATTATCAGAACAATTTCTAATAGGGGCTACCTTTGCGTGGTGTCCCATTTTATTTAGCTCATTCCTTTTTGGAGAATTTCAGATCATACCATAAAATCATACAATGTGAAAACATTTACCACTGTCAGAATATATTCCAAAAATCCATAAATTTTATTTTTCATGGCCACTCAATATACTTGTTTTACATTTATAATATATCCACCTAAATATCTTGTTCATAAAAATGTAAGGGGCAACCTAAAGGTGTTTTAAATTTCAAACTCAATATAAAATGAAAGCAAAACCAGAATAAACCAAGCCCACTAAAACAATCACCATTACCACCAGTACCACATCATGGACAGCTCCCAGCACTTCAGAATGTGTGTGTGTGTGTATGTGTGTGTGTGTGTGTGTGTGTGTGCTGGGGCGGGGGGGACCAAGGGGAATTGATCAGTAGGCAAGAATATGCAATGTTATAGCCATTTTGAAAAGTCCAAGTTTGGTAAGGAGTTCTTTTTATGACATTTTCTTGGGGCTGAAATCTTAACACTTCATTGTTCTTGATTTGCTGAGGACCTCAGTACTCTATTTCTACATCTCTCTCTTTTTTCTCCCCCAAAGATTTAGCACAAACTCTTCTAACTTCCCAGATGGAAATTTTTGTTTGTTTTGTGGGATGGGGAGGGTCCCTATAGGTAACTTATATGATAGAGCTGTCAAAAGTACAAGGAATCAGCTATGTACACCGGGAAAAGTGCTGTGTTTCTATTTGGTCTCAGTAGAAGATTGTAAGAGAAATTCTGGGTGCCACTAGCACCCACCCTTCTGTACGGCAAAGTTCTCTTGGTTGCCTTCTTTCTCTGTTT
This sequence comes from Camelus dromedarius, assembly GCF_036321535.1. Lineage (NCBI taxonomy): Eukaryota > Metazoa > Chordata > Mammalia > Artiodactyla > Camelidae > Camelus > Camelus dromedarius. Next base: position 35,306,642 of record NC_087437.1, read on the forward strand.
TATCTCTTCTCCTTAGTTTGTGGGCATAGGAACATGTAGTAATAATGAAGTCAATTGACAATGAAGGTTTTATCACTGGAAGAGGAGGTGTCTTCATTCTTTACTTGGCCACAGAGAGTGACTCTATGACAAGTCATCCATCTTGCAAATGCAGGCAGTTCTTCACTGGTGGAAAGTGAGAATACAAAGCATCAGCACAAGTCAGTCACCTCTAAAGGGGAAAGTAACCAAAGGACTAGGTTAGGTGGATCAGGACGACACAACACTAAGGGGGAAACTTTCTGATCATACTTGTTCATTCCTTTTGTGTTTTCTTATCCTTTTATTCTTGACCTTTCCTAGCCTGACATGTTCTCTGTTTCCTCTGGAAAAAAGGAAAGATTTGCATTTATATTTATTCCTGTCAATTGAAAAATAAATGAAAAAACAATTGGACATCTTTAAGATCCATTGGTGAAGATTTTTCCTTAATATCAAAAGAACTAATCTTGACCCACTTACTCAGAATATATATTGTGTTATTGACTTATTTAGTTTGCCATCAACTTTCTTTCTCCTGGTGGTTATAAATTAGAAGCAGTGATGTGGATGCCATTCTAAATAGTCTGATCTTTATTCCCATTGGTGACTCTTGGGAGGTGACTATGATTTGGCAGTTATAAAATCCAATATTTCTTCTATCCCAAAGGAAAAGCCATTGGTGAGTGATCACCTCAGCTGAAGACAGGAGAGTCTTGATAAAATATTTCACTAGTACTTTTTAAAACTGCTGTAAAAATTTGACTGTCAGATTTTTACTGACAAAAATGGAAAAACACTGATGTAGGAGACAGGGTAACTGGGCACTGTTCCTACTTAGCTAGCTGAGTGACCTTGAGTAGTCATTCAAACTTTCTCCTTTCCATTTATGAGATGAGGCTAAGAATATCTGCTCTTCCAGTTTTTTATAACTTTTCTTTTTTAAAAAAAAGGATCATAAGAAAAAATTATTTGAAAGCAATTTGAAAAGTAACTATTAAATATACTGTTTGTGTAAAATAGCATAATATTATTGAGAGGAAAACAGTGAATTTACTTTCACTGTTTCCAATGCTAAATAGGTTTAAGTGGCAGATTTATATTGCACATAAGAGGTTTATTTTGGGAAATATTCATTTCTTTGATAATGCTAGGAAAAGACTGAATGAGATATACTCCTGGACTGAATGTGTTTGCATGGGGAGAAAGATTAATTAACCAAGGAGTCTTTCTACTTCAAGAATCAATGATAATCCTTCTTTTTTAAAGTTTTTTTTTTTTTTGGTGTGAAAATATATAGGTCAAGATTTCTTTATATTCTTTCTTTTAAAAATGTTACTTATAAAACCTATTAAAATAACAAAGCTGAGACAAAAATTGTCCATTGAAAACTAGTCAACATTTTTAACATCTGTTATTTTGTAATCACTGATTATATCTACTTAAAAGTTTTACATACTGCAGTAATAATATAGCTAGAACTTTGTAGTCTATTTTTACTTAATATTACATCAGAAGTTTTTTCCATTTTATTAATCTTTTATTATTATTAAACATTTTTCCTCTTCTCTTTCTTAAGGTAACCATTGTGCCAAGCCTGGTATATATCACTATATTTCTTCTCCATCAAGAACCTCTCTGAAGTCAGCAGATACAGATTTATCTCATGCTTTTTAAATAGGCTTATGATATTCTATAATCAGGAATTTATTCTGTTATTTCTCTACAGTCGGCATTCAGTGTTTCTCAAGGTTTTTTTTTTTCCCCACTACAACAATACTCCAATAAATATCCCTGTATTCATTAATTTAGTAGATATTTACTGAGCATCTGCTGTATGTCAGACACTATTCCAGCTCTTAGGAAATACCTGAGGACAAAACAAAATCCCAGCCCTCATGGAGTATATTTTACAGCCAAGGAGACAGCCATTAAACAATAAACACAATAAAAATTGGATTATACAATGTGTTAGAAAGTGATAAGTACTAAGGAAAAAAGAAAAAGTGGAACAGGGAAAGGGATTTGGGAGTTTTGGGGGTGAGTTGCAATTATAATTTGAGTGGTTAGGACAGGTCTCATTGATTAGAAGGAATTTGACCAAAATTTTGAAGATGAAGGAATTATGGGGGAGGAGAATTCCAGGCAGAGGGTATATCCAGTGCAAAAGATCCAAGGTGGGAGTGTGTCTGCGGGTGGCCAGGAGGCCTGTGTGGCTGGAGCGAAACACATGGTAAATATGGCCAAAGGAGTAATAGGAGACCTGGTTTGCATAGGGCCTATAGGTCGTTGTAGAGTCTTTAGCTGTTTTGAGTGAAACAAGGAGCCATTTCTGGGTTTTGAACAGAAGAATGACATCTTCCTTTTCATTTAACACTGTTTTTGAAGAATTAGTCATATAGAGTTTTTTTCACTTTAATTACTGTAGAATGTTTTGTCATGTGCTGTTTCACATTTGATTCATCCATCATCCTATTAATGGATATTTAGGTTATTTATAATTTTTGGCCACTATGAATCTTGCTGCAATAGAAATAATGGTACATATCTCCTTGTACACATGTATCAGAATTCCCCTGTGACATATTCTCAGAAGTGCAAATGCAAGGGCATGTTGTCTCTACATTAAGGATCATTTCTCTCAACAAAATTTTATTCCCCTATCCCTTTCCTAAGAGATTCAGAGTTTTATTTTTTGCATTCCTAGACTCTAGTTCCTTCAGAATTTATTTTTGATTTTGGTGCATGGTAGGAACCCCACTTTAATTTCTCTTTTGTGGAGGAGATTATTACCCCAGTGTCATTTCTGAATAGCACTGTGTGTGTGTGTGTGTGTGTGTGTGTGTGTGTATAAATGTGGTAGACAGGATAGTGACCTCCCAAAGATACTCAAGTCCTAATCCCTGGAACCTGTGAATATGTTATCTTACCAGCAAAAGGGACTGTGAGGACATGATCAAATTAAGGATTTTTTTAAATTGAAGTACAGTCAGTTACAATATGTCAATTTCCAGTGTACCGCACAATGTCCCAGTCATACATATACAGACATATATTTGCTTTCATATTCTTTTTCACTAAAGATTATTACAAGATATCAAATATAGTTGCCTGTGTTATACAGAAGAAATTTGTTTTTTATCTATTTTTATATATAGTAGTTAATATAAATTAAGGATGTGGGAGATTATCATGGGTTACCCACGTAGGCCCACTGTAATCGTAAGTGTCCTCATAAGAGAGAGGCAGGAGGATCAGAGGCAGAAAAAATGTGATGACAGAAGCAGAGTTCAGATTGATGGCAGGAACAGGCCATGACCTGAGGTAGGGAGGTGGCCTCCAGAAACTAGAAAAGGCAAGGAAATAGTCTCTAGAAGCTGGAAAGGGAGCCTCCAGAAGGAATTCAGACCTGCTGACACTTTGATTTTAGACTTCTGACCTCCAGAGTTGTAATTGTGTTGCTGTAATAAATTTGTGTTCTAAGCCACTAAATTTTTGATAATTTGTAACAGCAATAGAAAATGAATACCATATATATGTAGTATATTTAAGTATATATATGTGTATATAGTAATACCATACACACTCATTTACTTGCTGTTACTTTTATTTCTATAGAGGTGAGATTTCTGGAACAAAGGAAGTATATATTTATAATTTTGATTAATATTTCCAAATCACTTTCCAAAACTGATAGAGCAATTCACACTTCCACTGACATGTATTACATTGGCACTATATATTATTATTTTCTTATCTTTTCTGGTCTTACAGCTGAAAAATAGTGTTTCAACTTCATTTTAATTTGCATTTCTTGATGACTAGTGAAATTGAATATCTTTTCACATATTGATGGGTCATTTGAACTTCCTCTATGTGACTATTCATAACTTTTGCCCATTTTTAAAAAACGAAATTATCTTTTTGTTATAAATTGGCAAGAACTCTGTACTTTGAAGTTGACCCTTAACCTATTCTATGGTTTTTGGTTGTTTTTATTCTGTTTATTTCTCCTCTTTTAATGCTCATTTTGATGGGATTTTTTTCACCTAGAACATTATTTTAATTCTTATATAGTCAGAAATGCCTATCTTTTCCTTTGATTTCTTGGTTTCCTCTCATTTTTATTTTGACATAGAAAAGAGACTCATTTACCTTAAGGATCATTCTTAGTTAAAAAAAAATGATGACAACATTGCTATTAGAGAAGTCTTGTGTTAATACGAAGAGGAAAGCTTCTGTCATTACTTTCAGTCTCTCTGAAAGCCCTGTTCAGATTCTGTAGTTGTGAAAGACCATGTCTGGTGTTGAGTTTAAAATGACTGTTCTGGAAAACGGTATAGAGATTCCTTAAAAAACTAAAAATAGAGCTACTATATGATCCAGCAATCCTATCCCTAGGCATATATCCAGAAAAGACAAATTCTAATTCAAAAATATCTGTGTACCCCAATGTTCATAGCAGCACTACTTACAAGAGAAAAGACATGGAAACAAACCAAATGCCCATCAACAAACGACTGGTTTAAGTAGATATGGTATATATATACAATGTGTTATATTACTCAGCCATATGAAAGAATAAAATAATGCCATTTTCAGCAACATGGATGGATCTAGAGATTATCATACCAAGTGAAGTGAGTCAGAGAAAGACAAATATCATATCACTTATACATGGAATCTAAAAAATAATGCAAATGAATCTATATATAAAATAGAAACAGACTCCTAGACTTAGAAAAACAACTTATGGTTACCAAAGGGGAAAGAGGGGGAAGGGATAAATTAGGAGTTTGGGGTTAGCATGTATAAACTACTATATATAAAATAGGTAAACAAGAAGGTCCTACTGTATAGCACAGGGAACTATATTCAGGAAACTTGTAATAACCTATAATGAAAAAGAATATATATATATATATGTATAAATGAATTACTTTGCTGTACACCAGAAACTAACACAACATTGCAAATTAGCTATACCTCAATTAAAAAAAAGTTGTTCTCATCAGTATCTGAGATCAATGTTAAAATGCTCTGGGAAACTTAGACTATTGCTGTTTTTCTTTGTGTACAAGTGGAATAGTCTATTGTTACTGGCTTTATTGGTCAAACTAGTCAGATGCTAGTCAGATTATCTGGAAGTCGCAACATAATTTGAATGATTCAGTCTAACAACTATGTATATATATATAATTATAATTTTTTTTTGCTAGAGTAACTTGGATTCTTTGCTTTGACACAACTAAACAAATCAGTTAAGGCAGTAAATTAGCCTGCTTTGAGTATAATACCGTTTTATTGTATCTACTGGGATACTTGGCTATGAAATATGGAAGAATCTGAATAACTCTTAGGACTCTGTTTTGAGAACAGTGCTTCTGCATATAAGAAAGCAATAAATAATAACAATTTAAATAATGAGTGATACCCATCGATCACTTATCATGAACCAGTTACTGCTGGAAGCGCTTTGCATAAAACTATCCATTAAATCCTGCAACAGCTTTGCACAGTAGATACTATTATAATCCTTATTTTACAAATGAGAATCCTGGAGCACAAAGAGGTTAGGTAACTTCCCCCAAATCACACAGCTCCATAGTGGTAGAGCCAGGATTTATAGGTGGGAAGTCTGACTCAAGACTTTGTGCTCTTAACCACTACACTACACTTTGTTCATTTATTTTCCTGTCTCCTTGACAACTCTGCTGGATCTGTTTCAATTTCTTTACCATTAGGAAAGAGAAAGTTTTGGGTCAGCATTTTTCAGGCAGTTTCTCTATTCAGCCATAGGAAAGTAATTTGAAGTTCTTTCTGTGGTAATAGATGTGAGAATTGGGCTGGGTTTTGCCTTGCATAAGCTACGTGTGTAATTAAGGAATCTTTCAGACATAGGGGTTTTACAAAGAAGTAGAAGTCAGATTGCCACTGCCAGTACTTTGATGAAAAGGTAATTAACTCCATTATGACTAATTTTGCTGCTTTTATTTGGCTAAAGAAATGAGAGATAGTAAAATCATTTTTAACTGATTTTGTTTCTGGTTGAGAGCTAACAGTGATAATGATTTTAGTCATTATTAGAGCACATTTTAATATTCCAGATTTAAAGATACAACTCTATGATTTGTATTTCTAATACACAATTCTCGATAAGTCGGTTAGAACTATTTAAAATAATACAGTGATATGTCTATAAGTGCTATTAATAACTTATTCTCTTCGGTCCTTGATTCTCCAGATCTCATTCTTTTTTTCTTCCTTCCTTCCTCCCTCCCTCCCTCCCTTTCTTTCTTTCTTTCTTTCCTTCCTCCCTTCCTCCCTTCCTCCCTCCCTCCCTTCCTTCTTGTTTTAGTGTGTGGTTGGATCAGGCAACATGCCTTGGGGGCTCTTTCCATCCTGACAGAGCAAAGGGACAGATGACTTATCATATGCATTTGCTTGGAAGCCACTGTGGGTCAGTTTTAGTTCTTTTTTTTTGTAACCATTTTATTGAGTGAGGTGTGAGGAGCTGTCCCTATTTAATGTGTGCAACTCTGTGAGTTTGGGGATAAGTATATGCCCTTGAAACCATCACTGCCTTCAAGGCCATAAACATAATCATCACCTCCTAAAGTTTCCTCCTGCCTTCTTTACTCTTATTATTTGTGGTAAGAACACTTAACATGAGATCTACCCTCTTAGCAAATTGTAAGTAAACCATAGAGTATTGTTAGCCATGGGCACTATGCTGCACAAGCCAGATTTATCTTGTATGACCGAAACTTTGTCCCATCTAACCTACCCACACCCCCTCCCCGCTGCCCCCGGCATCAACCATTCCACTCTCTTCTTCTATGAGTTTGACTATTTTAGATTTTTGTGTCTGTTGTAGGCCAATTCTAATTCTTTCTCCTTCTCCTCTGCATAGGATATTTTTCTTAATTATATATCTTATATTCTTATTTTTCTCTTTTAGTTAAAAGCTTTTTTTATTTTAAAATAATCTCAAACTTAGAGAAAAACTGAGGAATCAATGAACTTATTTTCCTTTAATCTTTTTCAGAGTAAGTTGCTGACATGATGCTTCAGCTCCTAAGGGGGTTTCTAGTGGAGAGGTGGGGGCTGACAGGGTGGCAGTGGTAAAACCTGTAGCCTTGGACAGCCTCTATTTACCAAACAATATGGAACAAATTTAATACTGTAACAATCAGTATGGCCCGTCCAGTGCTTACTGGATGGACAGGCCTCCAGCTGCTAAGGCAGGCACCATCATGAATTTGGCAGGGTTTGGGAAAAGAAGGAAATAGATGAACCCACCCACCCAGGTATATTCAGGGTAAAACCAACAAACTTAATGTTAGGATGGAAGTGTTTGAGATACCAACTTATGTGTTTTCTGTTGTTCCTTATTCCTTGCTATCTGAGCAAGAGTTATCCATCACCTTTGTTAAGCATGTTATAGCAGAAACAGAAAAATTAATTCAGAGAAATTTTCCTGAATTAGAGAGATTGGGAGAATAGGAGGGGAAGTGAAATAATATTAGATTTAGGTGGGTTCCTGAGAGATAGGCCCTGGGCCCTCTGACATCCCTCCTCACTTCCTGGCTAGGACCCAGGACAGGAATTCAGAGAGGATGGGAACCTGAGAGGAGCAGGGTCTTGTGCCTGCTTACTCAGAGGGACCCTTAGTTTTCCCTCATAACTCCGTGATAGTGGAACAGTAGGGTGATCCCCCTGTTCCTAAACGATGCCTAGGAGAGGTGAACGGCCTCAGACAGCCTCACTGAATCGCTTGTAACAACAGAACCGTGTATGTTCATGCCCCAGGAGGAATTATCAGGAACCATGCATTCAGGAATAAGGGACAACTCAACAATGACCATCTGTAACAGGTGACAGGAATCACGGTGTCTTAGCAGATGCAACACATAGAGATGCTGACCCAGACGCAGCAGCTATCCCACTGCCTTGTGGCAGGGAATAGAAACAGCCTGATAATTAAATGCCGTCCCAGGGGAAATGGCGGTAATCCTTGAACTGCCCTCTTCCTTCTCCTCAGGGAGTGAGGGATTGAACAGAAGTTGAGTCCAGTTGTAGAAAAATGAAAGTTCCATTTCTTGCATGCCGGGAGTGGGGGATGGCCATTCTTCCCCTCTAAACTGGGTACTAATTAGTATAGATACCCCAGGATTTCATACTTTTCTTTCAAAGATGGCCCAAAGTAAGCAGCCCAATGTGAGAGAGAGACAATTGTGACTCAGCGGTGTGACAGCTCAGAGGCACTCAATGCAGGCAGGAACTTTTGAACTCCACTCTTTTGCAAATGACAGTGACTTGGGGGAATATAATTATCCAGGACAGTTCTACCCACATAGAGCATCTGTTTCGCAGGCAGCTCCTGCTGCTTGAACACACTTTGGCAGCAGGCTTCGCAGAGGCACAAAGGAGTCAAGTGGCTTGACCGGGCCACACAGAGAGGCGGCTGCTCCGTCCACCTTGGGATCTGGGACTATGATGGCATTCAATTATCTGCTGTCAACACTGGGTCTTCCTGCCTTACGAATGCAGCTGCAGTCTCTTACTGAAAAATTCGCCTCCTTTCACATCGAAGGCGTAATTAAGAACACAGCTGCAAATTGGCTCTTCTCAACAATTTTCCCTGCTGTCCCATAAAATGTGAAAAATACGGGCCAGTACATTGATTAGACAGACTCTTAGGGCTGAATTCTGTGTAATCTATTCACTTCTGGCACTTTGAAATAAGTTTTTTTGCTCTTCCACCGGAATTTAAAGGAAGGAACAGAAAATAACAGTAGCCTGGGTGTTTCTTGGTTGGACACTTCCTGGACACAGAGTGAGAGGGTGTAATCAGCTCACATCCTCATATGAGTATGTAACACACACACACACACACACTTCTTGATGATGATGCAGAGTGTATGTTTCTTGGCAAATATTGATCTATTTATCACCTCTCTGAATTTTTTGAGTGAAGAATCTTTGAAGCAGCTAGTCATTTATTTTGGCTCTGCCCATCTCTGTGAGATGAAGGAAAGGACATCTCGGTGGGTGTACCACACTTCATAGGGGTCTAAGTTTTCTATTTTAGTGGCGTCGTATAGAAGAGTGGACTCACTGTGTGCCTTGGAATCAGGTTCAGTGTCCAGACCCACCACTTGACCTCTGAGGCACTGAGCACTCAGTTTCACCCCCAGGAGTCTCACTTTCTCCACTGGTGAAGTTGCAGTGATCACTCTTGTCTCAGAGAATTGTGGTGACTATTAAACGCAGTTGCAAACTTATGCTTTCCAGAATATTGCTTGGCCTGTACAATGTGCTTAATAAATCATGTGATTATCTAGATCTTCACTGCGATTTAGAAACTAGAAACAAGCCTGTTAAAGGGAAAAAGGGTACTCTAGCTTTATTTTCATTGAATCATCGTGACATTTATACAATATAATTTGGATTAGAATGAGGCCAATAAACTCAAGGAAACTATGGAGAATATTGTTTTGATGTAAGTGCTCTGACCAACCTGTATTTAGGGGAAAAACCCTAACAATGAAACCCCTTGTAACCTAATTCTAGAAGAAAAAGAGAAATAGTACCACTGCACTGACTTTTAAAGCAAGTCACCTGTGGAGGACAGGGTACAGAGAAGTCACCATAAGGATGTCGGCTACATTTTTCTGGATCTTTTTTATTCACTTCACTCTGGTTCTTTCCCAAATAATGAGTTCAAGAGCGTCTTGGCAGTTTCACAGCAAGCTCCCCATTCAAGATTCCCACTTGGATTCTGTCAGCTACAGACAAGGCACAGCTGTCTTCTGTGCAAATTCACCCTGATAAACGGCTGGGTCCCCACAGAACACATGGCCCCAGATTGTGGGATGAAACAATCATAACTGAAGGGGTGCTTGGTCTTCACATGGTCCCTGAAAGGAGAGGGAAAATGGCGAGTGCATAACAGTAACTTGCAATGGAGGGAATTTAACACTATTCTCCTGGGCTGCTGCCTGACTTTCGCTCCTGGGGAAAGTCTGGCAGGAGGAAAAGCCAAGGTTGGTGGTTTGCACAGACTCAGTGAATGCACCTGAATCCTCCCGCAGATGTAAAGGCAGATTCTAAATCCGTGGAGGACATCTCAGATCAGAATGTAATGCATCCCATTAAGTGTTTTTGCAGCGTTTCTCTACCCTTTCTACCACCCGCTCTGGTCCTGCCCACCACATTTAATCATAAAGAAACGAGCTGGAGAACCAAAAGGACATGCATCTAAGTAACATTCTTTGTAGAATAAAACAGATGTGTAAATCTCTTTGCTGGTACTTAGTCTAATGAAGAAGATTAAATTCATCATAAGTATTCACCTGTATATGGAAGACGAGAGCTTTTAAGATACGAACAAGCACAGATGCCCTGTGGTTAGAAAAGGCAGCTGGATTTGCTGTGTCAGGGGAAGCGCTACTCCACAATTTATAAGTCCCCTCGAGTGCCTTTTAGAGCCACTGCACTTGTATCAGAGACAGGACGCATGGACGGCGGGGGTGGCGTTGTTTAACCTTTGTTCTTCTCATCCCTCGGGAGAGCAGACAACACCTCTATTTTCAGTGTTTCTTCTGAATGATTTCCCGCCTGGTGGATTGACAGGTACTCTGATTATCTGCCTAAGGAAAATGAAGGGATAAACAGCTGAGAGATGAAGACTGACTTGAAAGGACCACATCAAGGAGTGGCTGTGACACTTGGATAGAGAAGAGTGTAAAAAGGGGACTTGTGGAAAAATGTCAGATTAATACCTAAATATATTTCGTGGAAAAGCATAGAGTTTTTCCAAACTGGTCTTTACTTGAATAGAAATGATTTCAGATTGTCAGGGTCGCGGCGTAGAGATTTATTTGAGGAAGAGACATGCCTTTCTCTTTTTACCATCTAGAACAGGGTTCTGTAATGGTGATCTTGAGACATCTTGCTCAGTAATTTGGAGTAGACGCTGAGAATCTTTTAGAACCTCCTACGTCAGGTGGATCTGATGCAAGTTAGTAACTGACGTGGACGGTGTGTTCACCTCTTGGCACTTCTTCCCAAACCCAGCCTCCCTGTTCTGCTTCGGAAATCATGACTGGTTTTCCATAATCTCATTCCTGATGTTAAAGATGCCCTTCCCACACTGCTCGGTCCATTAGGACCAGAGAGGTCTGGAAATGCCTGCTTTTCTGTGTTTGATTTCCTCCAGCTCTAAATTGTCTCACCTCACTTCACCGATCTTCTCACCCTTAACCCAACTTTGAACAGTCCTCTGGGCAGATGCCATGCAGCTCAGTATTATTACCTAACAATGGATTTTCTCCCAGGTGGATTCTCAACTGACTAGGGGTAAACTTAAAGACAGAGAAAATGAGGTTAGAAACGGGAGATCATTTTCTACCCAACTTTCGAGTTTCCACAGATGTTCTGTAATGATGTAAGACTGACTTGTGTTTTCCTTGAACAGAACAGTTTTTTTAGGAGGCATTTTCTAATGCCATATTAGGGTTTTTGAAAAGAAAAGCAAATGAGAACTGAAGAAAGAAACGCTATAGCCACGGGAACAAAACAAAACAACCAGCCAAAGCAAGTGATCCTCGGCGATCTAACATCAGTGTTTACCTGTTCTGTATTAATCTCACAGAGTTCAGTGAGCTGGTGGATTGAAGGAGAGTTTTCTGTCAAAACCAGTTATATAAGCCAGTGATGAAGCCTCTGGAAACATCCCTGCATTATCTTTTTCTCACTGAATTAGAAAACAGAGCCAGGAGCGAAGGCTATTTTTACGAGCTTTCAGCCGTATGATCTCTGCCCACTGATGTCAGACTGAGGCAAGGCAGCAGAATTCCCTCACAGCCTGGACAAAGGGGGTCGTTGGGCCTTTATCTCTTTATCTCTGGCTGTGACTGGCACTGCTTTAACCCCCAGGCTCACATGACTGCTGAGGCAGGGCATAATTCTTGTCATTAAGAAGGTGCACCATTTTGCATGTATTTGTCTGGGTACACATTCTCCCAGCTCACACCTTTACCTCTTTTCTTGGAAAACGGAAATACCTCAAGTCCCTGATGACTGAATATGAGAAATGCTCTGGATAGGCTTTGCTTGAAACTCTGCTCTGCAGCTGTGTGTATATATCCTAGTCCTGCGCACATGTCCTGCCTTCATGGGGCCAGGAAACAGCAGAGCATTTTGTGGCTCTGGAGAAATGATGACTTGCTGGCAGAGAGGAGAGTTTCCAGCACTTGCTCTCTGACCTTGATGAATACATTCAGTCCAGCTCATGGTCACTACCTGCCCTGCTCTCACTATCTGTCTATGGGGAACGGGGTACTCTGGTCATCTTTTTCCATGGGGAGAATTTAGAATACCCAGTAAGAGAAAGGATGAACACCAGACCTCAGAAGAACTTGGTATCCTATTCAGCAGTTTGCTTTTTCAGCTGCGCCAGTCAGAAGGGGAAGGATTTTTAAAGGTCTAAATGGCTATTGTTGTCTTTTGTGCTGGGGACCATGCTGAGAAACATGCCCACTCCCGGCTGTGTTTGGCTGTCTGTAGAAGTGATGGGCCCCCACCCCCACCCCAAGCCCTGAGCGGGGCAGTGTAGGGCAGCTGTTGGGCTCAGAGCTTGGCCACAGCCCGGCTGCATCTGCCTTCTGCCTCATGTAGGAAACACAGTTGGCCAGCTGCTTTGGCTCAGAAAGAGCCTCTCTCCCCTTCCTGCTGATGGATGCTTCTAGGTTCCTCTACCCTGTGTTCCTGGGGTTGTGCCAGCTCCTCCAAGCACCTCTTCTGCCGTCCCCACCCTCAACAGCTCCACTCACCTGCCTGGCCCCTCCCCTACCAGTACCTCCCTGCTGGCCCCATTGTCCACACTTGACAGATCCAGCCCAGCTGAGGGTTAGGGAACTTTGTATCTAGCCTGGCTGCATTCCAGAAAGGACAGGACAATTCCCAGAGAGGGACACCACCACTATGGGGACCTCCTGCACAGTCTCCGTCACCTCCCAAATGCCGGCTTGACAACATGTGGGGAAACTGCCACAGTAGTGACATCACCCCAATCTCTGAGGGGCCATCGCCATGCTCAGAACTGTGGGGCCCTGATGGCATTTCAACAGGGAATGAGAAATGAGCTGGACACTTGCACCAGGCCTCCCTCAGGGTACTGAATGCTCTGGAAAAAGCCCCAGATTTTCAGGAAGCTGTGGTTTCCCCTCTCACCCCACCTTCTGCCCTTACAAAAAGGAACATTTGGGAAAGCTGATGGCAGCAGCTTTCCTTGCCGGCCAGATCCCTGGCAGAGGCCTGTGCTGGCTGGAGCTGTGTGTGTGTGCGCGCGCGCATGGCTTCAGGACCAGCTGAGCAGGTTTATGCAGCAGCCCAGGTGCCTGGCTGTGGCTGCAGTCACAGGATACACAGGTCTCATCAGCAAGACCTCCACCTCCTGCCATCAATTCCCAAGAACATTGCCCTCTGGGACTTGGCCAAGGTCCCCTGTGGTGGGCCAGGTTGTGCCAGAGTGGTTGTGATTGCCCTGGCACCCAGCTGATGTGTTAGAAAGCCAGAAAATCACCTCAATGTCCTTAAGACAGCCAGGCCACCAGTCATGTGAGCTGTGCTCATCAAGGGAACACAGAATTGTCAGCAGATTCTTTCCTGAGCTGTCATCATTGGAAATTTATGTTGGTCCTCCCTTGCTTGTCTCGCTGGCGACGGATACAGGCCCTTGACTTCTCCTCACTTTGCAGATGAGCTGGTTTGAAGGCTGGATGAAAATTGGAGGGGTTATCAGATGGCAGCAGGGGCTGTGGCAGGATGCCCAGACCTGGGATCTCACTTCACTTTCCTTTCCCTTTCTTTCTCTTTCTCTCTTCTTCTGCCTCTTCTCTCTGGCTTTCCCAGTTGTTTTTATTTGTGTGATTCCCCTTGATCAAATTGGTCTCTAAAACACTTTTTTTGCTAGAAGCATGTGGCTTCAATGTGGAGGAAAGCATAAATATTGGCAAGGCTAGTGCTGCCCATTAGAACTTTCTGCTGCGAAGCAGATGTCCTCCCGATGCTCTGTCCAGTTCAGTGGCCACCAGCCCCATGTGGCAATGGAGCATTTGAAATATGGCTAACATGTCTAAGGAACTGAGTTTTACATTTTATTTAATTTTTATTCATCTAAATTTAAATTCAAATAGCCATTTGTGACTATTGACTACTGTGTCGGAAGGTCTCAATTTACAGACCAACCCATCCACTAGAGAAACGGGAAAATGGGACCCAGAGAGGTTACCAGAACTTGCCCAAGAGCATATAGTGAGTAGCTGGCTCAAGCCATCCAGAAGATGAGTCGGCAACTTTTGACAAAATAGTTAATTGTTTGCTATCTCAGCATAATGTTTTTAAACTCTTCATACTTTAAAAGAAGTAGGCTACTACTAAAATACCATTATGTGTCATGCCAGGTCAATCCTTTGCACGATGCCTTTATGAAAGGAAAGGTGCAGCAAGGGGGAAATTGGGCTGGGAAAGCCTGGCCTGTTATTTCACAGAAGGCCCTAGAGTGGCGCTGTTGTATAACTTCTGAGGCTGGCAGCCTCCAAAATCAAAAAACCCAAAGCAATGAAAAATCCACCTTGTTCTTCCTATTCCTGCTCTGTCCACCCCAAACCGTTTATTCTTTTATGGTCAGATCTTTGAATATTTTACTTCCCAGTAGAAAGAGAAATAAATTCTGTGAGCCTACAAAAATAGAATTCTATGTGTAGGGGAGAAAACTCTGAAGTTTGGTTCTTGTTTTTAAAATGCATGGAGAATAATCTGTGGACTAACTCCTAAAGGAAGTTTAAACATATATGTATCAGTTTTTTTCAATGGATAAGGTTAAGGTGGTATCAAGCTGTAAATCACCAATACTCTGAGGTCTTGTCCTTGGAGGACACATTAAATGACATCTCAGATCACCGAAATTTTGAGTCTTGATCAGAGTATCATTTCTGGGAAAGGGAGGGGCAACACGTATTTGCACATGGGAGCAGGATAAACACATTTCACAGCTAATGTGCAAGGTTTCAGTCTGAGGTTTCTAAGCCCTGACTAAAGGGCATGTTAATAATTTTCTGTGTAAGGCACCTAGTGCTTTAGCATCCCAGTTCCCCAGATTCAGTGCCTCCCATCGTATTAATGTCGCTCTCTCTCCTGGAGAGAACACTTCATGTAGACATTCAGTAATGCCGTGTGCCTTGTAATTCCCTTAAAAGTTAATGAACGTGTTAGAATTAATTTTAATAAATGTTGATTAATTGTAGTTTGACTTGTGTTTTGAAGAACGAAGGCATCCCGTCGTATTTGGCAGCTTTTTCACAATCACTTTGCAGATGCGCCCAGCAGGGGGCAGTGTGGCTCTGCAGAGGCCGCGCAGCGAGGCTGGTGCAGAACTAGAGAAGTTCCACCAGATTATGGATCCAGCTCCCTGGGGAGAGCTGCCCCACAAAAACGAGGGCCTGGACCGAGACGGAACGCAGGGCCCCGGGAAAAATCCAAAAGAATCCCTGAGACTGCCAGGGATTTGAAATGTAGGAATCGGTTGAGCTTTCTGTAACTTTATTCAGTCACATTTTCTTGAGGTTCTGACAGGTTTGGAACCACATCTATGAACAGCATGGATGCTGCTTTCAAAAAATTTCAAATAATAGTTTGCTGTTTGTGTATGTAAGGGTGTGTGTGTGGTTGTGTAAATATGTAGGCGAGTATGTAGAGGTATGTGTGTGGTGTGTGTATGTATGTAGGTGTACTCTGTAGGGGTGTGTGTGTGGTGTGTGTGTGAGCGGTGGGGAGAATGGGGGCAGGAAAGATGTGTACATCATACTGTAACATACCGTGTATAGACAAATGCATTATAAAAACCACAGCAGGCCAATAACTGCGAGTCCCAGGGTAGACAACTCTTGTTACTGCTGCACAGAGAGGGAGCATAACTGACCGCTGCTTTTGTCTGGAGAATGAAGAGACAGAAGTAATGACCTTCCCAGGTCACTTTCAGCTCTAACATTCTAGAAGTTTGTGAATGTTTTCATATTCTCTGGCACTTTTTACTCCTTCAAAGTTTACAAAATAGACTATTGTCCTTCAAATCCTACTGGGATGAGAGATGTCACGGGGCTAGGTTACTCTCAATGTCATGTCTTGTTTGGCATTTGGATGCTATTTAACAGGACTGCTGTCCAAATGCCATGCGATGGTAACCAAGGCAATTAGGGAGATTGATTTGGCACGCACAATTTCATTCTTCGTACAGTGAGAGGTGAGGAGCCCATCAGGGTCCAAGGTAAGCAAATTTCATTTTGCCCAAATTAGGACATTAATTTTCCAAGTTGTTTTGGTCTTGTTATATTTAACCTAAATCTTATTATTTTTTAAGGATATGAGCCCCAAAAAGAGGATTTTCAAAATTATATTAAATTTTGTTGTCCTTTCTAAAGGTCTTTTTGTCCTCTTTACATTAGTTTATGGTCTAAAAAGAGAAAAAGACAATAACAACTTTTCAAATTAATTTTATGGTGTTATTTTCTGAGCCTCTTTGTATATGGTGTACTATGTCACATCAATCTGTTTATTAATTTTAGGTTATTTCCTTTTATTACTATTGGGTTTTTTTGTTTGCTTTCTTTTTATGCCATTTGAAGGCATTAAAATGCCACAGAATAATAACCTTGATCAAAAAAAGCCATGGCTAAAACAGCTTTGATATTTTCTGGATATTGATTTGCTAATTGGATTAGAGTCTGCCTTTGACAGAATTCCAACAAGGTAAAGGGCCAGGCCATGATTCACAGCTGGCTGGATCTCATCCAGTGATCATGAGTGAAGCTCATTCATTAAACAAACACTGATGAGGGGTCTAGAGTGGGCGTGGCTCCGGGCACTGCTGGCCCCGCCTATCCCCTGCTTTCTGGATGTCAGTTACATGGTGAGGGGGTAGGAAAGGCAGCATGAGTCTTGGAATCTGTTCATATTGGAGGGGAAGAGCATCTGGGAATTAGTGAGAAGAAGGGAAATGGCAGGTGACCTGAGAGGCGTGGCTGAGGCTTTCCTCTCTGTGTACATGGGAACTGTACAGGGCTCCCAGGTGACAGTCCAGACTTTATGGGAAGCTGTCGGACCAGGCTCAGAGACCTAGTGGCTGCCCCAAGAGCCCAGAGCATGAAGGTAGAATTAGCTTTCTCATGGGGATTTAAGCCTACGATGCTAACAGATAGCTTCTGAAATTGCAGGGGATGCAGAAATACCTTTTGTGAGATTGCAAGAGATATTGGGAGCCTTGTGGATCTTTTGCTGAAATGTTCACTATAGATATTCCTGCCAAGCTGACCAGGGGATATCTATTTCAAAAAGCATTAATTGGTTGCTATTACTTTCTTTCAATTAAGTCTAAACTTTGCGACTTTGCACCTAGAAATAAAAATTATCATCAAACATTTACCATGTATGAAGTGTTTTTAGATGCCTGACTTCATTTAATCCTTGCACCGATACTCTGAAGTAGATATTACACTAGTGACATTTTACAGGGGATCAGAGAAGTTTCCTCTCAGAGGCAGGATTTAAACCCACTTTTGTGAAATTCTAAAGTGCATGTTGTAGTCAGCTAATGCAGCTGCCCTCCCCGGGACCTCAAATAACAAGGGTGAGAGGTCAGCTGACCCATCCTCTACAGAGTTTACCAAAGTATTGGCATTGTTTTCATGACTAGAACCACGGAAGGGAAGTGAGGTGTTACTCAGCGTCTACTTCTGTCTTCCCATTGTTGTAATGTATAAATCTGCTAATTTATGGGTGACACTATTGCTCAATAGTATAGACTTAAGCTTTTTTAAGAAGCAGCAGCAGCAGCGGCATCGAATCTGGTTATCTTAGCTTTTCTAACTGTTGAACTAGCTTCCTTGTTCCTCACCTGCAGAAGCGGGTGGCTAGAGCACTGGCATTTAGCCTCTTGGTGAAGACAAAGGGGGAACTCTGGGTGAGGCCCCCACTGTAGCAGAGGCAGGATAAATGGCCACAGGTGGCCTTTGGCTTGACTATGATCTCCCCACATATGCAGTCTTAAAGAAGTGTCTAGGGTTTTAATTCTTTAATTTAAAAATGAAAGTTTAAAGGTGAATTGCTTTTCAAAAGAGGAAAAAAAAATCCGTTGTAGACTGAGTCTTGGTGATAGACGGAAACTACTAGAGTTAACCCAGGGCCACCTTCATGACTTGAAATAGAAATTAAATAGATCTGGGCTTTTTGTAAGAATTACAGTGAAATAAAAAGAGATTGTGCCCAATGGGGCCTGCTGACTTCTGTTCATCTAATAACCATGAAAGAATTGAGCAAGAATAGTAAAATTGTGTTCTAACAATGGCTCATTAATTCATACATGGTTTCTAATATTTTATCTATCCGATTGTGTCCTTTGACGTACTGCAAATCATCATGACCTTGTGGGTGGCAAATAAAGTTCACTAGTTGCATCTGCTACAAAAGTTCTGTAATGTGGCTCCACTATACTTTAGGGATGTACAAGATATTTTACGGTTAGTTTTCAAGACCTACCTTGCAAACTTGTACTCTCTTCATGAGCAGGATATATTTCTGTATTATTGAGGTATATACAATAATAATGAATACCTCAGGGAAGGGAAAATCATGTGAGCAGTATCTTTGCAGTGTCTAAAAATATGTAAATACTCTCTAGAGCAAAGTTGGTGCTTGGGTATATTGCTGTAAGTAAAGATAGAAATATTTCTCATCTGCACGACAGTTGAATTTTAGTGGCCTTTTTTCCCCACTCAATCAATACCTTTGACATTTTTTTTTCTGAAATGAGCCCCCAAATTAATCTTAAACTTGGCAGGTAAAAATTTATATTGGCTCTATCCTGTAACTGAAATCTTGGACTGGCTTTTCAGGCTGGCCTGAATTTATTCATATTTCCCGAAGTCGGATTGCCAAAATGACACTTCTGATACTCGTATCTTTGTGTCTAAACAAAATGGAGACTAGCTTGAAAGTGAAGCTGTAATGACTAGTGGATTCTTTATTATGGTTTCCAATTGTTACATGAAAAAGATAAAAAGAATCTACTCATTGTATTTCTCCCTTCCTGTATATACCACAAATTTATTAGTTCAAGTACGTACCAGACATTTATGAAGCTCTGAATGAAGTTTTTACAATTTATAAAATGCTTTCATGTACATTATAACCATATTCCAGATGTTCATGAAATAATGGTGAACACCAATGACCCCCAAAAGTGCACGGCTAATCAAATAATTATTTGACTTAGTTTTCCATTTCTTTTTAATTCTTACTGTTTTATTGAAGTGTAGTCGATTTACAATGTTAGTTTCAGGTGCACAGCAAAGCAATTCAGCTATTCGTATACATACATACATATTTTTCAGATTCTTTTCCATTGTAGTTTTCTATATTTATTTATAGTTTTATTTGCTTCTTATTTATTGCATCATGGCTAATTTTCACATCTGAACACCTGGTGGATCACATATTTGAACATGACTGTGGTAAGTTTTAGGGGCTGACAGTTTAAGGATTGATGTAAAAATGAATAGGATTTCCTCGAGAAGAGGGTTAGAATTTTGCCTGAGGGGAAATTGGTATTTTCTCAGTCTGTGATTGCACTGGTGAAGCTTAGAAAGTAATTCGAGATTCGTAATTCTAGGCTCCTGAATATATTTCTGTATAATTCCTGCTTTAAGGAATGAGACACCTTTTGTGTGTCCAGATGACTTGTTCAGATGGTGCACTGATGTGCTGTGCACTGGGTAGCTGTGGAAGGTGCCCTGTGGACAAGGGCCAAGACAGAGACCCCAAAAACAAGGCCAGAGACTTAGTGGTGAGGCTGGTTGGCAGACTCTGCAGTATTCCAGAATAGTACTTTTTATTTCCCTGAAGAATTTGCATTTTTACATCTAAAATTAAGAACCGGAGAAAATATGACGTCAAACTTTTTTCCCCCTGAAACTATGAAGGGAGTATCTCCTAAGTATGAAAATCATAATAAGGCCTACTTTCTCAACAGATAGCAATCCAGTGAGTAAAAGAACTTTAATTGCTGGTAACCCTGACACTTCGGCTTTACTATACTAAATGTTCCGATAGGGCTATTTCTTTCTTTCTAATGGATAAAGAAATGCGTTTGTATGTGTTGTTTCCTTGAGTTCATAAACAAACCATACAAAATGTAACAGTCTTCAAAGTGTACTTTGGATTCTGAAGGAATGTCAAATTTATTTTTCAAAGCTGGCAGTGTGCCTATGGCCACACTGAGTACCAGTGGAAGAAGGAGGTGTTTCAATGCCATGGGGTCATCTCTGACAACTGTAAATGTATGAAAGAAAAACAAATTTGGTGTATTTTTTCCCATGGGAGGGGAGAGGAATGAGTGGCTGAGAACTTCTGTGAGTCTCCAGAGCCACGGCACAACAAGACCTCCCCCCTGGAGAGACGATGATGGTTTAATGGGAGTGACTAAGCATCGCATGATGCTACATGAATAAAAACTGTTTGAAGTTATCTCCTCTAGGATAAGTATGAGAGCAAATCTAGTGTTTCCGTAAGAAATGCTTTTATGTGTTTCTGTCTTCCTAAAATTTATGACAAGGTGTAGGATAAAAAGGATGTCTGCGGGCAGACACACGGAGACACAGGGAGAAGCTACTACAACACAGGTGATAACAGAAACAAAATAGCTCCGTCTTATCAAACACAGAAAAGTGTCCCCCCTGTACAATAAAGCCATCTCAAAAAATTTCTGTCACATTAAAGCAACCATAACTATTACTTGTGATATTATTTTATCATAGAAACAGATTTCTAGTGGAAAACAATTTAGTTTTTTTGCTCCATCCATTTGGTGTCCAATAAATTTCATCCATAGTTCTTAGATACAGTTTTGATTCAGAAGTGGTACTAAATCTTGAAATTTAATTTTGACCTGAGCTAAGTCACGTTTTCTCAACAGAAGATTCTGGGGGAAGTGTAATGAATGAAAACCAATCAATAAAAAGAGGATGTAGATTAATCAGATCTGGAGAAGCAGTATAGGAAGTATTCAGAATGGTAGTAACCCACAGATGGCAGGAAAATTAAAACTGGAAATACAATGCCAGAAAGAATATAAGAGAGAGAGCCTTGTGACTTCATCTACATAGAGAATTTTAATTTAAAATGAAAAATTGGGAGGGGGTGTATTTTTGTGGCAGTGTGGAATACAAAGGATGTTTTTGGTTTTTGATGTGTGTGGGAGATACAATAATAGATGTCCGTGTGAACAAAAAATAAATGAAAACAGAAGTCTGTTTTCCCTGTACAAGCTGGACATGTTTTCCCTAGGCCTTTTGTAGTGGACACTCTGAAATTCCAAATCATCTTGCCTGTGAAGCTTTAACTTACTCTTCTTCTGCTTATGATTCACTTAAAAAGGTTGGCTGACCTTCTGGACCTGTAGAGAGTAGCAAATATGGTTTGGATATTACATTTCATTTCTTAAAAGTTCTATGCATCTCATTAGACTTACCTGTGATTAAACTTGATGAAATATGTGCTATGTTTATGCAACTTCAATGGAGAAAAATATTTGTGGGCTTGCTTTAAATTAAGTGAAGTAATGGAAAGCATGAATGGGACATTAATAAGGTCATTAGCATTTCTGGGAATAATGCATTTTCAGTCGATACTGGGATGATTATGGTTGGATTTATCCATGAGGTAAAAGAAGACAGGGAGTTTATAACTGGCCTTAATTAAAAAGTTTAAAAGAGAAAGAAAATACAGCAATGATCTATGTTGATAGTAAATTTATGGCAGAAATGAAATTATTTGGAGCAACGATGTGGTTATGAGAGACTGGAGTTTAACTTTTTCTATCGTATTTTGTTCTTGAGTTAATTAGTTATAAAAAGCCAGGTGCAAGTGCTTACACTTCAGACTTTGGACAGTGTATTGGACTTAAAAAATAACAAATTATTATCAGTGTTTTATTTGGTTCTGTAGCAAAAACAAACTTTAAAATGATAGTGTGTTTAGAAGTGTTTTTGGTAACCCTATCTTTTTAGGCTTCAATTCCTAGAGTTTTGGAGATGTAACTCTGATCTAGAAAGATGTTATTATTTTTCTTTAAGAAAAATGTTATTTGTTAAACTTGATGGATTTATGGTAAAACTTATAAAGAGATGAGGTTTGTAAGCACATGGTCTGTATAATACCTCAAATTACACTTAATTCTGGAAGAAATACTGGGCTTTTTTTTTTATTTTTAGAAGAATATAACAAATTTAATTAAGATTCTTGTGAAATCTTAGCCCCTTATAGAAAAAGAGATTAAGAAACTCCAATTACATAAAAGGTTATTTGAGTAAGCTTCGTAGAAGTAATTCTAATAGAATGGACCAGGGCTGATGGAGTTGGCAGATAATCTGGCCCCTCCCCTAAAAGTCAGCCTGAATCACTAACATTCATGATTTCATTGTGTCCAGAAGTTCTTTGGGTGGATACCACGAAGAGGAGGAGTAATTAACCATTGACATGCAGTAGGAAAGTTAGAAGAAAGGGAGCCGGGGGCATCTGAATAAGCTGCAGTACGGTTTCAAGGAAACAGACACCCAGACACCGTGTTAATGCAACACCAGCTAACGATGACCTAATTTCAACGTGTGCAGGTTTAACCTGGGGTTTTAAATTTCCTAGCAAAAAGAAAGACATAAACAGCAGCTAGCAGTCCTCCATTGACTGGTCTAGAGGTAACACCCCATGAGAACAGCGGCCATGCCATTGACTGCTACATTTACAGCAAGTGGCACAGAGTTGTGTTCAGTAAATGCTGAATGAAGGAGAGAAATACCGGATATATGAAGCACCAAGCATGTTCAACAAATCGACTTTGCTGAGTGCATTCTGGGAAAAATAGAGCTAAAATTAGTGATTTGGGATTTCAGTCCTACTGGTAGTAAAATCATGCTTAAAAAAAAAAATACTAAAATCAACCAGCCAACCAAACAAACAAACCCCAAACCAACTCACTGCTGTAGTAATTCTGGGCCAGACCCCAATTAAGCCTTTAGAGTTGCCCTACTCCAAGTGGGGTCTGTAGAGCCACTCTGGTGTGCCATGAGGTGAGTGTTTGGAAATCTTTACAGCAGTTTGAGCAATTTTGTGTAGCTTGAATCTAACAATGAAAAAAGTTTGGGCTTATATTTTATATATCTCAATTTTTAATGATTTTTTACAGTAATTAATTTTTATTGAAATTCGAAGCTTCATCAGTCCGTGATGGATTAGGGGAAAAAACACAACAAAACTGTTCTTCCATCACTGGTCACTAGAGAAACAGTGCTTGAGAGGACTCAAGCTCTGAACACAGGATGCTATTTCCCCATACTAAATGCAATTAAAAAAATCCTAAACTTTAAATATTTTTTGAAATGGTACAAAACTTAAATTCTTCCTAGATGTCCTGCTCTTTCTGACCCTCTGGTCCCCAAGGACATGCTCCTTTTGGTTAATCTAGCCCTGCAAGGAGATCCCTGCATATCTAGGAACAGACCGCTAGTGACTTTCAAGTTTCTGACTGGCTGTAGTATCTTGGTTAACCACTGGAGCAGCTCAGGAACAATCTAACCCACATGAGTGTCCGTTCTCTCGATAACCAGGAGGTATGTTCTCTTTCTGTAGGGGTCCTGACTTCAGGGCATATTGGGGTGAGTTCTTGGTAATGAATCCCTATTCCTAACCAGGTGAAGACTAGTGACTGTAACATAAGGAGCGAGCAGACAAGTGCAAGAAAATATAATTTAACATGCAATTATTGGCTTTTTTGTAATTTTCTGATCAGGACTGAATAGTCTGGGCTGGAGAGATTCTTTGGATTGCTCTGTCAGATGGGATAAATCTTTCTGCTTGCAAAATGAACAGTGGACTTAAATGAACATCAGCAGTTTCAGAGCCAGTGCAACCCATTCCACACTCCTGACTCTGTTAGAGCTCCCATTGATTTTAATGATGATGTTCAAAGATTCAGTCTGTCACACCTAGATGAGAACTGGCCTCATAAAATGCCCTGAAGCTGATGGGTTTTATTGGTAGGTGTGGTAACACCAATCACTGTGGTGGAAAATAATTGTCATTGGCTTAACTCTTGCTGTTTGTGATGAACAGTCTCTTCTGAAATAAGATGGTGAGGGGTAGTCTGCCCAGTAATTCTGAAAACTCATAGAAGGCTAGCTGGCTAGAGAACAAAAGTAAGTTTGAGTTCTTTATTCTCCCTTTCCCTTCCAAAATCAGTAAACCATAGAGTTGTATTTGAGTATTCAAGGATAGTCTAACAATGAAATACAGCATTTTAAGCTCACTATGTAATTTGCTCGCACTACCTCTAGGGATGGGGTTTGGAGCACTTTCTTCACTGCAGTGTGGGAGATCCGTGATGGCTCCAATTCCTTTGGGAGCTGTGCTATTTCCTCCACTGGTGTCTCGCTGTCCTCATTTGTAAAACAAGGTCATTGAACTTAAACACTCTAAGGTCTCTGATAGTTTTCATCTTATGAAAACCCTTTTAGAATTATTATTGAGTTTTATTATTTTGAATTATTACTAGATAACAATGTGCTAGGTGCTGTGGAGAATATTCAAGAGACGAGCAGGACATTCTGATGCTTACATACTTAGGTGCCATTTTAGTAGGTATTTCAAGATAATAATGCAGCAGGTGTGCTTTGATTTTTGAACAAGATCATAGACATCTCAGAGACTCCTGAGGCTTTAACTGTGCTCAAGTGTCACAGAATTTCTGAGCGTCTGGGATGAGGCAAAGGATGGATTAATAGCAGTTGCTAAAAGTGAATGGTTAAAAATCAAATGCTTTCCTAAAAAACATTTATAGGCAGTTCCCTCCCAACCCCATTTAAAAATGAAATGATGGGATGTGTAAGATTATTAGTAACTAAAGGAATCATGTGGTAGGAATCTTCTAGACAGTTCTATCAGTTAGGCTAGGCTAGATTTACTGAGATCACAGACAACCCCTGAATTTTAGAGGCTTCACAAATGACTTTTTACTTGGGATGCAGTCCTCTGCAGGTCTGGGAGGGTCTTTGAGGTATCTGTACTTTAGGCCGCAACTCAGCCAATCTGCCATGTTATAGAAGCACTGTCTTGAAGATCTGACTTCCTTAGATAATGGGGCCAGGGGAGAGAAATCAGGCAGAGTTCTGCACCTGCTCTTGAATGCTTCTATCTAGAACTGACAGAAGTCATTCCTACTCAATTTTATTGGTCAAAACAAGGCATCTGGCTACAGCTACCTTCAAGAAGGTGGAGAAGTGTAATCCTCCCCTGTACCTGGAAGGAGGGGAGAATTGGAAATATTGGTGAGCAGTAGCAATATTTACCAAAAATATCAAGCATTAAAAATGAACAGAGTTATGAGCACATGGACATTTTTTGTACACCAACGGTGTTAATGAATTGGTTCAATTTTATAGGTGGTCCTTTAAAACAATTAATAAAATATACCATTGTTTGTATCCAACAATATCAGCACTATAACCCCAGCTAAGACTTACTGAGGTCTTACAGTGTTGTGAGGTCTACCAAGTACTGGACTGAGATATCTATACACTTAAGGTGCTTACTTTTGGAAGTTTATCCTTAGGAAATAAGTGGTTATATGCATAAAATTTTTCACAGAAACTTTTTTAAATAAGAAGAGACCTGCATATCCACCAGGAGGGAACTACAATAACTTATGTATCCAAAGGAGTTCTATAACATGCATCTGTGTTCTTGTCCATCATCTATTACTGAGTGAAAAAAAATTACAAGAAATCAAGTATAATATTATCACATGAAAAAAAATATTAAAAAGTTTGGAAAGATCAACCACTTAACTTTAAGTGTAGTTCCCTCACGGTCTTTAGATGACAGACTCCTGAATCTCTTACAGTGAATGTGTGTTTCCTTTAAAACAAAGATAAAGCAAGTTTAACTTAAATTGTAATCATTTGTTTTTTTATTGCTTCAGTTTACAGAAGGAAGCAGCAAAACATCATACACCTATAAAAGACATAAATAAGAGGGATTTGGCTTTAAAAAATGTCATCATCTTACAAGGAGACAAAGTTTTCGTGTGTTTCAATTAGAAAAGAATATAAGATAATATGGTATATTTCCTAATGTGTATGGTCCAAAGGGAAATCGATGGAGGAGGTCAGGAGAGTGAGAATGAGTATTACTTTGAGTTATTTTGGAAAACTTCATGGAGGGAAAACATACTTAGTTTGAGTCTTAATGATGGCTAAGGTTGAAAAGTTGAGGTGAAAGGGAAATCATTCAAAAAAGTGCTATGTTATGGTGGCAATCGACATGATGTCATGGCTAAATTCAGCTAATTTCAGAAGGTATTATCAGGAGTCAGAGAGGGAAGGTATTCTCTCATTATCTGGAATGTGCTAGATGTTCTATCATTAGAGATACATACAGCTGTCCCTCAGTATCTGCAGAGGTTTGGTTCCAGGACCTGCCTTGGATACCAAAATCCGTGGATGCTCAAGTCCCATAGTTGGTTCTCTGTATCTGTGGGATCTGCATCAGCCGAGTCAACAAACTTCAGTTCATGTAGTACTGTATTTACTGAAAAGAAATCTGCATATAAATGGACCCGTGCAGTTCAAAGCCATGTTGTTCAAGGGTCAACTGTAAATAAAAACATTTCCTTGAAAAAGAAGACTGTAAGACTGATTCTGATTTGTTAAGAAAATTCATGTTACAAAGATCTCTTTTCTTCTTTTTTTAGCCATTCTCTCAAAGAAAAGATCAGTTGAATACAATATGAGGTTTATATGAGGAAGAAAAAAACAATTATTGGGCTGTTTAGTTATTTAAACTAGCTTTTTCTTCTCTCCCTCCAGTGCATGTTCCAAGTGATCAAATTTAGAATTCTTTTCTATATTATGAACCTAGTATATTATCTCTTGAAGAATAAAAATGAATTTAATTATTTAGAGTAAATTTCTTTTCAATTCTTGGACTTGGGCAAACTTCTGGCACTCAAGTGGAAAGGATTTATGTTTCTTATTGATTGCACAGAGAAACCACTTTTTATATTAAGCTGTATTATATAGGGTCCTGGATTCAACAAGAGAGTTTATTATTCGTTTAGTTTTAGACCTTTCAACCATGAGTTGAAATCCTATCCGGGTCCCAAGAGGAGGATTTTCTTGTCTCCTTTAATGTCAATTTAAAGAAGCTGGAACACCTCCACCATGGACTTAAAATTCCTAATAAATTTGTACTGTAACATTTATTAAAATGCAGTCAGTCAGAACATCTTTTTGGAGGATTTCTTTAAATAGTAAGATAAGTTTAAGTGGTATTCTGGTTGTAAACAAATTGTTCTCTAGGCTGGCCTTGTGTTTTAAACTAAATACATTCTGAATAATTCACTTCAGCCTCAGCTTTTCTCTACCTGTATCAGTCATATAGTAAACATTTGTATATTTCCTTAATACTTTTCCCGTTTAGGATCTAGTACTTGGCAGGGCTGATTAGAAAAATATATCTAAGTCCCATACTTAATAGAAAAAAAACATGCCCCTATATATCAAGAAAGCTACTTCGACCTAAAACATTGAGCAGAACAATAAACAGCTTTGTTTTTTTTTAATCTCACTTTTAAAGATATTGCTACAATTATTTGAATATATAACTTTAGTTTTTTTCCTCTCCTAAAGGAAAAATGAAAATAGTACAAGCAAATGGTGAAATATTAAGTTGAATGTGATTTTCCAATTCCAATCTGAAGTGTTCTCAAGTAAAATTAAATGATGCTGAGTGTAGTCCGAAGCTCCTATTGCACTGCAGTGCTAAATAATAAAAATGAAATATATTTTTATAACCCAGTAGTGCAACAGAGCTGCAGTTGGCTCGACCGCATACAAAGAAGCCTTGTTTTGGCTGCATTTTGCTGGGAATGCTTTCTCTATTTATAGGCTCTACAGTGTAGCCTTCTGGGGAGTGACTTCAGTGTAGCCATGCTTCTGTCAAAGGATCTGGGGGGAAAAAAGGATGGAAATCTCTGGTGTAGAACACACTAATCAGTATGAAATGACATGGCTGGATCATTGACTTCTAATTTTCTAGGTTTGTAAAATGTCAACTGCATGAATGTATTGGCAGGTTAAAAAAAGTTTCTGGGTAGAACAAATACATAAATTCAAAAGTGCTTTCTTTCATCTGTTTTATTCATCAATATCACATTTTTTAAATTGAGGTATAGTCAGTTTATAATGTGTCAATTTCTGATGTACAGCACAATGCTTCAGTCATACATGAATATACATACATTCATTTTCATATTCATTTTCACCGTAAGCTACTACAAGATATTGATATAGTTCCCTGTGCTATACAGTATAAACTTGCTTATCTATTTTATATATATTAGTCAGATATATATATTTATATATATATCTGCAAATCTCAAACTCCCAGTTTATCCATTCCCACCCTCTTCCCCCCTGGTAACCATAAGTTTGTTTTCTATGTCTGTGAGTCTGTTTCTGTTTTGTAAATAAGTTCATTTGTCTTTTTTTTAGATTCCACATATAAGTGATATCACATGGTATTTTTCTTTCTCTTTCTGGCTTACTTCACTTAGAATGACATTCTCCAGGAACATCCATGTTGCTGCAAATGGTGTTATGATTTTTGTGGCTGAATAGTATCCCATCATGTAAATATACCACATCTTCTTTGTTCAGTCATCTGTTGATGGACATTTAGGCTGTTTCCATGTCTTGGCTATTGTAAACAGTGCTGCTATGAACACTGGGGTGCAGGTGTCATTTTGAAGTAGGGTTCCTTCTGGATATATGCCCAGGAGTGGGATTCCTGGGTCATACGGTAAGTCTATTCCTAGTCTTTTGAGGAATCTCCATACTGTTTTCCACAGTGGCTTTCCTTGCTTTCCTCTCCCACTCTTAATGATTTAGATGTCTTCTTTTACAATTTTGTGTTTATTCTTTTTGTAACTCATGGCAGTTATCTCCTTTCCAGTTATGAGTTTCTCATTTTTGTAGCATCCTGCTTCTTTTCTATTTAGAGTAGACCTGTCAATATTTCTTTTAGCATGGGTTTAGTGTTGCTAAACTCTTTTAGTTTTTACTTGTCTGTGAAGTTCCCTATCCCTCCCTCCATTCCAAAGGATAGCCTTGCCGGATAGAGTATCCCAGGCTGCATCCCCTCTTCATTCAGGACCTTGAATACATCTTGCCACTCTCCTCTGGCCTGCAGTGTCTGTGCAGAGAAATCAGCTGAGAGCCCCATGGGGGTTCCCTTGTAACTCATTGTCTTTCTCCTGCTGCCTTCAGGACCATCTCTTTATCCTTGAATCTGGCCATCTTGATTATGATATGTCTTGGTGTGGGTCTGCCTGGGCACCTCCTGTTTGGGATGCTCTGAGCCTCCTGCACCTGGACATCTGACTTCCTTAGGTTTGGGAAGTTTTCAGTCATGATTTCCCCAAATATTCTCCCAATCCCCTCTGCTCTCTCCTCCCCCTCTGGAACCCCCACCATGCGTAGACCAGCACGCTCTATACTATCCCATAGGTCCCCTATATTGCCCTCATTGTTTTTTATTTGTTTTTCTCTCAGCTGTTCTGATTGGGTGCTCTCCGCTGTCCCATCCTCCAAGTCACCCATTTGCTCTTCTGCATTTTCCAGACTGTTTTGTACAGCCTTCAGGTCAGCTCTCATCTCAGCAAACGAGTTTACTAATTCTACTTGGTTCTTCTTTATAGTTTCTATTTCATTTTTGACATATTTTATATCTCTAAACACTATTTCTTTTAGTTCCTTCAGTACTTTGATCACTCCTTTTTTGAAATCTTGATCTAGTAGGCCATCCATGTCTATTTCCTTGATCATGCTCTTAGGGGATTTCTCTTGATCTTCTAATTGGGAGTGGTTCCTCTGCTTCTCCACACTGCTCATATCTCTCTGGCACTGTGGCTTAAGGAGTATCAGTTATCTAGTTCTCCTGGAGATGGTGTGCTCTTAATGATTTTATCAAGAGGTCTTTGTGTCTTGGCCCCATTTTGCGTACTCAGCTTGCTGTTTCCAGAGGCCCTCTGTTGGCGCCCTTGTCTGTGCTGCTCCCAGTGGCTGTTGGCTAGCAGACTGCACCCCCTCCCAACACTGGGTCAGGTGCTGAGCTCTTACCTGGTGGGTGGGCAGGTCACTCCCCCTCCTGATGCCGCAGTCAGATGTTGCACTTGGGCGAGGCAGGTGGGCGGATCGCACCCGCTCCCAGCACCGTGGTCAGGTGCTGCGTTCCTGCCAGGAAGGCGGGGGGGGGGGGGGGGGGGGGGCTGCCCACCCTTTCTGGGCGCCAGTTGCTCTGCTGCTCTGTGCAGCTGCCCACTCCGCCTCTGGTTGGCGCTCCAAAGGCGGGCTCACAGAAGACTATGGAATGGCCCCACCCCTGTTCCATGCCAGTTCTCAGCTCCTTGTTTGTCTTGGCAGAGCAAGTTCTCTGAGGGACCAGGGCAGAAAGATCCTATCTGCCTTGGGTTGTAAACAAGTCTCAGTCCTGCCTAGGAGGTTGCGGAGCCCCCGGGTGCGGATTCAGGTCTCAGCCCCTCCCCCGCCCAGGTGCTGCACACAGGAGGAGATGGCGGCTGTGGCTGCACCCCGCCTCTCTTCTCACGAGAAGTGCCAGTAATGGTGGTGCAGGTCTGAGGAGACAAAGGCTATGGCACCACTCGCCCCAGGGCACACTAGCCGTGCTGCTTTGCTTTTTTTGCAATTTATGGGGGACTGAGGTTGTTCTGCTCCATATTTCCTCCCAGCCATGGTGTACAGCCCCCTGCAGTCCCCTGGGGCTGTCTCAGTGCAGCCGCCCCAGTCCTCCGCCTGGCTCAGGCTGCCTGTCCCGGCCCCAGCTGCCAGCTCGTGTCTCGGGCTGCGTGTTGCGGGGACATTTTGTGCCTGTTTAACTCAGTTCTGTTGGTCAAGGAGTGCTCTGGGCAGATCTGAGCCTTGGAGCTCCCCCTCCGTCCTGCTGGCCTCTCTGTTGGAGAGGGGGTACCCAGTGAACGAGCGCCAGTCCTCCTTTGCTGCTCCCTCCCCGCGGGTTTGGTCCCACACTGTTTTGCTTTTTCTTCTTTCTTTTTTCCTTTTCTCCTACCAGATTTTTGGGGTATTTGTCTTTCGAAGACGGCGATGTTCTGTTGAAGTTCAGCAGGTGCTCTGGTTGGCTGAGTAGGTCCATAGATACAAGTTTTGGTGTATTTGTGGGAGAGGGTGAGCTACAAGCGTCCTTCTACTCCACCATCTTGCTTCCTTTCCTCTTGTTCTTTTAATTGGGAGTGGTTCCTCTACTTCATTTTACTTATATCTCTCTGGCACTATGGATTATGGAGTATCAGTTATCTACTGTGGTTCTGAGTGGGTTTACGTATTTATTTATTTATTGAAAGTGGATGTGGAAATAAAACTAAAAAAATTTTTTAAAGAAGAAAAAAGATTTAAAAACTATAATTAATAACAGAACAAAATGAGAAATAAAAATCAAATTGAAACAAATTTTAAAAATTAATAAAAATTTAAAAAAAATTTTAAAAGGGATTAAAAAATTATAAAATTTTTAAAAATTAAAAATTAAAATAAAAGTGGATGTGTTCCCGTGGAGACTGCATTCTTAATAATTTTGTTAAGAGGTCCTTTTAAGTATGGGTGGTTGCCAAATCTTCCTTCTGTGCCTTTTGTCTGTTATCCCTTTGGTTGAGGGTGTGACCAGTGCGTGGCAGCCAGAGCCTGCCCTGGCTATTAAGTGGGGCCTCCTTTTTGTTCTGTGGTTGTTGCTGCTTCTGCCCTTGTCCCACTGCACGAAATCCCGCTCACTGGTTCCAGAGGCCCTCCCGTCGTGCCCTGGTCTGTGTTGCTCCCAGTGCTGGTAGGCTGGCTAGTCTGGCCCCTCCTGACGTCACATTCCGGCGCCGCGCTTGTGGTGAGTAGGTGGGCGGGTGCTGCTCCCCTCACCACACCCCCGCCCTGATGCGGAAGTTCTGGCGCCGCCATGGTACACAGTAGGCAGGCGGGTGGCGGCCCCTCCCAATGCAGCATCTACCCGCGGGGCTTGTGCAAGGTAGGTGGGTGTCTTGCTCACCCATTCAATGCTGCTCCGGCCCTGCGACGGTCCGAGCTCTGTTAGGCAGGCCTGTGGAAAACAGCCGCATCAGCCCTCCCCCCTGCTCTGTGCCAGAGCTCCACTCCTGCTTGTCTTAGAGGCACAAGTTCACAGACACCAGGGCAGAATGGTTCCCTCTGCCGGGGGCTGTAAACAAATCTCCGTCCCGCCTGTGAAGTTGCTGAGCCCCTAGGTAAGGATTCAGGTTTCGACCCCACCTCTGCCTGGGAGCCTCACACCAGAGAATATGGTGGCTGTGGCTGAGCCCAATCTCTCTCTCCTCCCAAATGCACCAGTAACAGTGCCTTAGGTCTATGGAGACAAAGGTCACGGCGCCCCTCCCCCCAGTGCATACCGGCAGTGTTGCTTTGCTTTTTTTTTGTATTTCATCGGGGACACACGCTGTTCTGATCTGTGTACCCTCCTAGTATGCACAGCGTACTGCAGTCCCCCAAGGTTGCCTCTGTACAGTCAACCCGAGTCCTCTGCCCAGCTCAGGCAGCCTGTCCTGTCCCACCCCTGCTGGTTCACGTCTCAGGCTGGGGGTCGCAGGGACCCTTTGTGCCCCTTTAACTTAAGTTCTGTCAGTCAAGGGCTATTCTGTATGGATCTGAGCCTCAGAGGTTCCCCTTCCGTCCTGCTTACCTCTTTGTTGGAGAGGGGGAGACTCAGTGTATATGTGCCATTCCTCCTTTGCCACTCCCTTCCCATGGTACCACTCCCGCACTATTTTCCTTTTTCTTCTTTCTTTTTTCCTTTTCTCCTACCAGATTTGTGGCGAATTTTATCTTTTGAAGAAGGCGATGTTCTGTCAAAGTTCAGCAGGTGTTCTGATTGGATGGGTGGGTCCGTGGATGTCAGTCACTCTTGGTGTATTTGTGGGAGAGGGTGAGCTAAGAGGGTCCTTCTACTCTGCCATCTTGAAAAGTCCCCACACATTTATTTCAGATAAAGTTTATGGTTAATGGCATCCCCAGTCTGCAAACATTAGCCTGTCCACATTTTTCTTTTCTAATAATATAAGTTCTGATTTCTCTTTCCCACAGGGAAGAGTTTTCATTCACACTGTAACACCACCCCAGAGAAAAGACAAATATTTATGAGGTAGTGAGTGTCACAAGTTGTGAAGATGCAATGTCTTTTGTTTAGTTATTTAAAAAAACACAAACACTTTTTTGCTTATAGAGAGCAAACATAAATAGAACTTTTCATATGTAAAATACTAGAAAACAGTTGAGGCCTGGAGTGCTGTAATCTCCTGTAATTGAGGTCCTGTTCTGGGTTCTGTGTGCACATGCTTTGATTGGTGATTCCCACACTCTGGCGGGCAGATCTTGCCTTCCACCATCCCTACCTTCTTTCTCTTCCTCTGTCCTGTTTCTTTCTTTCTTTCCTCTTTCCTTTCTCTTCTTTTCAACTTTCTTCTCTTTTAAGACTTTTTAAAAATTGTAGTCAGTTTACAATGTGTCAATTTCTGGTGTACAGCACAATACTTCAGTTACATAAGAACATACAACATTCATTCTCATATTTTTTTCACCATAGGCTACTACAAGATATTGAATATGGCTCCCTGTGCTCTACAGTATAAACTTGTAGTTTATCTATTATATATATATATTAGTATCTTCAGATCTTAAACTCCCAGTTTATCCCTTCCCACCCTCCCCCCTCAGTAACCATAAGTTTGTTTTCAATGCCTGTGAGTCTGTTTCTGTTTCGTAAATAAGTTCATTTGTCTTTTTTTATAGATTCCACAGATAAGTGATATCATGTGGTATTTTAGAGAAATTATTATAAAATTAGTTAATTTTGGAAAAATTAGAAAAATGGAAAAATGTAGCATAGAAATAACGTTCCTCAAAATCAACCATCGTTAACCTTTCCTATATTTTCCTTCAATTTTTAAAAACATTTTGTTTGATAAAGTTGACATAATATACATTCAGTTTTATATCTTTCACTTTTCTGCTTATGCCAAGTACCTTAATAGTTTTATTAAAAACTTGTTGAAGTATTATTTAAATTTTATTTTTAGTGTGTTCATTAAAAGCTTAGAAAAGTCTGCATCATTTCAGCATTTACTCTCATTTCTCTTATTTTAATCTTTTCCTCTCACCACTTCAATTTCTATCTTCTGAAAGTATACACAAGTCTCTCTCATCTTAGACGTATCATTTTGTAATCCTATGTCCTGCTCTAATTTTACTTCCCTTTCTTCTTCTCTTGGGAGTCAACCTCTTATTCCCCTTTAAAACCATTCTATTGGTACTCCTGCTGCCTTTGGTCTATACAACTTGCTCTGGAAAATGGCACCACTGATGGCCATTTGTCAGTGAGTTTGTTCAACTCACTGGTTCCTTTGCTATCTTATCTGAGTCACATTTTTTTTTCCTATTCCTCTGCCAACCCCTTAGCATACTGGTATGCCCCAGGGCCCTGTCCTTGCTCTTCTTTTCAATTTTCACACACTCATCCTCTGCAGTGATTACTGCCACAGCCCTTACATCCATCACTCTCGTGTACAAACTTCAGATCCAACTTTCTTTGTATGAACTCATCACTGAGATGCTCCTCAGACAATTCCAACTCTTCATGTCTAAATACTATTATTCCCTTTCTCTCTGCTTTATTTTCTCTTGGACTCCCTCTCTTACCCTCCTGGTTCCAGAGTCAGAATACTGGGAATCATCTTTGCTCCTTCATCCTGCCCATCTCATCCCCTCTGTTCAAGTCATAAAGTCCCGAAAGAGAACCCGCATCACGTCACCCATGTCTGCTCCTCCGGCCCTCCCTGAAGTCACTGGTTCAACTCAAGTCTGCAACGTTGTCAGTCCAAGTACTCCTGGCTGCCTCTGCTCTGTTCCTCCTTTTCACTATTGCTAGTGATCTTCAGTCTGTTTGCCAAGCACATACTTGAATTTCAAGATTTAAAGATCAACCCTATAAAACTTTTCCTGATCTTCATCTTTTTAATGTAAAGTTGAACACTCTTTCCTTTTCTAGGGCACTTACAATCATAATGTGTTTACATGTCTTTCCCTCCATGTTAGATTATAACACACTGTAAGGTAGGGATCATGTGTGTAAGAGCATGTCTTATTTGTCTTTGTATTTCTTGTGCCTGGAACATAGGAGATACGTAGTATGTGAGAAATGAATAAGCAAATGGCTGTGGGCTTAAAATATTTAATCTTTTCATTGATTTGGGTATTCGGAGTATTTTCACTTTACTGTTTATATATAATTCTGTAAACTGTATCATAAATCTTTATTTGAGTTTTGCATTCTTTCCAATAGATAGAAGTAATTCCTAGAAGTGGAATTACTGGGACAAAGAGTGTGAATATTTTGAAGATTCTTGCTATGCATTGCTCAAATATGTATCAGAATATTTGATGTTCTTTACAATTTAATCCAAATTTTAGCAAATATTTGTTTTTAAACAATAGCATAGTGAAATCATAGATTTTTTTCCAATTTCCTGCTGGGGAGTTATTTTTGGGTTGGATGATACTCAGTTTCTATTTGCAAACTGCCCACAATATTCTGAAGTCAGTCATATTAAATTACCCTCTGTCTCCTCGTGCTATGGAAAGTATGAAAGAGAGCATTTAAAAAAAGCCAAGGAGGCAGTGTACAAAAGCTTGAGTTTTTTCCTTTCTTTTTCTTTTGTCACAGTCTAATAAATTCCTAGTGGACTCTGATTATTAAGACACAGTGCAAGGCCTACCTTTTTAACCTTCCTTTCTGAATAGACTATTCAACTTAAACTGCTTTTTAAAAATTCAGTATGCACATCTGGGGAGTTTGCTACCCCTGTGCTTTACAGGAAGGTTGTGTGAATTAATACATTTATACGGCATTATGTGGATGCTCTGGGATGAACGATTTGGTATAAAACATAACTCTAGTACTGTTATTTAAAAGCAAACTTCTTTGGGGAAAGAAAAAAGGCCTCCACAGTAACTTTTGATTAAAAGTTATGTATTCCAGTACTTTTTTCCAAAGGCGATCTCCAAGGAGGCCTTGAAAATTGTACCCCTTGCCATCTGCTGATATGATGCAGCATAAAGGAGATATGATATGGTCTAATTTTTTGTCCATCAGTTTTAAGCCAGTATGGTCTTGATTTGGTCTCAGCTCATCTTAGTGACACTGAGTTTATTGTTATGTTTTGAAATGTTTTCCTTATGTTTTGAATCATTTTTGATTGATTTTAATTGTTTAATTGGAACTGACTTCATGTGGCTAATTCCCTGGCAGACTTTTTTTTTTTTTTTTTAACAAAGCAGATCCCAGGTTATCTGGAATGCATGGGGTTTTGGTAGCTATGGTAACCACATCATAAACCTTGATGGATGGCAGGTGCTTTAAGCACTTCAACTATTAGAACCTTATGGGCACTCGATGTGTTCAGCCAAGAATGACATTTGCCCACAGGGATCATAAAACAGAAAGAATCTTTACTCTTGATTTGGCAGGGAGGAGATAACAGACACATACTAACGAGGACATAATGAAGCTGGATGAGGATTACTCTGATAAATACTGCTAAAAGAGAGAAGTGTGGGGCTAAAGCAGAGAGTATAGTTTAAACA
Organism: Camelus dromedarius; assembly: GCF_036321535.1. NCBI lineage: Eukaryota > Metazoa > Chordata > Mammalia > Artiodactyla > Camelidae > Camelus > Camelus dromedarius. The sequence continues at coordinate 35,343,517 of NC_087437.1, forward strand.
GCAAAGCAGTGTAATCTTTCTCTACATGCTACGTGCATCTGGTAACAAATACTGTCTTTGTAGACCATTATCTCTGAGTCTTGACATCCGGAGTCACGGGTGGATCATAAATCAAATTTTAGGAAGAAATGATAAGCCCAGAACTTTTGAAAATTGTGATGTGTTTATCTGAAAGATGGGAAAGAAAGCATTTATTAGTTTTTTGATGACTCAGGGAGTGGGAATGAGGAGACAGTAGGTAGTCTGTTAGATGACAGAATGGGGCTTCAACATTACTCAGATGAAATGAAGGTGGTATCACCCCTGAAAATCTGGTTAGAATCAGGCAGAAAGGTTTAAGTTAAGAGAGCAGAGCGGAGCACAGTGGTTGCATCAAGGAGAAGCATTTTAGAAAGATGCTGAATATGCAAAGGAGACTAAGAGTAACTAGGGACTCATAGCAGAAAATACTGTATTTAAGAGAATAGATCACCGGGTGCTATTTAATAAATCAAGAATTTCAGAAACTGGTAGGTTTATAACAAATATGATAAATAATGTAGTCCCAGAGGGTTGCAACTGCACAGGGTCAAAGGGAATATGAAAAAAAAAAAGTCAAATTAACATTGGCCTTCAGGAGTATGCTTTTGTCACTCAGTGCTCCTGATCAGTCCCTAGGTTAAAAGAAACACACTGTGGATGGAGCACGAGAGATTTGGGAAAGTCATCAAGATATTTCTAGGCAATGAATCCTGTTAATTATGAGAAAAGCCTTTTTGGGAGGGACTTTGATTATTCTCTTTAAGGATCTTTAAAAACAGGATGGTAATTCTGTTGTGTTGTTAGAGAGGAGTTACCCAGGCTGTAACGGGCTCTGCGCTTTTAACATCCTCTTCAACAGTCTTTAAAATATGCTTCCATTTCTGATCAAGGATACACAACATTCTCAATTTTCTCTGTGGAACTGGCCTGTAAAATTCCATGGAGTGCAAATCCACTTAGTCTAATCCATCATTTACTCAAAATGTTTTGGGTCTCGTGAGATTTCCATGGGCCCTGGTATTGTGATAAAATTTCCTCTTAGGACATCCAAATGAACTGGAGTTGATAGTTTTTCCTTTTACTTCTCTCCTTCCAGCCTTTTCCATATTTAGGTTAGGCATTTATACAAGAAATGCATCAAATTTTCAAGCTCCATCATAATATGAATAATTAGAATAACTTTTCTGGCAGTTTAGAAAGTTACAGAGGAAACTAAAATGGCTCAGAGTCAATACGGTATTTTCCTGGACTTGGATCGATGGTGTCCTCTGTTGCATACAATTATTTGGAGCATTTTGGTCTTAATCAGGGTTATGTTGGCTGATGTAACAAAAGATATTCAAAGTAGCTGAAGTATAAAACAGTAATTTATCAGTAGGCAGTGAGAAACCTCATGGAATGAGAGGGTGACAAGTATAGCTGAGCTTCATGGAAGGGCTGGAGTCAGGAACTGGAAATATGTTCGGTGAAAGCAATCCTTTCACATCCCCTTTATTCTGTATACCTAGTGTCAAATGTAGACTCTCCTTACGACCAAGGTGATTGATGTAAGACCTTGAGTTCCAATGTCAAATTCTTGTGAGAGACAGTCAAATAAGATCATTTGAATTAGCTGTGGACCCTTCCACTAATCCGCTTATGGCTGGGGAGAGTCCAGGAATAGGGCAGTGGCTTCTCAAAGTGCGACCCTTGGACAGGCAGCTGGGAATTTGTTAGAAATGCAAGTTTTGGGGCCATACCACAGATCTTCTGATTAAAAAATTCTGGAGGTGGGGCTCAGAAATCTGAATTTTAACAAGCCCTATGGGTAATTCTGAGGCATACTGAAGTTTGGAGACCTCTATAAGACCACCAGCTCATTTGGCTTTCCCTCCTGGTCTGAGCGTTGGAAGTCCAGCATCCCGGAAACCCCTCAGCCCAGGACATACTAGGGAAGCTGGCTACTCTATTCCAGGTTTACTTCCTCCTCAGGAGAGGCTGTGGGAGCACATGCTGAGATGCAGGATGTACACGCTTAGGGGGCCTGAGAGGTTCTCCTGACCAGGCATGTCGGAGTGGTAGAAAAATAAAGTGATACATTTTAATTGTACTTGAACAACCCTTCCAATTTAACTGGAAAAAGTTATTAAAACTATTTTTAGGATATTGCAGCATCCCAAGTGTATTCTCTTAACTTTTTTATGTTTTTAAAACATGATGAGCACTCTAAAGTTAGTTTATCAAAGTATCTTATAGAATGTTAAACTTCTAGGGTTTCCTTTGAGTTTGGTCACTCCAAAATTTACACAGGAAACTGCCTGAAAGAACAGTTCCCCAAGGTCCCCACCAAGCAGCCACGGAGAGAAGGTCCCAGGTCAGTTTCCTGTCCCATTTGTTTAGTTGCTGCCGGGCTCAGTGGGGGTGGAAGTCCAGGATGGGCCTCCTGGCCCTGACTCCTTCTATCAGTCTTCCTTTTTTACTTATAAGTTTTTTTTTTTTTTTAAATGTGTATGTGTTGGGTGGGAAGTAATTAGGTTTATTGATTGATTGATTTTATTATTTTTTTAATAGAGGTACTGGAAATTGAACCCAATACCTTGTGTGTGCAAAGCATGAGATCTACCACGGAGCTATACCCTCCCTGCTTTTTTACTTAACTTTTCCTAATTCCTAGAGTAATTTCCCTTCTCCCTCCAACCCAGACAGGAGTTACAGCTTCTCTTGTTTTGAAACACAAGGTCAAAGTAATACATTTATAAATTAATTTTAATTTGTGAGACTCCAAATTTCACATTAGAGAACTCAAGCAAGTCAGGGAAGTACTGTGCGGCCCTGGATGGGCAAACGTGTTCCATTATTGAGCTCAGGCAGGGGAAGGGTATGTTTCATTGTTTGTTCTTTCCAGAAGTCTGCAACTCAAGGGAGTTATCATTCTACATTAAATCAAAAACCTCTAAACACCTTCAAAGTGATGAAAAAATCTTTCACAATGGACAGTTTGAAAAATGTAAAAGTTATTCTCTGTCACTGAGATTTTATGGGGAAAGCTGATTCTAAGCACTCCCTTTCTAAGCTTTCTAATAAATCAACACTATTGAAAACATTTACAAGTGTCAGTGTGGCATAGAAATTATCCCCATAGAAAATTATGACTTTTTTTTTGCTTTTCTATTGCTTGGAGAACACTTTACAATATTGCCAATGCCTGCCACTCCTCCAAGCCCTATAGCAGATGTGAACAGAATCATATATTGGAAAACATGATGGCTGTGCATTCATAAGACATTCTTATCAAACAAAATGCGTTCATGCTTCCTCACTGCATTGGGGTTTATAGTAAATCACCAGGAATCATATTCTGTGGGATTTAAAAGAGATGTAGAATCTCTTGATTTAGAAGACTTAAAGGGGAGAAGCTCTGGGGATTTACAGAGTTTTCAAATTTGCTAATACTGAAAGCATTACTATTCTAAAAGTCTTTATTAAGAAAAATAAATAACACCTTTTATCTTTCCAGAGGGAAGCTTTAGCTTTGAGGAGGAAAATACTGTGTAAGGAATAAATGTTGCTTTAACATTGCATTCCATCAAAGAAGCTGGCTAATGACATGCTAAAGTTTAATTCTTTAAAGAGGACCATTGGTGAGGGCTCATTTATCCTTGTCTGATTTATGAGTTAATCTTGGATCAAACAAAGATTGGTAGGTAAACCTAGATCAATTTATGGAGTAATTATTTCACAAACAACTTGCAGTGAAATATTAAAGTGTGTGGACATTTGTGAACCTTAGAATAGTTAAATTTCCCAGAGGGAAGCTGGTTCCCTATTTCTTAAGTGCTTTAATTATACATGCTTGATTCTAAACAAAGACCTGAGAGGAACTTTCTGTTTTGTCATTAAATTATTGAGTTGGAAGAGAATTTAGACCATTAAGTTCAATGTCCTAATTTTACACATGAGAAAACTGGAACCATGGCTTGGCCAAGGTTACAAGGTGCAAGGTGCTTATTTCATGGGGAAAACACTGATGGTGAAATTTAATCTAACTGAAAGTGACTTTTGTGAATTTCCCCCAAATTTTGGCCTATTGTTTGGAAAATGAAAGTTTAGTTTGGGAAGAAGAGGCTTCAGAATTTAATGGTAATATGTATAAATTTGATAGGGTCTTATCAGATATATGCAAAACAGAGCTCTATTCTTTTCTAATAAATGATTTCCCTCTTTGAGTCTTCATTACTGCTCATCAGCAGAAGACTGAAAAGTTATTTTTTAATTGAAGTACAGTTGATTTACAGTATTATATTAGTTTCAGGTGTACAACCATAGTAATTCAAAATTTTCATAGATTATCCTTCATTTAAAGTTATTATCTAAAGAAGATAGACATTGTTTATTTCTATATACTTCAGTCACTTCCGGTTTAAAACTTAATTGTTCTTAGGTCTGTTAGATTCAAATAAGTTTTTATAATGAGTTTGGGCATAGTTCACCCGGTCACTGTTTGGATTGAAAGGTCTTTCTCTCTCTGAGCCTCCATCCCTCCATCCCTCTTTCCTCATCATCCCCTAGCATCGATGACTCCGTAGAAAGATACCTGCAGGGAGGAGAGGATGGGGTGGGATGTACTTGTCCAAATTCTGGCTTGACTTTTAACGGAGACCATGTCTCACCACCAGGGCCCTGGAAGGTGACTCTCCCAGTTACCCTACTCCTAGGGCACATTAGTTCATCGTGAGACACTTGATGGCCTTGCTTCTATGCTTCTATGGTGTGCACGCCACAGCCCATGCTTGTGTGATTCTTTCACCTTCTTGTGGGGCTCAGTGCCTCCATTATTCATGCTTTTGTTGGTTTTTAAAGAGGATTCTCTGGCCGCAAAAAGACTGCTGGATCCTTTCCACATCTGACGTGGAGAGAGGGGGCAGACCCAGCCAGCACATGGGCCCTGTTTTTCCTTACCTCTTCCCGCTGAGTTGTGTCCTGCTGCCATTTCCCCATGGTTCCCCTCCCTTAGTGCCCAGCACCAAAGGACCCATCTGTGTGCTGGATCCCTTAGCCAACTCCAGTAGGAACTAGGGAGCCACTGGAATTTCCAAACCCTTCATCTTCAGGTCTCCCAAATTTCATGCCTAGTCTGGTTGAAGTCCATCCTCTACTGGGTGGGGATAAACACCTTCCTTCTCCAAAGTCTCCTGGCTCAAACATCCATTTATCTTTTGAGTTGGTAAAGGCCAAAGGGTTAGTACTGACTCATTCACATCTCTGATGGATTTAGGGCCTCACACTCAGTGGTAAAATCCTATTTGAATTTAGTTATTTTGCTACACGTGCTACTGAATTTTAGTTAATTACTTGTTTTGTGGGCAGCTGTTTTTGCAGTAACCTGTATGCTTTTAGTTTAGCCATCAGGGGAGAGAAGAAATCAGTAGGGATCCCAGGAGGATGAAAAAGGAGACTTTATTGATATTGATCCCTATCTTCTGTGGCTTTGGATAATCCAGTACATATCAGCAGAGAAATAGTAACTATCTGATATAATTGTAGAGACTTTATGGCCTGCATGCTTAATACCATCACTAATTAAGCAGTTGAGAGGACAATGGGAAGAACATAGATTTTTTCACTTTATTTCATGGAACAGCTTTGAAAGATGAAAAATAGGTACGTGTAGACATTAAGGGAGTATTTTTCAAACACTAGCAAAACCACAATAAAAGGATGGTTGACAGGCCAGAACAATGCCTTTGACAAATCATGGCCAACATTTAGTGAGCTCTTACTATTGGCCAAGCACTGTCTGAAGTACTTTATGGATATTAAACAATTTAATCCTCACCCCTCTTTGAGGTAGCTTTTTTCTGTTACCCCTTGTCAGTTTGCAGATGAGGCAGCCGTGGCTCAGCGAGGCTAAGTAACTTGCTTGACAGCATCAGCTAACAAGTGGCAGAGGTGAGATTATAAACCCAGGTGTCTGTGCTCCTAACCACGATACCATACAGCTGGTTTCTGAAAGATGTGATTAAATCTAACTGTCAAGATTACTTACGCTAACCCGAGAGCTGGGTGTCAAGAAGGCAGCACATCATCCTACAGTGAGATTGTCTTTTCTGGGCCGGACTGATGTGCCCCGTGTTGCTTCTGTCTCGGAAGTGTGATGATGCTGCCATTGACCTTCCCTGGGCATATTTCAAAACATGCTTTTGGGGCCCATGCTGAGTTAATTCAGCAGGCTGGGCTAGAGTTCTGGGATCTGCCTACTTTTGATGGTGCCCAGATGCTTGTGATGTTATGCAGGTTTCTTTCTGGGTCCTGGTCATTTCTCTGAGTGCTGAGTCTCAAGTTTGGGTCCTTATGCAATGCTTTTCCACACATTTCAGGCAGAGGAATCAGCAATGCAGAGGCTCTGGGGTGGGGTGGGAATAAGATTTGCATCTTTAAAGATCAGGAAAAAGGCCAGTGGGGCTGAGGCTTGATGAGGAGTGGGAGAAGAATAGAAAATGTGATCACAGAGGTCAGACCACATGGGGCCCCACAGGCGAGGGTTTGGGGTTTGCATTTAGTGCCACACAAGATGGGACACAGTAGAGACTTAAATGCAGGGACTGACATTGTTAAACATCTTAACCATCAAATGAAATCCAAACAGGCTTTTCAAAGTAAAGCATTTTCACTAGGCTCTCCATCTAAGAGGAGATAGGCATCTGGGCTGTTTTCTGAAGATACTTGAGTTTCTTTAGATATTTCTTTCCACTAATTTATTTTTATCTTATGTTTTATATGCAATGCCACAAGCCATTCTACTGAAAAATGGAGACAGATATTTTAAAATTCTTTTTGTTTTTTAAGATAAATTCTGAAATTCTAGGCATTAAAATCTAGGTTCTAGAATTTACTGTATTAGCTTTCTATTCCTGCTGTAACAAATTACCACAAACGTAGCAGCTTAAAATCACACAAGTTTATTTGCTTGTGGTTCTGTGGGTCAGAAGTCTGACACAGTTGCCCTGGGCTAAGATGAAGGTGACAGCAGGACTGCATTCTGATCTTGGGGGCTTCAGGGGAAGTGCCTTTACCTTTTCCAGCTTCTGGAGGCCACCCCTTCCGTGACTCCTGGCCCCCTTCCTCCACCATCAAAACCAGCAATGCACTCATCTCTCTGACTGTTCTGTCCTCACATCTCCCTGAGACTCCTGCTGGTAGAAGTTCTCTGCTTTTTCTTTCTTTTTAAGTTCTTATTTTTTAATTGAAGTGTAGTCAGTTTACAATTTTAATGTCAAATGCCCTGCTTTTAGGCACCCATGTGATTAGCATCATTCATACAATCCAGAATAACCTCCTTATCCTAAGGTCCTTCACTTAACCACATTGGCAAAACCCCTTCGGCCATGTGAGGTAGCAAATTCACTGGTTCTAGGGATGAAGATATGGACACCTTCGGGTGTGGTGTCATTTTGCCGACCACACCGTGCTCCTTCTAGAAGGAAACTGCCTTTGGAGTCTAATTTTTATAAAAACTCAGGGTAACATAAAAGGAGTTGGTTTGAATCTGGCATTTTGAATGGTGATTTTTCAGTGAGGTTTTTTTCTTTTGCTCTGTGAAATCAACAAAATATTTCATCATTTTCTGAAACCTTTACCAGTCCTGTTATGACTTAAATGTGTATAGAAGCTTCTATATTACACATAAATGGTTTTCCTTTCTATTGTTTTCTCTCCTCAAGTATTCTTTCCTTTTATTTGTGCATTATCTCGATGTCAAAGCATTTCTCAACTTGACAATTTCTTTCCAAAGGTTTCAGGATTCCATTGCACAGACTTTTTATTGCTTCACCGGAGAAACTCATCACAAAGTTGTTTTTATTCACTACCTGGTTACTGCACTTCCTGACACCAACACCATTTTAACCTCTAAATAGTGCAGATCCTTTGTATGATATTTATGACAAAGAGGTCATAGATAAACACAATTAAAATGCAATGGGCATTCTTGGTTAAGTGTCAGCTTTAAAATGAATAGATTTATATTTCTCTAATTTAAACACACATATACATGTATATATTTTATGAACACTCATTTGTAATGTCTTTTCACTGTCTTCCCACCTTGCAACTGACTACGTGTGACAGAGATGGCTGGGTACCTAGAGTTCTATTGAGAGCTTACATGCTGGTGGAAAAGATTTGAAAGATTGAAGGGCGTGTATTGGTCAGAAATCTGGTGGTGCTTGCAAAGTGCAAGATACCACCTGGCCCTGGTGAGCCAGTGTTTATCCAGGAACATGTGCTGTAGGCCTTTCTAGGGCTTCCATTTGAATTGGGCCGTGCTGTCTCTCTTCCATCTGATCCTCAACTGATTATAAAGTCTTCTGTTGTTATATGTCTCCAAAGACTGTCCAAGCCTGTTCCACCAGAGTTCCTAGTAGCTCTTTCACACGAAGGTTCGGATTTAGCCTTGCAGCTCTTTCAGCAACTCTTACACTTGAGGACATGACAGCACATTTGTATGTCTGTTTCACTTAGCAGGGAGGACCAAAAAAACTTCTTCACAAGTCTTGTCATTTAATTTGCTCTGTCCCTACGTTTTTGTAAATGTTATGGCTGTTCTTTGACAGGTCTCTAATTTTTCAAATAGAATGACTGTTCATGAGAGGATTTCAATTTTCAGCACTTGGCTTTTCTCTTCTTTTTCTTCTTTAAATATGCAGCTTAAATTGTGAAAATGCCAGTTCGAACGTCAGCAACTCAAATTCAAATATCAACCAAAGTCTCTGTAACTCCCATGGTATTTCAGCTCTGCTCCGATCTCTCCTTTCTTTACGTCCCTTTCAGGGAACTCTGCCCTGCCGGCTCTTCAGCTTGAGGGATAGGAGAGTCTAGTTTCTGCATCATTCAGGGGACTACATTTTCCCCTCTGGTTTTTTTTTTTTGCCTTGTTTCCAAATTGTGAATTATGATTAAGTTCCCTAACAGATTACTGATAAATTCTGAATCCCCCGGAGGTGGGTTGTACATCGGAGACAGCAGATAAATGAATGTGAAGATTGGCATCCTCATTATGTAGGGCAACTGGGTGGGGAAGCTGGGGTATAGTAGTGGCTTTTAGAAAAATCTGCTTTCTTAATCTCTGGATTAAAACATATGAATCTTTTGAAAACTATATTTCAATATAAACTAACTTAATTTAGGAAAATATCCAGGACGGTAAAATAGTTACTGGGTACATTTGAAATGATGTTACTGCTCAGTTTGTGAAGATATTCAGGTCAGCTTACACCAATTTGAAAATATTGTGTTTGCCGACAAATGGTGCAAATATATCACAGGCCTTAAAATTGGTTTATAAAACCATCTAAACATTGCATGCAGAGTCAAGATATTTTAAGGATGTGCTTGAGGGAGTGCAAACCTTCATTTCATGGGAAAATAAAGAACTCAGTGCTAAGGAAATTGATGTTAGGCTAGAAAGTTCCCTATCTAAAATATGTATACCTACTTTGAAGGGGAAAAGAAAGCCATCTGTCTAACATATGACTTCTAAGTATTGAAAACAAAAGTCCGGACTATAATGGGTATAACTCCATATTTAAATTCTTCCATTAATCATCTTAAGGTAATTAATTCTTAAATATGTGAGAATTGATTCTGTGAAAGGCTGCATAGTTTGCTGGATTTCTGCCTTCTGTTGGGACCTCAAGCCCACACTGATCCATGGCAGTGATCAGCTGGAGCTGAGGTGCTGCAGCCTCTTCAGACGGGGCTTATGGTCTCCATTGGTTTTTCTATCCCAAGACCTGCCTCACCTCTGTTGGGCTGGAGGTCCCACCAGCAAATTAGGACCAGATCATGAAGGGTCTTACATAAACAAACCAGTACATTTTAAAAATTCTTATTTTTTATTGAAGTGCAGTCAATTTACCATGTTAGTTTCAGGTGTACAGCAAAGTGATTCAGTTATACATATACATATATATATTTTCAATTTCTTTTCCATTACAGCTCATTACAAGTAATTGAATGTAGTTCCCTGTGCTATACAGCAGGTCCTTGTTGTTTATCTATTTTGTATATAGTACTGTGTATCTGTTAATCCCAAACTGGTAACCTATCCCTTCCCTTGCCTTTTTCTGCTGGTAACCACTGTTTGTTTTCTATGTCCATGAGTATATTTCTGGAACAAACCAGTAAATTAAGCTTTTTTTTTTTTTTTTTTGATGGAAAATGGTTTTTCAGTAAAGGAGTGGCATGACCAGAATGTGGCTTCAGAAAAATCTATCCGGGAGCTGAATTTCAGGTGGATGGGAAAAGTGAGAAATTAGAGGTGGAGAGGACAATTAGGAAGCTGTGTAATAAATCAGGTGAGAGACAGTAAGCATGAAACTAGGAGAGTGGCCAGTTAGAGAATTAGCAAAGTGGAATTTATAGGATGTTGTGACTGTTGATATCTGTGAGGTGTGAGCGAGGGAAGAATGCAAGGGTCTTGCCTGTCTCCCCCACGCTCTTCTACACGGTTGTCTACAGTGTGTTACTTTGTACTTAAGGGACAACAGAGCAAACAACCCTATGAAACTTTTGGGTTTAGTTATTGTAAGTGTGCTGATGATTTTGTGCATGTATGATGTAGCCTCTCTTCAGGATAACCTGAAAAAAAACAACAGTATTTTTTTCTGGTCTCAGTACTAGAAACCTGAATGCATATATACAGCTGTGTGGTTTTCTTTGTCTGGACACTGTGAAGTGTGTGACAACTTGTACCTATTCTTTCTCTTCGGCTAATATAGGAAGCTCAGAGCCAAATGTGTGAGTAGATAAATTTTACTACATGCACTTTGTGTACTAACTTTATTCTTGGCTCCATCTTGTTTGTTTTTTTTTTTTAATTTAAAAAATATATTTAAAAATTTTTTTTAATTAAAAGAATTTCTTTCTCTTTGTTTTATTGTCTTGACTGCTAATTCCAAGGATACTTATGTAATTATCGTGGGATTTAAAGTTATATCCTTTTAAAGAACAATCTAGATTATAAAAGAGATAATCATATTACTTAATCTCATATTTAAGTTAAGCCTAAATTCCCCCTTTTATGGCTTTACAAAGATTAAATAGAAAGGGATCTGGAATGTGATAAAAATTAAAATAAGGGAAATAAGAGGATTCTCAAGGTTTGAGAATCTAGGAAAAATTAACTCAAAGACAAACCAGGAAATGTTACTTAGGAAGTGAAAAATATTACAGATATGTTATCAAGTTTGGAGCTGGTTAGAAAAAGAAATCTTGTTATAAAAGACTATCTAAATATGTACATTTTGGCATATTCATTCTGATTTGTACAAAATTTTATCCTAGAGTTATACTTGAAAAAAAGTTTTCTAGACTTGGGGGGAAAAAATCAAAAACCTAAGTCTTGCCTATGACCCAAAAGTGGATGAAGGACTCTAACCCACTGAAACATCTTGCTAATAACTAGCTACTAATCTGGTAGTTCTATTCCTTGATTTTTTTTTTTTTTTGCTTGGATTTTCAAACAATGACCTATGTTCCTTCAGCATCCTTTTCACATGCTGAAACTACTGACATGAGTCAGTGATGCTTCCTGTCCTTAGAATGGAAAAGAACTGAGCCATGGACGATGATGAAAACATTGAAGTAGACTGAAACACTTCAGCATGTCTTTTTGGTTTATATGAGAAAATGAATTTCACTTCCAAGGACTGGAGAAGGTGTGCTATTGCTCATTTAATTTGAAATGAATACTTCTGATCTTACCAGTTGAGAGAGAAAAGCAGTAGACTGGGAGGCAGGCTTATTCCACATCAATCTCCAGTGAGCTCGATGACTTAGGCAACTTGGTTAATCTATCTGTGATTTACTTTCTTCATTTCTAAAATGTCATGGGTGTCTTTGAACTAGGTGATCTCTTCCAATTCTAACATTGTATGATTTTCCTCTCTCTTACCCACATATGGCTAAAAGATTCGTGCTGAACAAGTCCTCTCTATGCATGAAGAGGTCCTTTTGGTTTGAGGCTTTCGTCTTTTAAGAGCTTCCTTTGGTTTTATGTTTGTCTCTTTGCTTTGTGCCTGCCTGTTTTAAATTTGACTCTATCACTGACAGCTTCATAAAGGGAATGGAAATAGATCATGCTGAGGAGAAGGAAGATTGATTAAAGAGAAAGATGAATAAGGTTGAAGAAGAGGAATGTATAGAAGCTGAGAAAATAGTTAATCACAAGAGGAGGAAGAGAGGGTTGAGAACCATAGCCTCAAACCCTTTTTGATTCAGGAGATATTTCTGTGTTTTATCCCTTTGTTTAGAATTAACTATTTGGATAAATTCCCTCAGACCATTTCTATGTGTCAAGGACCAGGGGTCAAAGGTATCTGGCTGAACTTTTACTTATTTTATGTCTCCTATTGACTTCTGGAAACAATCTTCCTACTCTCAATTCAGCCAGTCTATTGGTATTCAAATCAATTCTTGTTAAATTTTTAGAGCCGATTCCATTTTAAGAGTCATGATTAAAAACACTTTTAAGCTTCTGGGGCACACCCTCTATCATTTCTCATTCGACCTCCCTGACAATGCTTTTCGATCTCCTTTGCTGGTTCCTGCTTATCTTTGGGATGGACTTGAAATGGTGAACTTCCCCAGAACTCCCTCCTTGGACCTTGTACTATCTTTATCTGCCCTGATTTTCAGGTGCTCTCATCCAGTCCTGTTGTATTACATACCATCTTTATGCTAAAAACTCTTCCTTGCCAGAGCTCCCATACAGAGACCCCCAGGGAAACTTGCTGATTATGCAGAGTGGGTTTATTAAACTTACTAAGCACAGGAGAGCCTCACCCTGACAAAACCTTAGGGGCTTCTCAAAAGGGGGATGTGGGGAAGGGTACTTGTATGGCTTTCAGGGCTGGAGTTAGTCATCTGGTAGTTTTAAGATGGAAGCAAGTATGTCTGGGCTAGGATTGATCCGAATTGGGTGAGTTGCTATTCATTTTTATTTATTTAAAGATTTTTTTTTTTTTACTTAAAACAATTCAATATAGTTAGTTACAGTGTGTCAATTTCTGGTGTACAGCACAATGTCCCAGTCATGCATCTATACACATGCATTTGCCCTCATATTCTTTTTCATTAAAGGTAATCACAAGACATTGAATATAGTTCCCTGTGCTATACAGAAGAAATTTGCTTTTTATCTATTTTAATATATAGTGGATAACCTTTGCACATCTCAAGAGTAAGTTGCTATTCAAATGCCTTCTTGTCAGAAAGGCCTCCCTTGATTATCTCATATAAAATAGAGCAATTCTATTCCAACTTTCTGTTTACTCAAGCTGCTTTATTATTCATAGCACTTCTTTGCACTTGGCATATTTTCTATTGATTTATTTTTTATCATTGGACCCCTCCCACTGTTACGTGAAACTCCTCTAGGACAGGGCTCTCACCTGTCCGGCTGACTGCCAGATCCCTAGCACTTAGAACAAAGCGTAGCACCTAATAAGAACTCAGTGCTCATTTGTGGAATAAATGAATAAATGCTACTTTTAATTAATGCTAGCTGTAATGACTACTTTTAAACTTTTAATTATTCAGTAATTATTTCTCAGATTAAATGGGAGATTAGATGTGAAGCCATTTCAAAGGCTGCAAACAGTTGGTCCCCAGCAGAGGCTCATCTGGTTGAGTCCCGGCTTGTCTTGATTTGTGGCTGGAGTCTCCCTCTTCAGAGGGTGACAGTTCCAGGTGACTAGCCCAAGACAGTGGTGAGTGGGTGTGAGGGATGCGGCCTCTTGTTTTACTCTCACAGTCTTTATTTCTATGAAACTTGGTATAAAAAGGGGAGCACTATGTTTAATGCCTTAATGGTCTATAATGAAAAAGAATATGAAAAGGAATATCTATGTATATTATATAAATGAATGACCGTGCTGTGCACCAGAAATTAACATTGTAAATCGACTATATTTTAATTTAAGAAAATTAAAAAGGGGGAAGCAAGTGACATTTCTTTTGTTCTTCTATTTTCTTTCCCTTCCTCATTTCTATCTGCCTCCCTCCCACAACTCACTTCCTTTGTTCTTTTTTCTTTCTTTTTTTTCAGTAAGGAGGGTAACTCTTTACTTACTCTGTGAAAAACAATTTGGTCTGATTTTAATACAGTTGAAAAAATGAATCACTGATTTTGATTCCTGCCAAATCTCTCCAGAACACTCTCAAAGTCATTACAACCATTTTATAGTCATTATTTATTTACATAAACCTACAGCCAGTTTTTAAATAGACAAGCAATGGAGTTGGTACCATGAGTGCTCCGATTTGAGAATAAACAGGGAGTGTGAGGATAAATTTCATTGTATGTGGTGTGTCCACTTGATGAGTCATGCGGATTTTGAAGCAAGATCTGGGTCAGGAAATGAGATGACAGCTAGAACTCTACCTGAAGCATTGAAGAAGCTAAGGGCGTGTATCTTCTTTTTGGGGGGAGGGAGGAGGTAAATATTCCTTTGTTTTAATTTTTATCAGTATAATACATACAAAGGTTAAAAACGTTTTTTTCTAAGGACCAAGAGGCTTCTAAAGTTTAAAGTAGCAACAGCAGCTGCCCCTGCTGCTCTCTCCACCCTTCCGCCAACTTTCAATTCCCAGCCATTGCAGCTTTGAATGTTTAGCAGCTTTCCCCCCCTAGCATGTAACTTTAAAGAATAATATGCTTATATTGTCGTTTCTTGATTTGTCAATTCTAGAGTCTGTCTTTTGACTTTTTATCATGTTAGGTGAGCATTTAGCTCTTCTACATCACTCTTCCAAACCTCTGCCCTTCTCCTTCTGATAGAGTTACATCATAATAAAACAATAATCATTTGTATTAACTTAACTCTGCAAATGTTATTCTCTGAAAGCCACATAGTATCTTATGATTACATTTCATTTCTTAGACCACTTTTTGCTTTTCCTGTAATTAACACTTTTACACATTTCTTTTCCTGTAGTTAGCAATTATCTAATTTATTCCTTGGTTGTCCTTCATTTTAAATTTTTGTCAGATTTCTCATTAAAACCATAGAGTTGGATAATTCCAAGTGGCATCATTCACTCTGTAGTTATGTGATACTGTGGTATTATAAACCTATCAATAATTTTTTGTCCAAGTCCCCTGTTGCATTACCATATAAATTTTAGAATCAGCTAAAAATTGTCAACTTCTTAAAAAAACAACAAACCAAAACTAGCCAGAATTTTGTTTCGGATCGCATTAAATCTATAGATCATTTTAAGAAGTGTTGACACCTTAACAATATTAAGTCTTCCAATCCCTGGACAAGGTATGTCTCTCCATTAATGATGTCTCCTTTAATTTCTCTAAGTATTTTTTTGTAGTTTTCAGTATAGATGCCTTACACATTTTTTTGCCAGATTTCTCTCTAATGCTATTTAAATGATATTGTTTTAAAATTTCAATTTCTAATTGTTTGCTGCTGGTATATAGAAATACAATTGATTTCCTGGCATCTTGCAACTTGCTAAGCTCATTTGTTATAAGAGCATTTTTGTAGATTTCATTAACTTTTACACAGAGATGATTAATATTGTCTGTGAATAAAAGCATTCAGTTTTTCTTAATTTCCAATCTAGATGCCTTTTATCTCCCTTTCTTACCTTATTGCACTGTCTAGAAGAGCTAGTATATTGAATTGATGTAAAGAGAGTGAATATCCTTGTGTTGTGTTGTTTCTAAGCTTACAGGTGGAACCTTCAGTCATCATTAGGTTTGGTAGTGATAGGTTTTTCACAGACATCCTTTGTCAGACTGAGGAACTGCCCTTCTATTCCTAGTATGCTAGAGCTATTATGAGGAATGGACGTTGGATTTTATAAAATGCTTCCTTAGTGTCTATTGAAATTATAATAGAGTTTTTCTTTTTGGTTCTTTAGTATGATGAAATGCAACATTTGGTTTAAAAATGCTAAACCAGCCTTGTACTCTGGGGCTACACATCACTTGGTCTTGATGAATTTGTCCTTTTCATGTAGTGTTGATTTAATTTTCTAAACTTTTGTTTAGAATTTTTGCATCTATTTTCATGAGAGATATTGACCTGCATTTTTTTTTTCTTGTAATATCTCTGTTAGGTTTTGGGATCAGAGTAATGCTGGCTTCATGGAAAGAATTAGAAAATATTATCTTCTTTTCAATTTTCTAGAAAATTTTGTACAGAATTAGATTTTTTCCTTCCATATGTCTCCAAGTTTATTATTTCACCAGTGAAGCAATCTGGATCTGGAGCTGTCTTTATGAGAAAAATTTTCATTAGAAATTAAATTTCCTTAATTGATTTGGTACTGATATTATCTAGTTCTTCTTGGTGATCTTTAATAGTTTATGTCATTCAAAGAATTTTTCCATTTCATTTAAGTTTTAAAATGTACTTACATAAAGTTATTCATAATATTCCATTGTTATTATTTTACTATCTGTATAATTTATAGTGATGTCGCCTCCCTCATTACTGATATTGGCAATTTGTGTCTTATCTCCTTTTTTACTGATTGGTCTGGCTAGAGGTTTATGAATTTTATTGATCTTAAGGTGTATTTCCTATAGGCAGCATAAATTAAGTCTTACTTTATTTAACCAATATGGCAACCTCTGACTTTTAATTGGTGATATATATATTTAATGTGATTATTCGTATGATTAGATTTAAATCTATCATCTCATAATTTATTTTCTATTGTTTTATTTGTTCTTTGGTGCCTCTTTCCTCTTTTTATTACTTCTTTAGATTTAATTGAGGATTTTTCATGATTCTAATTTATCCTCTTTTTTGACTTTATTAACTGCTAAAATTTTTGTTATTTTAGTTCTTACTTTAAGGTCTACAGTATATTACAGTCTAATGTCCAGTGATAATATACCACCTTATGTATAGTAGAAGATCCTTACAATCATGTCCTTCCATTTCTCACTCTCTGACCTTTGTGCTATTGTTGTATATTCGCTGTTAGTTTATTATAAACTCCACCATGCATTGTTATTCCTTTTGTTTAATGCTTGATTACCTTTACAAGAGATTTAAATAATAAGATTAAGGCTTGTATACTTACCCAGAAAGTTAACATTTCCTGTGTTCTTCATTCTTTAGCATGGGTCCAGATTACCATTTATTATCATTTCCCTCTTCCATGAAGGAATTTCTTTAATGATTTTTGTAATTAAGTTTACTAGGAATGAATTCTTTCAGCTTTCATATATCTGAAAGCATTATTATTTTGCTTTCATTTTTGAGAGATAATTTGCTGAGTATGGAATTAGTATTTTAGCATCTAGTGTTGTCTGTTGGGAAATCTGATTACATTCTAATTCTAGTTAAATGTACCTCTGGAAGCTTTTAGGATCATGTCTTTATCTCCAATGCCTGGAAACTTTAGAGTGATGGAACTTGATATCTATTCTTCTTGTAGGTAGAACTTCCTGGCCTTTCCATCTAGAGACTTGCAACTTGTAGTTCTGGGAAATTTTGTATTTCCTCCATAATTTTCACTCTTCTAATATTTTTTTTTCTTTCTTACAAGTATTAATTCAGTGTTAGCTTCTTTGATTGGCTCTCTGTGACTTATCATTTCCCCTCTTTAAAAAACTTTATGTCTGTGTATGTAGGTGTGACTTACTTTGTTTTCTGGATAATTTCTGGGCATTTGATTCCTGAGCAGTTTCTTAAATTTTGTATTGTTTTATTTATGAATTTTTTGCTGTCATCATTTTAATCTCGAGAGTTCCTTCTGACATTTAAAATTTTCTTTTAAACATTCTTTTCTCATTTTTTTGTATTGTACTTTTCTTTTTTTTTCTCTTTTAATATATCCTACTTATGTTTAGAGCTTTTATTCACTCATTGTCTATTTTGTCTTCATGGATCCTTTTTACTGTTTGCTTATACCTTTCATTTTGGTGTCTTTCCTCAATTATTAGTGATCCTTTTTTGGCTGTCCTTTCATATTTAAGAGTGAGCCTCCAGAGAGTGGAATGCTATTGCTTGAGTATTTGAGGGGTGTGCCTTCTTGGCAAGGTGCTCTTCAGAGAACCAACTTACTTTACTTGGGGACTCCTAATTGTCAATGTAGAAAGATATATTTTCTTTAAGACCATTTCTTTTCTCCAGAAAAGGACCTTTCAATTTCTTTCATGGGAGGAATAGCCTGGCTACAGGATTTTGGGGAAGCAAAAGGGGAATGGGGGTTTCCATGATTCATAAGCAGACTTCTTTTCAATCTCCTGTTTCATTTTGTCCTTTACTGTACCTGATTATCCTTAAGTCTCAAACTCCTTCCCTTTTATTTCTCCTGAGTATAAAGCTGCAATCTCGTGTCTGAGGTGGACTGGGTTGTATAAGCCAACCTATATGGGGGTGTTATCCAACCCCATGTGATGGAGAGGGACACTGGAAGTCTGTCTGCTCCACATACAGTTGTCAACCAATCCTGTATTTTAGCTCTTAGTCTCTCCACTCCTCTGGGGTACCCTGTGTCACAGTACTACTTTCTCAGAAGCAAATAGACTTGCTTCTTAGAGGTATCTCCTGTAGGTGCTTTAGGTTGTAGCTTTTTGTACTGCACTGTATTAGTTCCTACTCTTCCATTCCACTGAAAATTCTTGTCTGCTATCTCTTCACATCTGTTCTCATTATCACTGTGGGTTTATATCTTTTATATTTAAAAAAATCATGTTCAAGCCTTCACTGGCAATTTAGTTTTTTCTTTTTTTAAGGATTGTACTACAGTAGAGTTAGATTTAAGTTGCCCTAAAGACTTCTGACTATGTTTAAAAGGAATTCAGTCAGAGAAAGGGCAGTGAAAGACTTTTTGTTCAGCATCTACTGTGTGTTAGGTTTTGTGCAACGCACTTAAACTTTTTCACGTTAGACAGTTATTTCTTCCTTTTAAAAGCGAGGAAACAAAGGCTTGTTACATTAGCGAACTTTCTCCAGGCCATAAAAGAAAGAACCTAGTTTTATAAGCAATGCAATTTCAGATCATTCTTTACATACTAGTGCTTCTCAACTCCTGGGCTGACCAACTGGCTCAGTTTGTCTGGGACTGTCCTGGTTTTGGCATGGAAATTTCAACATGCCTGGAAACCCCTCAGTTAAGGCAAAAATTGGATGTTTCCAGTTGCACATGAAAATCACAACAGGGGTTTTTAAAAAATACGAATTTCTGGGTCTTACCTTCCCAAGAATTTGATTTAGTGACTCTAAGGTAGGACTAGAATTATTTTACTTGAATGTTCAAAACCACTGTCTTATACCATGCTGCCCCTCAGGAAGTCAACAGCCTGGATTCCACCATCTTTTAATCCCTAGCTGGTATGTAAACCATTAAGTCCAAGTGTTACCAGTATATATAGTTTGACAAAGGAGTAACCTCTAGACTGGAGTTGTTGGCCAATCTGGCCTCCAGCCAATTTTTGTAAATAAAGTTTTATAGAATGCATTGTTTATGGCTACTTTCTTGCTATTGCTATAGCTGCAGAGTTGAGTAGTTTGAGACTAGTGGGTCCATAAATCCTGAAATATTTACCCACTGGCCTTTTCCATACAAAATTTTCTGACTCCTACTCAACGCTAACATGAATCAAAACCCAAACCAAACCAAACCAAACTCAAACAAAACAGGTCCACCATATTAGAAGTACCACTGGGTACTCAGCAAAGGAATTCTTCCTTGACACACTAAAGTTCTAAGACCTGAGGTGGAAAGGGAGTTGTGAGATGCCTTTCAAATTTAATGTGTGCTCATTTAACCCAGGGATCTGATTAAAATGCAGGTTCTGTTCAGTAGTATGGGTTGGAACCAAAACCCTGCATTTCTAACAAGCTTGCAGATGGTGCTAATGTTCCTGCTCCCAGGACCACAGTTGGAGTAGCAGGTATGTAGACCACTGGTAGCTTATCACAATAGAGGGTAAAGTCACCTCAAGCTGCAATGTCAGCTGGTTGCCACAATGAAGAAAGCTACTGCCTATTGACCATGTCTGTGGGCCAGGTACGACAAATGAGGAGGAACGCTTTAGTGTGGGAAGGAAATAGGTCTTCAGCATCGCTTTAGAACAGTGGCTCTCACAGTCCCGGCATCAGCATCAGCATTAGGAGGAGGCAGCATGTTAGTGGACTACCTTCACATGCCACTCTGGGTGGGGAAGTCCTGGGAAGGTACAGGTTGCTGTGCTAATGATGTGGTAAGTCAAAAAGTGAAAATTTCTCTATCGGTCAGAGACAGTTTCCCTCTGATACTCTGAAAGAAGACAACGGGCTTGGGAGTGCCATGCAGACCTGAGGTACCACAAGTTTTTAACTAAATCAAAGAAGGTATAACCCTACCCAAGTGAAACAGTAATTTTTTAACCAAAAGAAAAGAAAGCTGCTGTTACCTAGTTTTGCACTTGAATCTATTTTGTCGTTGTTGTTGGATTGACTTTAAGTTGATAGTCTCTCCTATATCTTTATTTGAAAAATTAAATTATAAATATGTGTTTATAGTAGAAAATTAGAAATGAAAATACTAAATTGAAATCATCCATAATCATATAAAATGCCAAAGTAATGTATGAACATGCCTGTTTTCCCAAGCCTTCAGCCCAATTGGTTGTTACATATTTTGAAAACAAATTCAATAAATGAAAAATGGTATCTCATTATTTTAATTGACATTATTTCAACATAGGAATGTTGTTTATAAAAATAATGTGTACCAATTTAAAAGCAATCAAACAATTCAGAAATATATGTCATAGAGATTTAAAGTTCTTTTAAAATCTTAACAATTGGGTGTATAAAGACAGATGAATGTCCCAATATCTATTTACATAACTAGACTTGTTATTCTGTAGCCTCCTTTTTTAAGCAGATGACTTTTTGATCAGATAGACCTAGATTTGAGTAACCATGCCATTCATTGGCTGGATAAACTTGAAAAGTTATGTAAATTCTCTCATCCTCTGAAAATGTATCAGTCATGTAGATGGGTATATTATATGCAAGTTCCATGCCCCCAGCTTATCTTTTGCCTTTCTAGGGTGGTGGTGTTTTTTTTTTGTTTTTTTTTTTTTGACATGCATTCTTTCTAACTTTTATGTGATCAAATCAATTTAACTATTTTTGTATGTTTTCCTTAAGGTTTGGTGTTCTGTTTCCCATACCTTTTTAATACAGAATATACATTATTACTGTTTCTGTTGATGTTTTGGATAAAGAGTTTTTAAGTTTTTGAAAGAGTTAGACTCCCTAGAATAATTTTAAGTCCAGCCTAAGGAGACTTGATTTTCGTCCTTATGTTACCAGGAGGATACACAGAGCAATACAGCTGATATGTTTTCAAATTATAGATGTGAAGTCCTTGAAGTCCTGCCAGAGCTCTGAGGTGGGTCCTTGACAGATGTAACTTGGCAAATCTCACGAAGCTTATAAGTCACTGGTGTGTTTTTCAGAATTTAAGACATACTGTGTCCTGATTCCAAGCACACTTAATCCAAAGTATTTAGAAAACTCTTTACTGTGAGGAAACGGGGATTTGTTGACAGCCTTGTGATCTGGCTGCCTGCCGGTGAAATACTATGGTTATTTTAAACTGGACTGTGCTGTTGAACCAGTAGAAGCAAAGAAAGATGCCTTGATCTTCACTGCCAATTGCAGGCCAAGAGATTAAAAGTGAGGTATGCCGCTGAAGGTCTGAGTCAGAGTGAAACGGCATCTTTCTGTACCATGGCTTTGATCTGTCATCTTTCACTTGCTGAGCGAAGATGCTGCAAATCAAAGTGTTTGGAACCACTGTAATGATAGCCTATCAACAGTATGGTTGAACTTGCTTTAACCTTGGTGGTTTCTTGCTATTACTTTGTCTGTCAATGTATTTGACACCATGTCTTTTACTTATTTGAAGTTACCTTAACACCACCTTGTTAAACTTTTCCCTTCATTGCTAGTCAAACCTTTTCCTTTTTTTCAGCTATGTCTTTTGGTATAGAATTCTGGAGGACATTGTTGCACTAAATTATTCTATAAAAATAACATATATTTCCCTGAATTCCTATTAAATTTTTTAACACCTGCTGCTTATTATTTGACATTTTCAGCAACCTGAGTGTTATTAAATTTCTGTTATGTTCTAAGTGTGTTCATGTGACCTACAGATAGCCTTGGATGTTGATAACTTTGTTGAAATGCATACTGCAAACTTGCAAGGAAAGCAAATCAAAGTAAACACTATTTCTCCTGTCAATTGAGATGCACAAAAATCCTTGACAATGGTTTTAGTGTACAAGGAAACAAGAATCACTGAAATCATGACTAAGCAAAATCTACTAATAAGCTGGAACACTGAGTTTAGTGCTAATAAAAACATTCTCACTTGAGGTTCTTGTAGCTTGCAAGTTATTAAAGCCAAACCATTACCCTTTATTATCTACTCAAAACATTTATTATCTGTTTGATATACTACATTAGGGTTTGTGGAAAGAGTGGATATATTTTATAGTTTCATAAATTCTTCTGGTTTTATTTGTCAATACTTACTATTTGGAGATGCAATATTTTTATTAGCCTAGTGCAATTACTCTCAACAGGGTCTTTAAATTATCTGTACTGCAATAAAAAAAATGTAAGAGCTTATTATTCCTGTCTACTCTCTCTATTACATTTATTCAACATTTAAATACATGATGGTGACATTTCCATAAAGAAAACAAATCTTCACTCACATCATGTCTAATGGATATGATTTTGTGATTCATAATAATCTTTTTTTTGTGTGTGTTTGATATATACTTTATCTTTGGGGGTTATTTATTTATGTTGGTGAAATCTTAACCAGCATTATCTCTCAGACCATCCCTACCCAGGACTTGTACAGGAGAAAAAAATCATTCATCACAATGACCACAGTGAGTTAGATGAGGGGGGTCAGTCAGCAGGCCACATTCAGCCTGCTGCTTGTTTCTGTCCAGGTATATTGGAGAACAGCCACACTCAATTGTGTATGTGTTGTCTGTGGTTGTTTCTGTACTGCTTTGGAAGAGTTGACAGAAAAGCTGAAACAGAGACCCATGGTCCACAAAGCCAAAAATATCTGTTACCTAAGCCTACAGAAAAAGTTTGCCAGTCCCTTAATTTGATCACTTTCTTGGAAGATAGTTCTCTTGGGCACTGAAGATTCTACTTTTGGTGTGCTAAGTTCTGTTTATTTAAAAAAAATTGGTATTTATTTTTGAATAGGTGATACATGTACATGATATAAAAGTCAATGGGTACAAAGAGGGTGGACAGTGGAAAGGAAGCCACTGTTCCACCCTTTAACTTCCCATTTCCCTCAGAAAGACCACTATTGTTACCTGTTTCTTGCTGTATCTTTCTAGAAATATCTTGTCTCCATAAACTTGTATGATTATAATCATACTTTTAAAACAGATAACAATATATATTCTTTTCTGCATTTTACTTTCAAAAGAAAATCTTAACTATCTTAGATTGTTCTACAATCGTGCATGTAGAGCTGCCTTTTATTTTTAAAAACTAGTAATATACCATTATATTATTTAATTATAGTTTCTTTAGCACCTTATTAAGGGACATTTTGTTTCTGGATATTTTTGCAATTATAAAATTCTGCAAAGCTTTCTTTGGTGTGTGTGTGTGTGTGTGTGTGTGTGTGTATTATGTGCACATATACATATATGTGTATATGTCTATATGCAAATATATCTCTAGGATAATCTCCTGGAAGTGCATTCCACACTCCAAGGATATGTGTGCTTGAGGTTTTGTTTTTTTTTTGATGAATGTTGCCAAATTGTCCTCTACAGAGTAGGTACCAATTTATACCCCTGCCTAGCAAAGTATAAGAATGCCTGTTACCGCATCCACTTGCCAACTTAGAATGTTCTCAAACTTTTTGTTATTTTCTTTCTGGTAGAGAAAGAATGTATTTCAGTGTATTTTTAATTTACATTTATGTTATAATGAGTGAGGTTTAGCACATTTTAACATATTACAAGCCATTAGTATTTTATTTTCAATGAACTGTTAGTTTATGTTGCTTAATGTATTATTATTAAAAAATTTTTCTTTTCCTGTTACCAGCCTCTCTCTCTCCCCTCTGGCTTTAACAAACAAATGCACACTTTCCCAGAAGTCAGGTAGGTTGGCTACTCTCATCTTTGTTACTTGAAGGAAACTGCTTCTGAGCTTCAGAACTGGGGAGCATTGTCTGTTACATCCTGTCATAATTTTGTTCATGTATAAAATACATAACCTTCCTTTTAGGGACCTACGATTTAACCTATCCCTATCTACATTATGAGTCAATATGAAAGAGAGGGTAGTTTTCAATATATGGCAGTAAATTTAAACATATTTTTATCATGGAAATATTTTTTCAAACAAAAATCTTCTGCATGGATCTAAATATATAAAACAAATTTGTCTTAAAAATGGACTTTAGAAGTACCCACTTAGGATCTTATCAAGTTGAATATCATAAACTCTTTATCACCTCTAAAGAGCTCAAGTAAATCCTTAGAGGCAAATGAGGGCTCAGCTGCCAGAACCAGCAGTGAGGAGGTTTTCACATTTCAGTACCATGGCCAGAGTCTGGTGAGTGACCTGATTGAACCCCCCAGATCTAACTTGACACCTGGAAAGCCTGTGTATCTTAACTTAATTATTAAGAAAAAATAATCAAGCTTTTTAGATCTGAGGTAATTTACTAATTATGAACAGCTTATACTAATTAATTTTGGTAAAAAAAAATAAGTGTGCTCAGATCAACCAATGTCAAACTCAATCATTTATGGCGATTTCTTCTACGTATTCTGTTGTTCATTAGGTCGGATCATCCAATTATATAGTTAAACAATTTGCAGCTAATTCATATTGGAGGAATCACCATGGAAGTTCTTTGCTTAAAATTAGCTGCTGTATTTACTGTTGGGTCTAACAGAATGGAGTAGGTCTCTAACTGGGCTAGGCTTGTCCCTGGGCTCATATGCTTCAAGAAGAATATGATACTTCTTTCTGGAGTGTCAATTTTTCTTGAAAAAAAAATTTAATAAAATTATATGCCCAATAAATTTATTTAATTAATATAAAATTATATGTATGTGCATGTGTGTGCACGTGTGTGTGTGTAAAGAATTAATAACAGAGAAAGTAGTTGTGGGGATGTTAAACAAGTGTGTATCTAGATAATGCATTCCCTGCTGGAGCAATATCATTCCAAGAGGGTGGAAATTGTTTCTTGGGAGGCCAAAAATACTCCTTTTATCTGTAAATGTAAGTATACATGCAGCACATAAACAGATGTATAATGTATCTGTAGTATTAAACCCCTGGGTGGGAGTTGGCAATTAGGAAAAATTATATATAAGTTTGCCTTAGGAGGGTTATATTGAAAGAAAGGTTGAGAAACATGATTCTACGTGGAGAGTATATTCTTGTGTATTGTACTATTCTTGCAACTTTTCTGAAGGTTTGAAATGGGAGGCTTTGATTGTGATGAAACTGTTTCCATCCTGCTTCTTCACTGGATAGTGCTGGATAGGATTATATCAATGATCTTGATATAATTTATGATTAAAGATGAGTAAACATTTTAAAAATGGTTTTATTGTAAGCATAAATAGCAAAACTCCTTTTTGACTAATTGGTTGGTTGTTGCTTTGAGAGCCTAGAGAGAAAGAGAATGGCCCAAGAGCGCAAGTGGAAGATTTGGTATCTGAGATGAGCAATCTAGCGCATGTGCCCTGAAGTTGAGCCAAAAGAGCTCAATGGCAACATACTGGCAGTCAGCGTAAAGGAGTAGAGAGTGTGACCCCTGGAAGTCTACAGATGATCTACAAAATTTTTTTCTGAAAGAGAAGTTTTTCTTCTTTTAAACCAAGTGTTTTAAAGTTTTGATTATGCACTAAAAATTAATTCCTACAGATAAGTTCAAATTCTGCCAGTAATTAGATCCAAGGACTTTGCCTACATCTATGCCACTGTGTCAAAGGACCTCATCTTCCAATGCTCATTCCTAATTGACATAATTGTATCCCAAATCTGTATCTGTGAGTCCATGTGCTGTGGTTTTAAAGTCATTCTTCATTTACCTACTTAAAGTATAGTTGTTTAAATTCAAATCTTCAGCTGGTGACAACATTTGGTAATCAAAAAGAAACACTTTGAAGTATAGGTTAAAGCCATTAAAAAATAAAACAGATAATGGGAGAAAATTCACAGCAACCAGAAATCAGCAAGTGTGAAACAAACCTGATATTATTTCTAAAACTCCTCATAACGAGCTTGGGAATAATTAATATGTTATCACCAGGCCAACTATCACTACTGAATGAAGTGGCGGATAAAGAAAGTGTAATATATTTAAAACTTTAAATATGGGATTGTCATCATAGAAACACAGGCGAGCCTAAGGTTTGGTATCTCTGATTTATAAAAAAGGGGGAAAAATCCCCTCTTTAGTGGCAAATGTATGAGTTTATTACTCTTGCAGTAACATTTACAAATCATGAAAATTTAGAAGAAAAATCTTCTAAAAGAAGAAATATCCTGGCCAGAAAGACTATAATAAAAAAGTCCAAATAGCAAAAGAAAGATATTTTTAAAATTCTTGTAGTCAGTTTCAGCTTCACCTTGAAAGGTGACACTCCTGTGATTGGAATCACTGTGTGATAGAAATGGCTGAAGCTATTTTGGGTCAAAACCAGGCACCCAAGCTAACAAAAATATTCCCTTATGAAGCATCACCTATTCTAATGTGTTCAAAAGGCATGCTTTCAACACTGATTGAGAGACTGGGGTTCACTTGGTTGGATAAAAGCATGGATAATAATAGTTTGACTTTTAAAACTTGGCTATATTTGCTATATTTATAACAATGTCTACAAAGAAAAGTTATTTTGTAAAGTGCTTCATGGATAAATAAATGTTCAGGAAGGGAATTTTAATAAAAACTGTTCAGACATGTGCACAGATGGGCCATGTCTATAAAAGGAAGAGATGCTTTAAGAACCTTCAATACACTGGAGGCCACCTCTTCACTTACACCCTATCTCAAACAGTCTGCCTCCTGAACTTTTCAGTGTGAACCAGGGTTGGGGGCAAGGAGATGGGGAGAAGGAATAATTTGTATATTACAAAATTAAATATTTGGGGGAAATAGTTATTTGAAAGCTTAACTTTACAGATAACTTTATAATGAAAGGAGTAATGTGGAAGGCTTGCTCTATCATACTGTGGAAGGAACTTGTCTTAAGAATTTAAGGTTCTTTTTTCTTCCAGTAAAAAGAGACTTTAAGACAAAGTCTAATGGTTGGATTGCTAAAATGAGTGAATCTACTATTTATGTAATTTAATGTGGCTGAATCCTCTCAACCAACAACTGTGAAGAAAGGCTCTTTTGCTGCAATAAGAAAATAGAGTTGAGAGTTAGATATAGACAGTTAATTATGGGAACTATGAGTTAGTTGAGATCCCAGAGCTGTAGTGAGAATTAGTGGAGTTAATGAATAGAAAATAAGTACCCAGCACAAAGTGGTATTCAGAAAAGATAGGTAGTTCATTTTATGTTTGTTGAAAATAAAACATTAACTAAGTAAAGGACATAATTATTCAACCTCAGTAAAATTATCATTGCATGAATGTTTTTCTGAGATAAAAGAATATCCATGGACCTGAGTGACCTTCTATCCTTAGTAGATACAGGTATCAAAATTTTTAGCATTGTTAGCTGACAAATTGTGTGCCGTACAACTGGTGGTGAGCTGGAGCTAGTGTCTTTGGCTTGCAACATTCAATTGTAAAGTTTTCAGAAATTTTTTGCAAGCTGGTTGACATACCATTGGTAGCTTGGAATCAGCCTTGGTGGGGATATTTACACCATAGACATTGGCAAAAACTATGTTAGGAGTTTTTTCTCTTTCCTTTTAGAGGGTGATTGCTAAATATTAAGTACTCCACTGCATACAGCCTCAAATTCTGGACTTCCCTCCTTTGTGATTGACTTAGCATTGAACAGCTAAAATTTTTATTTTTATTCTCGTATTTATAAATATGGGTTTTTAAAATGTAGTGATATCAGGTAGGAGAAAAGATATCAAATGCTTAATCTGATATGTGGTGCCCCTTTTATTAATTTAGCCCATTTTCCAGAATTGATACACATGGCTGGGTATATATTAGCAAGAAAGATGGAGTTATTTTTCCTGATGGTATAAGTAATTTAAAATCTTGTTTTCTTAAAATTAAATAAACATGAATTTATCATAGAGTAAAAACTATATAAATTCTTAAGCTAAAATGAGATAATTTAATTTTTTAAAATTTTTTGCATGATGGGTGGGCTCATTCTAGTTTTGTCTTTAGAAATGTTGAGAAAGCATGATTATTCTCTTTGGCCATTAGACATTTTTCCAACAAAATACTTAACAAGAACAAATGTACATTAAATAAAGAAAACACCTAAAACCCAAATTTATAAGAATATCGTGTAAAAGTAAATTCTGTTTACACATTCACACAGACCACACACATCAACTAGCTTTCTTTATGAGGGCCTGTGTTAGTTTCCTATTGTAACTGCAACAAATTGTCATAAACTGGATGTCTTAAATGTATTCTCTTCTAGTCTGAAACTCAGAAGTCTAAAATCAGATTCTTTGGGCAAAAATCAAGGTGTTGGCAGGTCTGCATTCCTTCTGTAGGCTCTAGAGGAGAATCTGTTTTCTTGCCTCTTCCAGCTTCTAGAAGTCACCTTCCTGCCGTGGTTAGTGGCTCCTTCCTTTGTCTTCAGATGCAGCAGTAAGGTATTTTCACATCTCCCTGCCCTTCTCTGATCTCTGCTTCCATTGTCACATCATCTTCTCTGACTGTCCTCCTTCCTCTCTTCCCTTATAAAGATACTTGTGATTACATTGTGGCTGCCCAGATAATCCAGGATAATCCTGCCATCTCAAGATCCTTAATTTAGTATCAACAGCAGAGTCCCTTTTGCCATATAAGGTAACATATTCACAGGTTCCAGAAAATCTCTGGATGGACATTATTCTCTCTAATATAGTCTGCCCTCTGGCTCTCAAAGATTCAAGTTAGTTCCACTTTCCAAGTATGTTTATGCCATTCCAATTTCCCCAAAGTCTAAATTCATTACAGTATCAGCTCAGCTCAAGGCCAAAATCTCATCTAAGCCTCATCAACTCAATGTCCAATTTTGTAAATAAGAAATTTGTTTTTATGAGGGCAGTGTAATACATTGGAGTATTAAGCAGGAGAGTGACATGGTCTTATTTGTATTTGAGAAAGATGCTTCTGGTTGTCATATAAGGAATAGATTGTGTGTGTGTGTGCATGCATGTGCACATGTGAAGGGTATGAGAGAGGGAGTGCTCAAAAGAGGACATTGGAAAGTCAGTTAGGAGGCCCTTGTGGGAGCCCTCATAAGACTAGGATGTGGCTTGAAGCAGGATGGCAATGGTGGGGAGAGAGAGGACAAATAGATCTGCGTTATTTTTTGGAGTTAGAATTGCAGTAACACCTGGGAAGACCACAAACTATGTGGGAGGGCCAGGACGAGACTGAAATTTAGGAATCTTACTAGGTTTTTGCCATTAGGGTTTGGGAGGAGCCACTAAATGAAGAGGACTAGGGAAAGATTGGTTGTAGGGTGTGTGTGGGGAGGGACATGCAAATATTTTTCTTTTGAACATGTTACATTTAAGGACAATATTAAGCGTTTAAGGGGAAGTATTGAGCAACCTGTTGAATATAAGAATCTGGAGATCAGTGGCAAGGCCATGGCTGGAGATCTGTGTTTAGAAATATTTGGCCCATAGGTGGTGTACAAAGCCATGGAACTAGATAGAGCATGCTTAGGCATCCTGACCATTTTCTAACCAGAGAGAGGCAAAGTTAGGGTTTAGGGTCTGAGTTGAGACTATTATGAGAAGTCCCTCAGTTGGTGAAAAGAATATCTCAGTCAACACATTCTATCCCAGTTGAAAAGAGTTTTCATGGGAAAATTATGCTTTGTTTCCAGTTGGGCATTTCATTTCTGTGTACACAGAGAATGAAATTCATGGCTGGATGTCTTCATAGGTAATGATTCTCAAACTTTTAAAGCCATGGCCCTTTTGGGAATGTGAAAGGGACCTTTGGTCCCCTCACCTTGTAACTATTACTTTCCAGTGGATGAAAACAAATCACTAGAGAGAAATATAACAGAGAAATTGCAGGAAACCTGATGGCAGCAGCATATATGAAACACTTATTAACTTTAGCACTAATTTATTTTATGTAATAATTACTTAAAACAACCTAATATCCTTAAGTTAGTAAGTTGAAAGCTAAAAATCCTCTACCAAACAGTTAATTCATTTTATAAGGTTCTGGTAGTTAATAGGTCATCAGGAAGTAGCCCAAACACTTTTTATACAAAATTATGAAAGTGCTTGTGATTCATCTGCAAGCCCCTAAAATTGGGTTTGATTTTTAATTAGAAAATCACTGGTTGAGGGAATGGCACTGGGCTGACAGGCTCTCATCTATGATGTTCCTTTCATTGCAGGGTCTGTGGGAAAATCTTTCTTCATAGTGTCCATCCTCTGGGCAGATGCTACCTATAATGAAAATTTCTTCTTTTCATAATCTCTTAAGAATTGTTGACCTTGGTAGGTTCTATGTTATAATCACACAGCTGTAAATTTGTTATGTTTGATGAGAAGACCTCGGTTGGCTTTGGTAGAGCACTGGAGGGATTTGTAGATTACAGACCCGCGGCCCATGAATCCCTGGTCTCTTTAAGACTCTACCTTTGTTTCGACAGCCTGGTGTCAAAGATACTATTCCTCCTATTGATGCAGGACCCATTGGAAGATTCACTGTTTCTCTCGGGAGGCTGCTGGTATTATGTTTACATTTCGCCTCTGGCATCCGTGTGAGCCACGTTCTGATCAGGACTTTCTGGGATTGAGACTTTACATTTTGTTCCCCTGTGGAAAGGGTTTAAGAGATTAAGTGCTTAAGGGTTTAGGGGAGGTGACATTAAAACTTGCTTTTTACAAGCATATCTGCTGGATATGTGTTCTCTCTATAGTTTCAACTTCATAGGAAGAAAAATGCATTGCTCTTAGTTCCATGTTTGTAACTGGGATATTGCCTTCAAAGAGATTAAACCTTTCCCCAACCGTAAAGCTGAGATTCCTAAACAGAACCCTGTATGGAAAAATTCAAGACTGGGTAATTTACATTGCCAGAGGGGAAGAGAGGTTAGAGAGACCAAGATCACAAGAAAACATATGAAAACTCTTAAGTTTGCTATAATTATTAAAATAAATCTGACAATGCAATAAATGAAATGAGTGTTACTGGCAATTTAAACAGACTAAATTAGTAAGAACTGGAAGGTTCAATTTTCTATACCTGATTTTGGTTCCTAGAAATTTATAGGATTTCCTTCCTCCATGATTTTAATGAGATCTTTTCTTGTGAATTTCTATGTTGAAGAAAATATGTGTATTAAATGGCATTTTAATGTGTGTGATGTGTCTTGCTTCATCCAATTGTTCTGTTTCTGAATGACTCAGTATTAATTTCAATTTTCTGGGTCCTTTCATGATGCCAGAGACCAACTATTTAGATATCGAAGATGGAAAATAAGGCTGGAGACTTTAATTTATTTGGCATAGCTGGTTGGGAATTTTCTAAATCCTCTAAGGAAGATATGCTCTTAATTCTGTTCATGATCATTTCAGGCTAAGCTATGCAATCTTCCATCTCTTTTCTGCACAGGGCTAAGATCTTACTCCAAACAATGTGGGTGCTATGATGCTTCCAGGCCTTTGCTGGCAAAGCCCTTCAGCTCTTTCTTCTCCTTTACTTGACTTTTTTTCCTTCCATGTTCCAACTTCCAAATATTTCCAATCATTTCCAAAATAAGAGTGAAAGTTTGGGTCCTGGAAAAAAATGAACACTCTTGCAAAAAAGATATATAGATTCATATATACACATATATGAATCTATATATAATTCCATCTGGATGAATAATTCTTAGTTGAAGGGAGAGATAAAAGGTTTTGCAGTTGAAAAGACCTGAATCTGAGGCATGGCTGTGCCACTCACTATGTGGCCTTGGGAAGTTAATTTCTCTGTACTCCAGTTTTTTAAAACAGTAATACATTTTCCACACAGGAGGTACTAAATTAGTTTCTACACATAGAATATTTAATACACTGCCTGGCATAGTAATGCCTAATAAGTTATTAATATTCATTACAGTAAATATCTGTGTATATAACATTAAGTGAACATTTAGAGGGACACAATGTAATTTCTTCTGCAATGAGTCATTTTTTTTATCTTGAAGACACTTATGTTAGAATAAAATTCTAAGCACTGTCACTTTATTTCAAATCAATAATTAATACATCAGTTATTAATTTAGTTACTGAATGGCAAACCAAAGAAGAGGGGGAGGATCATCTTTGCAGGTTATGGTGGCTTCATGTAGGGAGCTCGTTAAAACAAATATATAAGGCTTGGTGCAAAAAATGGGTTTAGAAGTGGTCAATGTTGCGGTTTAAGGATGTGTGTGAAATAATCACACTCCTTCTCCACTCTGAGCTCTCAAACTATAGGAGAGGGTCAGCATGACTAGTAAAGCCGAAACTGTGGAACACTGCATGGGCTCAAGGCCAGGCTGGGCTTCCCATTCTCATCCTTTGACTAAGTAGTTCACCCAGCCCCAGGTCTTCATAGAACACTGGCAGGTCTTCCTGGCAGGGGGTGTCCTACATCTCTGCATTTCTGTTTATTGTAGTATTGGTAGAGAAGAAGAGGAGAACGAATGTTTGTTAGAGAGAGAGAGATGCTGAGAGATTGAGAGAGAGAATGAGAATGAATCGCATAAGCAGCAACCAGGGAGTGCCTAGTTTACGGATGGAGGCAGGAGTAAGGGAAGTTGGAGTGATAGTTTGTTGCTTCTCTCGTGTGAATGTTCATTGGGGAGAACTTTTGCACTTGTTCTATCTCATTTGTGGCTGCTGCCAATGTTGTCTTTGGACAATGCTTGACAGAGGCAGTCTGTGAGAATCCTTTCCAGCTGATGGTTCTCTAAGATCATGCTTCAGTGCATTTGAAGGGGTGGAATTTGAGATGGTCACAGTATGGGGTACAGTGTGGGGATGCAGTTTACTGAGGCATGCTGAGTATGTTAGCGGGATATGGAAGAGGGGGATACATTCATAGAAGGGACAAGTAGAAGGGCTCCTGTGATTCAGCATTCCTTTTGCTGACTCCAGCTACCGATGGGACCTCTATGTTTTACATAGTTTTCCTCTCTGGGATTTTTGAATTGTAAGTAGAGGATTGAAACCTCCGTATTCTCCCCAGCGCAATGGTGGAGGGTGTCATGCTGTGGAAGAGTTTATGGAGGATCTGGCCAATAGTGATTTTGGAGCTTTAACCAAGTCTTTGCTCAGGAGAGGGAGACTCAGATCTGAGTTGGCTGTTTGCACTGGGAAAAGCAAGCTAAATTTCTCTGCATAAGAAAGTGGAAAATTATTTTTTCTCATGAGAGAATGTTGGCAGAAAACAGAATGGAGTCAAGTGGAGCCAGGGGATAGGTGCATGACTGAGCAGCGTGGAAGAATGACCAAAGGATTTAGGAGCAGGGGCATGCGATCAGTTTTGTTTGGGAAGGGAGATGATCAGAATGCATGACACTGTAAGGGAAATATATTTGTCCTACCAGGGTTACACCCTTCTGTGAATGCCTCCTGTCTTTTTAACGTTTTGTAACAACTCTTAACACAATCACAGTGTTGTTCTTTTCCTGAGCCTTGTGTTCTTGAAAAGCAGCAAAAGTTCAGAAATCCTCCCTGGCTTTTGTGTTCCAGAAAATAGCTAACCCCCAAATAAAAACTTGCCCTTGCATATTCCAAAGTTAGCCCTTTAGTATCCTTCCTCATGACTCCCATAAGATATTTGGATGACTCTTTATTCATCTCTATCTCTATAAAATCCCAGACTCTCTTCCTTTTCTTTGAATGTTTCTCATTAATGAATGTTCTCCCTATTGCAATAGCCTGAATAAAATCCTATCCCACACAAATACAACCTAGGGGAGGTCAAACACCTTTAAGGAATTGTAAACCTACGAAAGTTATAGTCGTAACTAATTGTCCTAATTGTCCTGTGCATTTTTGTCTTTCACTTAATTTCTGGTGCTAGCTATTCTTGTTTTTATGGTTTGAATGGTGATCTTTGTAAACAGATAAATGGTTTGAAGAGATCTTACTTCTATTGGGTAAAAGGCAATAGAGAATCTGGTTTGCTAGTCATTTCTGTTTGTCTCTTAGTCTATTTTGAGGTCAAATCAATTAAGAATTTGTACCCACAGGGAAGAGAATAGCTCTTCTGTGAATCTGTATTTCTGCGTTTAGGCTTGACCCATGGCCAAATTTTAGAATTAATGTTGTACACCTTCTCTTTCTTTGTATTTGTATGTTTTTAGGTCTGTGATTTAGAAAAGCCCTTTACCTTTCATTGTGTGAGTGTGTAGTATTTTCCTATCTCTGGATGGTATTACTAAATTGGATTATAAAATTTCTTAAAAAGGTTTTATTTTGATTGACCTAGGGATAAAATAGTACTTATATATAAATTGAATATTCCTAAAATTCCGAGAAATTAGAGAAACTGAAACAGATATTTTCAATGTGAAAAAAGAAGTGTTTTTATAGAAACTAACTCAAGCAATGTCTTAACAATTCAAGTTTATGTGTTTTTGGTAACTCTTCAGCAAACAAGACTACTTTAATAATTTTGGTTTAATTAAAACCAGATATGTCTTCTCTGAGTTTTTATCATCAAGTATATGACAAGTGCACCTTTTATTCTACTGGGGTATGTTCTTCCTAAACTTACGTTAAGTTCACTGATATAGTAAACTAGTATTACTTGTACTTAATGTCTAAGATTATGGAAAAGTAAATTTTTACTTAATCAAATTGAATTATTCTAATTTTATTTCAATAGAAATTATGTTTTGCAGTATGTGAGTTTAAGGTAGTTTCCAAGATTTTTGGTAATTTAAAACCTTGGACTTAAACTAAGTTGAGTTAATTAATATTCATTGGCTATCTACATGATTTCTAAGTAAGACAGAATACTGAAACATTTATTACCAGGCGTAATTTAAAGTTTATATTGTTTTCTTGCCTTCTGTTTTATATGTGAGGAGAGGCTCTATACATGTTTGCGTCTGTCAAATGTGTTCACTTTTGCCGTTTTAAGAAGTTGTATTATAAGGGCTGTAGGAAGTTGTGAGATGCGTATTCATGAGCTTGGCTCCTCTGCTGCAAGATGCTGGTGTGTGACAGACAGTTCACATCATCCACCTCCTAGTTTCCTCTGTAAAACAGAAGCTACTGTGGTTGAAAGTTATAATTAACATACATGAATGAGACTCTACTAGTGGCAATAGTGACAAAGAGGAACAACTTTGTACGCAAGACATGCAGGATGTGTTTTTGTTAAGGAAAAGAGAGAGTAGTTCTGTCTTAAAGTAGCATAACTGGTTGTTTCAGAATGAGAAATGAAAAGTGTGGGACAATACTGAATGGGTATAAGAAGTTGTAAAACTTTCCTAGAAAGGGAGCTTTATATGTTGAGATCAAAGCTGGCTAATGTTTTATGGATTTATTTATAAGATTTTCAAAAATAGTTTTAGTATCAAATTATACTAATGCAAAACTAGAATTTGATTTTCTCTCTGTCAAAATGACAAAATTTTCTTGGATTATTGATCTGCTCTTAATAATAGGTTGTAAATGGTTATTCTTCACCTTCTGTATAGTTTATCTAGATTACAAAGATTCTGCATCTTACCAGAATAATCTTCTGTAGTTTATGTTGACTTAGTTACTTCCTTGCTTATTTAAGAAAACAAAGACTTCTCACATTAAAATTCTCTATAATCATGTTACGTTTTATGTTTATTTTTAAATTTTTTTTACTACTTTGAAATGAGTTGCAAAGTATTGTCTTTCAGGTACTTGAAATGATCTAATTCCCATCTGAAGTATTCAAATCTCATGACAACTTTTGGTTTTTTTCTTTCCAAAACTGAGTCCTATCTTTTTCACCTGAAACAGTTTCTGGTATGTCTAAGAAGGGCCCCAGAAAATCACGAAGCATTTATTCTTTCACCTTGTAAAAAGAATGGTGTTAGAAATAGTTAATTTGGGAAAATATGTTACTATTTGAAGAGCTGCATGGAAAGCATTGTCAAATTTGAAGAGATACTTAACTGTCACTAGGTTATATTTGTTTGGGTTAAGTGTTATTGAAACAAACATTTCAGAAATTATGTGCTTGATGGGAAGGTCCTAGAGATTTGTTAATGCCCTTAGTGTCCATAAGATGTTTCTGTTTGTCAGGGTCCTGGTGCTGCTTTGTCTGATATTCGGTAACAGTATAAGGTTATCATATTTTCATAACATAATTTCAGTTACTTAAAAGATTATTTCACATCATAATTTCAGTTATTTTTTAAAACACTAACTTGGTCTAAATTTACTTTCTAGTTGAATTGAGCATCTCCAATGCCAGTAGTTTTCAATGGGAGATTTAGATCACTTGCTTAAGGAGTCTTATTAATGTGTAGATGTTTAGGAACTACTCCAGACTTAGACAATCTCTTTATTTGAAATTCCTGGTAGTTTCTTAATAAATTCTAACTACATGATTAATATAGTCATAGTAAATTATGTCTCAGGATTAATATATGTTACATCTAAAGATTTTTCCTTTGTAAAGATTATGTTTACCTATTTTTATTAATTATGTACAATATCTACTCTTCTTTGGAAATGGGATAATGATTATATTTATACATAATGTTGTCTAAAACTTTTTAGATTGAGTTTTATCTTGTTTTACATGCCATAGAAACAACCAAATTTCTTTGTCAATTGCATTATTCTTATAATGAATGTTCATCAGATCTTTCTCTTTTGAAAATTATCAGAAATATATCAGCCACAGATATTTTAAATTGTCATCTAGAGATAGTTTTTTGTTTGTTTGTTTTATTTAATACTTTCCTGAAAGCACTTGCAATCAACTACAGTCC
This sequence comes from Camelus dromedarius, assembly GCF_036321535.1. Taxonomy (NCBI): domain Eukaryota; kingdom Metazoa; phylum Chordata; class Mammalia; order Artiodactyla; family Camelidae; genus Camelus; species Camelus dromedarius. Next base: position 35,380,699 of record NC_087437.1, read on the forward strand.
AGAGCACTTTGTTTTCAACAAAGGACCATTTTAGAGGCCCATGAAAAAGGACTATACACAGTACTTTTGGGCACAGGCTTCTGATGGCATCATTTAAATAACTTTAAGACCAGTGGCTGAGTAAGGATTTCTAGAATTCTAGCTGAGAAGCTGATAGACTGCTGACCCAAGATCAAGCAGAATGAGAATTAATTACATAGGACTAATTGAACTGATCAAGGATAATTGTGGGTTTTGTTTGGATTATTGTTGAGATTTTAATGTTCTATTTTCTGGATATATAAAGAGTCCCATTCCCTTTTCTTCAAGTTATCCATAATGCCTAACTACTTAGTAGACTATGCTCTTATAAACAGAAATGAAACATTTGTCAAAGATATCTTTTTCTTTTTGAAGAATATTGACAAATATTCTTATTTTTATGCCAATATAATTATTTATGTAGATTCAGTAAGAATCTGTTCTTATCATGAGGACATAATTGAAATCATTGGTTATGCAATCAAGTTCTTACCTGGAATATTATATCTGATAATGATGCTCATTTAATCAGATATGACCAGCTGCTTTTAAAGAACACAGTTTGACTTTATGGAGTCAATTCTTACAAAGCCCTCTTGGGAAAAACTAACCCAGTACCTGCTTATGAGGCTTCCAACTTATAGATGTGTAAGAATTCAATTCCTGGTTGGCCAAGTGAGCTGTAAAGGGTAAATTTAGCATTTGGTTTGTCTCTACCCTGCACATTCTAAAGAAAGATTTGGTCCTTGCCCTGGCTCCTGGGCAGTAACCTCTAAGCTCTTGCAATATCCTGGCTGATCAGAGTGTCTTTGTTTATCTGCAGACCTACAGACACATCACATATTCTATGCTGACAGTGTGACTTATGGTAGGGATCTTGGGCCATGTGGCATCAGCTTGACCTCTGAAGGGGCTGGAGACTAAGGCCATTTACACAGGCAGTCAACCCTGCCTCTGTGACTGACTCTCGATAAAGACCACAGACACCAGGCTTGAGTAACCATCCTTGGTTGGCAATACTCCTATGTGTTGACACCTCTCATTTCTGGGAGAAGTAAGTGTTATAGACAGGACTCCATTGGGAGAGGACAACAGGAAGCTTCCACCTAGTGTTTCCTGGACTCTGCCCTATGTACTTCTTCCCGTTGCTGCTTTTAGTCTGTGTCCTTTTATGCAATAAACCACAATTGTGAGTTTAGTGGGTTTTCTGAATTCTGTGAATCCTTTTAGTAAACCAGAGAGTGTTCTTGGAGACCTCAAACACCACCCAGGAAATTTTGGGTCTTTTGGCAACCTCCAGAAGAGAATTCTCTCAAATTTATAAGAACTACTAGTGAGAGCTGGTGGAAAGTTCTTGGCTTGGCTTCCTGGTCAAGAGGCTCTTAAAAATCCAAAACTGAAATTCTAAATGAAAATGTCCAGCAAAACAAGTGTAGGAAGGCCTGTAAGATAAAATACCATTTTTTCTTTACCTATGTAAATAATAAGATTAAATATGATAAGGCCATTCTTATTTTGTGATTAAGAATAATCTTTCTTGGAGATTATTTTAGATACTAAGAATGGTCACTGTAGAGAGAAATTTTGTGTTTCAGTGGAAAACTATGCGTCCTCAGTAGCACACACTTTCGTTCATTGTCTTTGAGCTATTTTGCCCCTCTTTCAAATTGTGGCCAAACAATGGGCATGCAAACTCTGTCTAGCGTATAGAGATTTAATTGATTTTGTCTCCATCCCTAGAAAAACCAGTTTTGGCACCTAGTTATAAATTGGACTGAATCTTGTTACCTTGCTCAAATTGTCAATCATTATCAAATTTTCAGTTCTTTCATTCCCTTCAAATCTGGCTATAATTCATCAAAATTTTCCATTTTTTTCCCTCCTACCTGGCTCAGCATCGTTGTGAACAAAAGTATAACTGTCTAAATCCCTCCTGGGACTCTGGGTTGCCTGGCAGCTGGCCCTTGTCCCCAGGGTCTGAAGAAACTCTGGAGCTGAAACCTGATAACGTGATAAAATCCTCAACGCCTCAGCAGAACATCCGTAGGCTTGAATTCTCCCTTGACAGGCCACTGCCCTGGCCACTTTGGAAGTTGGGTGAAATGCTCTGGTCACGCATGCCCTTTATATGAGAGGCAACCAAGACTGCGTGTCACTAACAGCATCACAATCCTAGCTCTAGAGTTTCACATAACTTAGTGAGAGATTTTCCTCCACCAACTTCTTAGAATCTAATGGACTGGTTACTCAGTTCAGGGTTCAACTCCTGGATCTTTATTCTTAAATACAATATTTTACACTAATATATCTCTTTTTCATTTTAGGCATCCCTCTTTTAAGATGCCTAATTTCTAGAACTCTAAAACAATTGCCTTTTGCCATCACCTCTTAACCAAAGAGATTTTCTCTTTTAAGGGAAAAATGCCAATAAAAGTCCTTCAGGGACTATTCCTTAGACCCTGTTTGATTCCACTCAGAAGGATTATGATTTCCTCTGGGTTGTTAAGCAGCAAATAATGTTCATCTTGATGAAAGAGAGGGACTGACAAACATAAAATTTACCTGAGTCCCATGCTCCTGGGAAGCAGTGATGGCTAAGAAATCTCCATTATTTTGTGTTCCTGAAATGTCTAATGCAATGGACCACCTTGCCCTTGCATATTATAAAATAAAATCCACTTCCGTCTTTCCTCAGGTAAAGGGATCTTAGTTAACCTTTTCTAGAGCTCAGGGATGACCTCAGCTGACATTGGGTTACATAGTTCATGTAATGATGCCAGTTTGTGTTTGGTCACTCTGTACATTTTCAGAGAAACTTAGATCTATAGCATAAAGACCACTCTCCTGCTAGGAAAAAGAATAGCTGGCTTGCAGCTTTGTTCTCAGGAGGTAAAATGAATAACCACAACAAAAGGTGGTGACTCCTTTCAAGGCTGTATCATAATAGGTAAAATCAGTCAATAAGAGAACTGAAATCTCCAAGCAATCAGCTTGATGCAGTATATCACATAAATTTATATTTCATTAGCTATAGGATATAAAAGTAGTTTTAACAGTTGCAGCCTTTATAGAGTTCTTAAAAGCAGGGTGATTAACAGTTTGCAATTTTTGAACAAAATCAAGCGTTGACTTCAGTCTTCCTGTTGCCTTAAAAACAAGATGAGGAGTTGGTTTTCATAATGTGGAACCACAAGCAACATTAATATTTAAACATTTCTCTGCACATGCAAAATGATCTTGTCTCTAAAAGTAAGGTATCATCTTGGCGTTTTATATATGTGTGGCTGTCTAAATGCAGATTTTTTTTTTTTTTGCACAATTAGACTCTATCCCATTCAATTACATGGCCAAGCAGCAGATACTATACTCATCTCCAGGATAAATTCCTACCGGAGAGCGTGAGACTGAATTAGCAGTACAGCTTGAGCATTCCCAGCACAGATTATACATTCAAATGTACAGCACACTTTTCCACATGAGATGACTGAATTGCAGATGCATTACAATAAAGCTGCTTCCTATTGTGTCCCCACTGCTTTTGTCAACCTGGGACATTCCTGGCAACCTGTACATGGGTATTAACCTTGGTTTAAAACAGTTCCTGCTGTCTAGATTCCTAAGAGTTCAGAAAGAGTTATGTGCACAGATTTGGTTAACAGAAGCAAGAGCTTTGGCACATAAATCCTCCATCAGAATTTTGACATTATTGCTCTGGTGAATTCATCCACAGACCAACCACTTTCAAATGTAATAGAAAGTGATGGCAACTATTGTCACACTTTTCACCAAGAGAGGACTGCATTGTAACATGCTGCAAGGAGAGAGAAATACACTAGACACGCTTAAATGATTTTAGTGGCCTAATGAGATGGAGAAGGGAGTGTATTTAATTGTGCACTGAGCAGCCACATCAGTACTCTTCATATGTACACATGAGACGGAGTGTGTGTGTATGTTTGTGTGTACGCACACATTGGTGCATAAAGGTTAGTCAAGCTGTATCTGAGATAATAGATCACTTTTTAAAAAACGTATGTCTGATACAAAAAATAGGGTCTGAAACAAAGATTTTATTTATACATTTTATTTATACATTTTAATACTTAAAAGGAGAAATGCTTTGATTAAAAAAAATCTTCATTTACTTGAAGTCATGCATATAGAACTGAAAGAATGCAGATTTACCCTTTTTGTTCCCAGTCTCCAAGTCCCATTGTACAAACTCAGCAGTTACAACAGTAGTGTTATTCTCTGTATATTTTCAATAGCTCATCTATATTGCAGGTTAGGCAGAAATAAAAGAACAAAGGGAAAAGATAACTATGAAGCCTTTTGCTTCCTTGTGATCATTTGGCAAAGTCATATGGATTGATACTGACCAAGCAAATTGAGGATTATGGCACTTGGTATAGTTCTCTATCACTTCCATTTTCTTTCAACCCTCATCTCAAAACTTCTGTTATCCCAAAGACACTACATTTTTGTGTTAACACCAGTTTCTAGATTCACTACAAATATTCTAGAGATGCAAACAGCTGTACAGTGTTTGATATCTCCATCGTTGAATTTATGGTGTATAAGTTCATCTGGATTTCCAAAATTTGGTCATGAAGAATTGCCCTCTGTAGTTATTCCAGATTTTCACAAACTCTCAAGTCTCTTCTTAACCCCCAGCTTCCTGTTACTTAGGAGATGTTCATCTAATTCAGAGGAAATGGTGGCCAGTTGGGTGCCCTGTCTCAACTCTCTGCAGCCACATTCTTATCTCCTTTCCTACAGAGTCAGCTGGAGAGATGTTTTCCTACTCAAAGCTAATATTTTATCTCTCTCATATTTGTAATAAGGCAAACATACTATCTTCAAATAATAACGATTTTATCTTCTTTTCAGTGTTTATGCCTCATATTTCTCCTGTCTTGTTTTGCAATGACCATAATCTCTAGGATAATGTTAAATAATAATGTTTCTGAATTGAATGCGGCCTCTTAATATTTCACCACTAAATATGATGTCTTCCTTAAGCTAATATTCTTCTACTTTATTTATGCTTATTTGATTTTTCTTTAATCTGTCTTCTCTAATTGAATTCTGCTATGTACATTTTTTTTATCTTACTTTTTATTAAATTCATTTTGGTCCACCTATTTTCTTCTGGGTGTTATTTGAGCTACATCTCATAGGTTTTGATATGTAGTGCTTTCATTGTCATTTGTTTTTTAAAAAGTTTATTTGATTTAGAATGAGGTTTATAATTTACTAGAGGGTAGATGTGTGTTTGTGTGTGTGTGTGTGTGTAGGAATGGGAGTCTTATATTTTGGTTAGAATATATTCCTGCATAATTTTTAGGTTTCAGAGTTTTAAATTTTACTTGTTGTGTGTGTTTCATAGATATTTTAAGAGCTTATTATTGTTTAAGATCTATTGCTTAACTGACTCCTTTGCTGAGTTCATAGTAATGCCCAAATCTCTTTGCTCTTAAAACTCTTTTAGGACTTTGGGATCCTATTCTAGATAGGCAATCCCTCCTCTTTTAACTTGCCAAGGCTCTTGAAAGAGTGAACATTTGCTGGGTCTGCTTCTGTATTTTCCATTCAACAGTTTGGTGTCAATTTGTAGCCACATTTTGGAGAGTAAAGCTTTACAATCGATTGTCCATTCTATGAATATATCCTTTTATATGAATCTCATTTTAGAGAGAGATATTTGATTTTCATAAGGCTTAAAACAACACTGAAGTGAAAGGAAATGGAGAAAAGATGGTTGATATATTTTGGTTGGATAACTAAAGGAGTCAAATGTTAAAACTTATCTATAGTCCTAGATTTAACCTAAGTTACTGTAAAATCCTTGCTGCATGGTTTCAGATCTTCGTGAAATGAAGTGAAGTAGCGTTCTGACTTCACACTGCCACACATTTCCCTGCTCTATGTACGTTTCACTTATGTTTATTGGAAGCGGAGGGCAGAGGCAAAGTTGAAGCTTTGGGTCAATCTGACAGACCTCAGCTGTGCTTTGTCCTTTAGCATGGAGTTTTTCTCTGTTCAGAGTACCTTTGTTCCCTCAGCTTCCCTGATGGTTCCCTTTGCATTGTCGCTGTGAGATAGGAGGGAAGGGGGCAGGGCACAATCATTGAGGGAATGACACAGCAATTGAGGACAGGACAAACTGGTTAGAACCAAGATGGTGGAAGATTAGACTTCCCGTAGACCTAGAGCCTATGGTGCACCCACAGGCGCCATGACAGTTCCTGGGCTGACCACAAAAGGTCAAAAAGTGGAGGGGGGACCAATTCCTGGAAGTCCTCACCCCTTTCCCAGCATAGTTGGAATAATCCTCCCCCTTATTAGCATACGAAATTACCGAGCCCATAAAAACTAACCACCCTGGAACTCGTGGTCACCCTCTTGCCTACTGAGACAGCCCACACTCTGTCTATAAAGTGTGTATCTCTCTAAATATACTTGCTTTCACTTAACTGTGCCACTGTGCTTTTCTCTTGAATTCTTTCCTGTGCAAGGAAAAACTTATTCTCCGGCAACAGCTGGAACATTCACTGGAAAACCACACTTTGCAGGTGCACTTCTAAAGTCAAGTTTCTCTATGCCAGGACTGTTCTGGGTGGATGCCGAGCACAGGGAGGAACCAGAAGTAGGTATGTTAGACACTGCAGGGGCCAGCCTCCAGGTCGGGTTGATGCCTTGGGACTGAACAGAGGAGAACCAGGAGGACTCAGAACGGAGTTCAAAAGTCTGGGCACAAATTTAGGAAACAGAGTCACACAGCTGAAATGACTGGAGAGAACAGGCAGAAGAATAGGCACCACCTTGGTTCCTCAGCAAATTTCTCATCTGGCCAGATGCTTTTCACATGCTTCCTGCTTAAGTAGAAAGAAGACGTGTACTGCCCCCTTCCCCAGTGGTGTGCAGGGTATAGAAGGAAGAGAGTGAGGGAGCAGAAGCTAAAGGCAGAGCTGGAATTTCATTGTTTTCTGAGTTTGCTTTGAGAGCATTACCTCTCATTTCTTTCTTTTTTTCTAATGATCCTTGAAGCAGCAGAGGTCATTTTTACATAAATTTCTTTCCCCTTGAATACAGGAATATTGATGGAAATTTTGAAGATGTTAATATTAAGTGTTTCACATACCCAAACAGCATAAACAACACAGGAATTGGATTACCATACGGGAAATGACAAGTTTTTTTCTCCTGCTTACATTGAAGTCAACAGGATGCAGGAAAACCTATTGTTACTTGTTACTGCTATTTTGCACATTAAAAAGTAATGGAGATAAGCAAAGTTGGGGGGTCAAGCTGGGCTTCTATTCTTCACTCCTTTCCTGTTTCAGGGTTGCTGTGTTACTCTTTCAGGGTAGACTTGAAAAGTATCTGCTGACATTTGGGAAAAAATAAGATTCTTTGTTATACATCATATAAGCATGGTGCTTCTTATTTTTTTCCCCAGAGAGTGAGAAAACAGAAATTTGCCAGGTTAATATGAGATTTCACAGCCTTTTTGATAGTTAACGTCTGTGTTTAGATCATAGCTCCTCGCTTCTTTTCTTTTTGGAGAAATAATCATAAGCCTTGAAGCTGGAACATGTTTCAAAAGGTGAGGCTGAATTCATGGCCTTGGAGATGAAGGCTGCAGAGAAGGATGCTAAAATATACACGTGGATGAGGATGTTTTTGTTATAATTTTTGGTGACAAATGTAATTACTTGTAGGTTCCTCCTGCCCTTTTCCCATTTTCTTATCCCAACTTTTCTCAGCTCAAGATGTTTTCAAGTGGCCATTATACTTTTGAGCTCAGAGTAATTATAACAGGGCAATGTGGCAGTCATGATGTAAGTGGCTGTGGGAACAGAGACATTTTTCTTTAGCTTTGTGAGGCTGAGACTTGCCATATTTAAAGCACCTCTCAGAGACTGCTTCTTGTTCTGATTTTTCAAGATCTTTTTATGCTCTTTTTAAACTAAAATGTGTAACATTCAACAGCAAAACAAGAATTTATTGATTGTCTGCTATGTGCTTGGCATGGGTATTAGAGTTAAAATTATATGAAAGACAGTCATAGTTTCCTTTATCAGAGTTAAATTATCGGTATCTTGTAACGGAACCATCTGGGTTATTTTGTCTTAAAGGGCAGCCACTTGCTACATGTGGCTGTTGACTGAAGAAAAATGCACAATGGAGAGCTGTGAGTTCAGTTTTATTTGGGGTTTACTGAGGACTGCAACCTGGGAAACAGCCTCTCAGATAGCCTTGAAGAGCTGCTCTGAGGTCAGTATACATATGATTTGGTAAAGGGGGTACGTGCAATGAAGCACACTTCTTGGTAGAAGGATGCTGCTAGTCACAAGAAGGATGCTGCCATTCGCTAGGAGCAGGTCTCTCTAGTAAAGATTTTTAGTGCTTTTCTAGGTATGAGAAGATGCAAGAAATTGGGTTCATAAAACTTTCTCCAGAAAATATCTAACTCTCTGAAGGCCTGTTCTGCCAGTTTTTTTCCCAGAGCACAGAGTGCCTCCTTCCTGATCTTCACCCTTTTGAAGGGAGGTTGAAGATCACGGACTGAATAACTAATGACTTAATCCTTGTAGAGCCTGATGGCAAGTGATGGTCTTCAGTTGGCAAGGCCATGAGCACTTGAAATGTGGCTAGTTGGAATTGAGATGTACTGCAAGCATAAGTTACTCACTGGATTTTGAGGAATTGGTATAAAAAATGTGAAGTATCTATTAATAATATTTATATTGATTACCTGTTCAAATAATAATGTTTTAGGTAGGGATTGGGTTAAATATACTAGCAAAGTTGATTTCTCCTCTTTCTTTTTACCTTCTTAAATGTTGCTACTAGAAAATTTAAGATTACATAGGGTATTTCTGTTAAATAGCACCAGTCTAGGGTGTTTGTTAAAAGAGCATGTTCTCATATTCTATTCTCAAGGTGTCAGAGTCTGGTCTAGAGTTAGGAACCAGGAATCTGCATTTTTTAAACAAATACCCCAGATGTGATCTAAGGACCAAACTTTGAAAAAGAAAACTAAAATGCAGGGTAGTCATAGTGATGCAGGAAAAACAGATACGGGGCGTGAGGAGGGCTGTGTCCCAGGCTTCGGTTGAGCCCCTGGGACGTGCCCTGCCAAGTGTGGGTCCTTAGCTTCACGCAGGAAAGAATTCAAGAGTGAGCCACAGTTGAGTAAAGATAAATTTATTTAGAGAGATACATCAAAAGGCAAGAGAAAAGCCATGAGGTGTGGGGGTTGGGTGCTCAGATTAGAGTAACAGTAGGTACACACTCCACAGACAGAGTGCCGGCCATCTCCAAAGGGGGAGAAAGAGAGGGTGGTGAGAGAGCAGCCGCGAGGCACTGTGTTGCCAGTTTTTTGTGAGCTCGTTAGCTTAAGATGCTAATAAGTGGAAGGACTAGTCTAACTAGCCTGGGGAAGGGGCTGGGATTCCCAGGAAGTTGGCGATTTCCCACTCTTTGACCTTTTGTGGCTAGCCTTGGGACTGTCATGGCGCATGTGGGCCATGCTATTTACCATGCTAATATGGGCGTAAAATGAAGCTCAATATCTGCTCGAAGTCAAATCTCCCACCATCTTGAGCCTCAAGGCCTACTGAGGTTCGAATCTTCCACCATTTTGATGTTAATTGCTGTGTCATTCCTTGAATGGCTGTGCTCTGCCCCCATCCTCTCTCAATAGAGCCACGCAATTGAATAGTAAGTAAGGAGATTGCCTTAGTCCATTCCAGCTACTATACCAAAACACTACCGCCTGGGTGGTTTATAAACCACAGCTATTTATTTCTCACAATTCTGAAGGCTGGATGTCTGAGATCAGGGTGCCAGAAGGGTTGGGTGAGGGTCCCTTTTCAGGTCTTAGGCTTCTCATTGTATCTTCGCATGGCAGAAGGAGCTAGGGAGATCCTGGAACCTTTTTATGAAGTGACTGATCCCATTCCCGGGGGCTCTGCCCTCCTGAGCTAATCACGCCCCTAAAGGCCCCACCTCTGAATACCATCACCTTGGGCATTAGGTGTTCAACATAGGAGTTTTCACGAGACACAAACATTCAGATCAGCAGTGATTAAATAAACTATGATAAAGGCTGCAACAGAAGAAAGTCTAGTGAAAGTATAGCACTCTACTGAGACATTGGACAAGGGGAGGCAAGTCAAGAGTCGGTTCTCCAGTGAAATAACCTGAATCCTAAATGCTGCAGAGGATGTAGATGAAGGTGAGGGTGTTTATTCCAAAGAGAGGGACCAGTGCAAAAGTCAGAGGGGAGGAGCTTGGACCCCAAGTTTATAATAAGATTGAGAGGAAGTATGGATGTTGAGAGGAATAATGATTCTAGAAAAATAAGTAGGACCCAGTCATGAAGGACTTACAAACTATGTTAAAGGGTCTGGATTTTTTCTTAAGATAATGGGGCCAACGTAAAGAGATTTTAAAAAATCAAATGCCATTATAAAATGGATGGTAGAGATGTCTGTAGGAGTGACATATCAGTCACAAGGTTATCATGGAATCCAGGTGTGAGGATATTCACTGAAATGAGTGGGGACAGGGGAGAGAGGGTCACATTAAAAGAATATGAGAAATATTGAGCAGCAAAATCAATAGGATTTGAGATTGCTACAATGTGGGAGGATACAGTAGAGGGCAGAGTTAAAGATTACAGCTAAGATATGAAAATGCTAAAAATAATCACACAGACTAAAAAATGCATAGCCAATTAAGGGGATAGTTACTAAGATTAAGGCCTCCCTTAGAAAGATTTTTGTGAGGATGAGGGAAATAATATATGTGAAATTTTAAGGACTTTATGGTGGCAATTTCTTTGAGGCTTTCCTGTTGGGCAAAACATATGCCTTTCCTTCATTTTTTGTCTGTTTTTAATTAAGAAAAAATCTTATGATTTTGTCTCCTCTTTGTTATGATGACCTGAAAATGTAAACCCCAATTTGTGGCTGTTTTTAGGCCTGTACATGACAAAATGGTTCAAATTTCTGTGTTGTAGTTTTACTGGTGGAATTACTATTTTTAACTCTTAAATTCCTTTGACTTCTATACTGTCAATTAGTTTATACTTGTGTGTTTTATGCAACATTAAAACAACCTCATTTTGTGTGTTGTGAACAAAGCAAGGTATAAATAAATGTGGAATAATTTGACTCTGAGAAAACAATGCTCTTCAAACCAAGGATGCAAATATAAAAAGTGCTTTTTTTAAATGTGAAAATAAGAAGTATTAAAAATTAAGAATGACAAAATTCCTTAGAAATTACAGATTTTGCCTTGCTTAATCTATGATATTTAACACTAATTTAACAACAAGAATTCCTAAACCTGTTACACTTAGAAAGTCCTGCTTGGCTAGAAATAAAGGCTATTGTCCATGCTCTCAATGGAATTTTGTTTTTGTTTTCCTTTGTGTATCACTTGTCAGGTATGAGTTCATGAATTTAATTTATTTACTTTTTCTATAATGTGCATTCCCTGAAGATGTTCTTCATTACCTAACAATCACATGGATCCTAGCTTTCACTAAAAATGCAATCAATCTCTCATATTGATCTTTCTAAACTGAATGATCAAGTTATGCATTATGTATTTTCATATCTTTGTAGTCACCTGGGGAATTTATTTCATATAAAGTAATAGGACTTGGCATTTATATGATAATTTCTATTTATTGCATCTATTATCTTCTACTCCAGTGAATTACAAAGTTCTGGGGAAATTGCTGTGAGGATCTCTTTCTAAGCTGGGAAAGAGTATATATCCCAAACCAAATTACAAGGTGTTTCCTCAACTTTTTAATTGCATTTTTTAAAATTGGTGTGGAGCACTGTTGCAGAGAAATTGAAGTCGACTCTGTGCTTTTAACTTGTATTTTATCAGAAAAGTATAACTATTCATTATAAAATATTGGGTGTGGGTTAAAATGCTAGGATCCTCCCCTGGTTTCCACAACACCACACCTTCCTAGCTTACTCCCATTTCTCTGACTATTCCTCTAAGCTTTTGTTGACTCCTTTTTCCTCCCTCAGTTTGAAATTTGGCATTCTTTTTTTTTTTTTTTTTTTGAAATTTGTCATTCTTGTGGGCTCAGTCCTTGGCCTTTTTTTTTTTCCTTCTCTGTTTACACTGTCTCCTAAGGTGACCTGTCCTAATTCTCCAGGTTTAAATGCATCTGTCTGTTGATGATGTTCTATCTTCAGTATTAGCCTTTTCGTGAGTTCCAGACTCAGGTGACTGGAAAATTTGCAACTTTGGCTTTTAAAAGTGCTTTGGAAAGGCTGAAATAAAATGAAAAAAATGTATAACTAATCATTTTTGCTTTGAAAAATTATACACAGGTGTTCGTTCACTATTTGTTTTGTAATTCACTGTTTATATAACTTCAATAACACTTAAGCTTGAAGAAAAAATGTGTTTTCTTTTATAATTCACCATAGGGATTCTGGCTTCTGCCATGTCATTGTACATTTTTACAAAGTTACATGAAATGTTTGTGTTATTTTCTATAACATCAAAATACACTGCCAATGAGGACTGTAAGGACAGAACACACTTTCCTGGAAGGGGTGGTACAAATTGTTTAAAAATTTTCACAATAACTTGTGAGTAATAAAAAGCCAGCTTGGATAATTTTTTAAATATTAATATCTATTTTGAAAAAAAAAAAGGATTTTCCACGAGCATCTCTGATGAACAAGTTCAAAAGAGAACTCTGAATTTCCTGTCTCCTAAGTGTGCCTTTCCATCTTTCCCATCTCAAAAACAGCCTTGTCTACCAGTGGCTCAGACCAGACCGAAGGCCCTTTTTAATTCCTCTCTTCCTCCACGTGTAAATGGTGAAGATAGTGGTACGTGACATTTCTTGAGCACTTTAGTATGTGCCAGGCTCTATATCCTAAGAACTTCAATGTTATGAAATAAGCACAGTTATTGTCTTCCTCTTACAAATGAGAAAACTGAGATACGAAGAGGTTGTGTAAACTTGCCCAGTAAGTGGTGGGGTTAGAGCCAGTCCAGGAGAAAGGCCTGATGGTCCCACCTCCACGGTCTGTCTGGGATTTCTCCACTTCTCTCTGTTTTCACTGCTATGATGTAGGCTCAGTCACCGTCCTCTCTCTGCTAGGCTACCTCGCTATCTCCAACCAGCCTCTATTCTTGTTCCAATCCAATCCATTGTACAATGATCTTTTCTTTTTTTTTCTTTTTATTTATTTTTTTTATTGAGTTATAGTCAGTTTACAATGTGTTAATTTCCAGTGTAGAGCACAATTTTTCAGTTATACATGAACATACATATATTCATTGTCACATTCTTTTTCGCTGTGAGCTACCACAAGATCTTGTATATATTTCCCTGTGCTATACAGTATAATCTTGTTTATCTATTCTACATATGCCTGTCAGTATATACAAATTTTGAACTCCAATCTGTCCCCTCCCACCCCCGTCTCCCCGGCAGCCACAAGTTTGTATTCTATGTCTATGAATTGGTTTCTGTTTTGTATTTATGTTAATTTGTCTCTTTCTTTCTTTCTTTCTTTCTTTCTTTCTTTCTTTCTTTCTTTCTTTCTTTCTTTCTTTCTTTCTTTCTTTCCTTCTTCTTCTTCTTCTTCTTCTTCTTCTTCTTCTTCTTCTTCTTCTTCTTCTTCTTCTTCTTCTTCTTCTTCTTCTTCTTCTTCTTCTTCTTCTTCTTCTTCTTCTTCTTCTTCTTCTTCTTCTTCTTCTTCTCCTTCTTCTTCTCCTTCTTCTTCTCCTTCTTCTTCTCCTTCTTCTTCTCCTTCTCCTTCTTCTTCTTTCCTCTCCTTCTTCTTTTTTTTTTTTGATTCCACATATGAGCGATCTCATATGGTATTTATCTTTCTTTTTCTGGCTTACTTCACTTAGAATGACATTCTCCAGGAACATCCATGTTGCTGCAAGTGGCGTTATGTTGTCATTTTTTATGGCTGAATAGTATTCCATGGTATAAATATACCACATCTTCTTTATCCAGTCATCTGTTGATGGACATTTAGGCTGTTTCCAAGTTGTAGCTATTGTAAATAATGCTACTGTGAACATTGGGGAGCAGGTGTCTTTTTGAAGAAGGGTTCCTTCTGGATATATGCCCAGGAGCAGGATTCCTGGATCATATGGTAAGTCTATTCCTAGTCTTTGGAGGAATCTCCATACTGTTTTCCACAGTGGCTGCACTAAACTGCATTCCCACCAGCAGTGTAGGAGGGTTCCTTTTTCTCCACAGCCTCTCCAGCATTTATCATTTGTGGACTTTTGAATGATGGCTGGTTAGTGGTGATACTTCATTGTAGTTTTGATTTGCATTTCTCTGATAATTAGTGATACTGAGCATTTTTTTCATGTGCCTATTAATCATTTGTATTTCTTCATTGGAGAATTGCTTGTTTAGGTCTTCTGCCCATTTTTGGATTGGGTTGTTTGTTTTTTATTATTAAGTCATATGAGCTGCTTATATATTCTGGAGATCAAGCCTTTGTCAGTTTCATCTTTTGCAAAAATTTTCTCCCATTCCGTAGGTTGTCGTTTTGTTTTGCTTATGGTTTCCTTTGCTGTGGAGAAGCTTGTAAGTTTAATTAGGTCCCATTTGTTTATTCTTGCTTTTATTTCTATTGCTTGGGTAGACTGCTCTAGGAGAACATTTTTGAGATGTGAGACAATGTTTTGTCTATGTTTTCTTCTAGGTTTATTGTATCTTGTCTTATGTTTAAGTCTTTAATCCATTTTGAGTTTATTTTTGTGTATGGTGTAAGGGTGTTCTAGCTTCATTGATTTACATGCTGCTGTCCAGTTTTCCCAGCACCATTTGCTAAAGAGACTGTCTTTATTCCATTGTATGTTCTTGCCTCCTTTGTCAAAGATTAGTTGACCAAAAGTTTGTGGGTTCATTTCTGGGCTCTCTATTCTGTTCCATTGGTCCATATGTCTGTTTTGTACCAATACCATGCTGTTTTGATTACTGTAGCTCTATAGTATTGTCTGAAGTCTGGGAGAGTTACTCCTCCAGCCTCTTTCTTTTTCCTCAGTAATGCTTTGGCAATTCTAGGTCTTTTGTGATTCCGTATAAATGTTACTATGATTTGTTCTAGTTCTGTGAAATATGTCCTGGGTAATTTGATACGGATTGCATTAAATCCATAGATTGCCTTGGGCAGTATGACTATTTTAACAATATTGATTCTTCCAATCCAAGAGCATGGAATATCTTTCCATTTTTTAAAGTCTTCTTTAATTTCCTTCATCAATGGTTTATAGTGTTCTGTGTATAATTCTTTCACCTCCTTGCTTTGATTTATTCCCAGATATTTTATTACTTTGGGTGCTATTTTAAAGGGGATTGTTTCTTTACTTTCTTTTCCTGTTGATTCATCGTTAGTGTAAAGAAATGCAACTGATTTTTGAATGTTAATCTTGTAAACTGCTACCTTGCTGAATTCTTCGATTAGTTCTAGTAGTTTTTGTGTGGACCTTTTAGGGTTTTCTATATATAGTATTATGTCGTCTGCATATAATGACACTTTTACCTCTTCTTTTCCAATTTGGATCCCTTTTATTTCTTTCTCTTGCCTGACTGCTGTGGCTAGGACTTCCAGGACTATGTTGAATAGGAGTGGTGATAGTGGGCATCCTTGTCTTGTCCCAGAGTTTAGTGGGAAGCTTTTGAGTTTTTCACCATTGAGTACTATGCTGGCTGTAGGTCTGTCATATATAGCTTTTATTATGTTGAGATATGTTCCCTCTATACCCACTTTGGTGAGAGTTTTTATCATAAAAGGGTGTTGAATTTTATCAAATGCTTTTTCTGCATCTATTGAGATGATCATTTGGTTTTATTAGCAATGTGTTTTATTAGCAATGATCTTGTTGATGTGTTGTATTAGCAATGATCTTTTCTTACGCAAATCAAGTTGAAACTCTGCTCTGGCTTCCCATGGATGTAAAAAGGAAAAATCTCCAAGCTCCTCATAGGGCCTACAAAATCCTACGTGACTCACTCGCCAACCTCTTCAGCTTCACTCCAACCATTCTGCCTCCCCCTGTCCCCTCTACTCCAGTCACAGTTCTTTTTCAGTTTTGAGACAACAAAATTGGTTCATATGTCAAAGCCTTTCTACTTGCTTTTCTCTCTGCCTGGAATAATATTTCCCCAGATTATTGAATGTCTAGCTCTTACTCATCAGGTTCATCTCAGGTTCAGGTTTTATCTCAGTTGTTATCTCCTTAGAGTCAGTGCCCCAACCATAACCCAACCCCACTCACGCTGCTGACTCATGGGCTATCCCAACACCCTGCTTTGCTTTCTTTAGTGAAATTACTAGTATCTGATAATACTTTATGGTTTGTGGTCATTGTTACTGCCTCACCTTTGACTCTAACTAGATTGTAAACATTGTGTGGGCAGAAAATCTGTCAATAGATTCATGGCAGTATTGTCAGTTCCAGAATATTGCCTGGCACAGAGTAGGAACTCAGTAAATATTTGTTGTCAAATAGCTTTTCTCTTCCTGAGAAATCCTCTAACCACAACTAACTACTACTACTGCTCCTGTTGTAGCTTTGCAGCCTGGACAGACTGATTCTTGGACACATCATCCCCAAGGAGTTTTCTACTGTGATGAGACAATTTCTAATTGTCATGTCAACTTTTCAAAGACACATCTCACCAGAGCTTGGATTAGGGTAAGCTGAGAGGTACTTGCATTGAGGGCCAAAAAACCCTCAATGATCAGTATAAGTTATATCAATATTTTTTTTTAAAGAATGCACTATTTAAAAAAATCAAATTGGCAAACAGTGGCCCAAACAAAAGTCTGCCTGCTTTTGTCAATAAAGCTTTAAGTTCACACTGGACTCTGAGATCCATGAGGGCAGAGGTCTTGCTTTGTTCACCACTCTTTTCCCAGGGCCTGCTTGGAATAGTACTGGGGACATAGTGGGCATTTGATAAATATTTCATGAATTACAGAATAAATACTTTTTATCTCAAAATTTAAAAAAGTTATGAATACCTACCATGGATAAAGTACTGAGTTTCTTACTATGAACTGAAATAAAGTTTGAGACATGGCCTCTGCCCTCAAGATGGATCTCAAGATCACAAGGTGAACGTAAGGTTATAAGATTCTGTAAGACACTAGTCAAGACAAACCTGGTTTTCAGCTTTCTGTGCTACTTGAAGGATTTTTTTTCTCTTTAAGTGTTCTACACTGATACTTTTTTTTTTTTTGATCTCCTAAAGTCCATCTTCCTTCTATCTTGCTTTTTTTTTTTCCCTTCCATTTTCTACTTCCCAGGGCTAGTGTAATATAGTCAAAAAATGTCAGAAGTGGTGAAAAGGGAACAGTAGCCAAAATGACTTTTCTTCCCGGATTTGACCCTGCACAGGTGAAAATACTCAGTCCCAGGTCATCAAAGAGTGCTTATTCTTCTAACTCGATCATTTCCTAGTTCTCAGCATCAACATCCGTTCTGACACTCGACAACACAGCCGAACTCTGCACACTAACCGTATTTAATGTTGTATCATTGCACTACATAGAGATCCAGGAAAACATAATAGTTAATGGTGATATGTTGCCTTTTTACCCCCACATATATAAAGATTGATTTTTTAAAAAATGTATTATATTTGACTTTATATGTGCATATGTACTTGGAGATCTTTTTTGATTATATAAAGCCTAAACTTCTCTTACCTTACAAGATAAGATTGTTCGTATTTCAGTTCAGTATTTTTCAGGCTGTTAGAATTCTTTGTTTCCTACCATGACGTTTGACAGCAAAACATCATGTATTATTATCAGCTCCAGGGTAAATTAATGCTAACAGTTTGACCTGCTGTGATCCTTTCTTCTGTCACTTTCCTCTGAGAGGGAGAAGACGAAATAAATAAATATCAAAGTACCTAATATATTAGTACAGTTAAAGATCTGCTGGGGTAACAGTGAGTTGAGGGTGTATACACTGCTCTGAGGAAAGTAAATTAAGGCAATGTGTTTCAGAAAAAAAATTGGCAGTATACATAAAGAGTCTTGAAGTGGTCTAAATCATACCTGCTGTTGCACTTTGGGGACTGCATGCTATGAAAATAATACAAAATGAGAAGAAACATATCTGCACAAGGATAGATGTCATTGCATTATCTGGAATGGTGAAAAATTAGAAGCAATCTAGATCCAATAAGAAATAAACAATTGGTAAGAAAAAATTATGATAAAATCTGGTGACTGATGAGTAGGGTACACATCAAAATAATACTTCAAAGATTTTGTTAATCACATGGGAAAATGTTCTGTGAAAAAGCCAGGGTACAAAATTGTATATAAAGTTAGATCTTGAGTAAGTAAAAAAAGAATTACACAGACAAATTTTACCCAAAGGTAGCTCTTCCAAAAAGGCAATAGTGATTGCTTCTGGATGATGAATTAATAGACAATGTTTTTATTTATAGTTTTCTATATTTTTGTATTTTCTACAGTAAATACAGACCATGTTGATAATTAGGAGGAAAATGTTTTTATAAGTGCAGTGGCTCATCCTTTGATTTGGAACTCCCTGGAGTTCTGTTCCAGTTGTGATCACATCCAGAACCTTAAGATTTCTCAGCTGCCTGATAAACCAGAGAGCAGAATGATCTGGATGGTTCATCCAGGATTTGGCTTGAGCTGCTGTGCTCATCACATGGTCCTCCTGTTCCCGAGCAACTATTGTGAGGTTTATGAGCCCTGGAAGGGTTAGCAAGTTAGAGCCTGAATTAGCTGCATTCTGATCTCTGTTACACAGATGTGGCTTTCATTGATTTTTATGGGAGATTTGTGCACATAATGATGAGAAAAATGTCGCTGATTTGTTTTAATTTAGCTTGAGCAGTAACCCTTTACTAATGGGACTCCTTCTGTAAGAGGCAGACCTGCTCTCATTTTTTTTTTTTTTAAGCCATGCCTTAGATCTAAGCATTGGCTTAGATTCCTTTGACCAAAGAAGTCCCAATAACTTCAGATCTTCCTAGGAACTTGCAGCTTCCTAGGAGCTGAGTTCATGTTATTATGTGCTTTTCATTGGCTCAAACATTTAATTATCTGTTTTAAGTTAATGAAACCAAGATATGTCTGTTGTTCCATCTCTCTCCCCTCTTACCAATTCAGGTGAGACAGAGGTTTATCAACCTTGGCATTACTGGCATTTGGGGATTTCTTGTAGGATGCTTAGCAGCATCCCTGGACTCTACCCAGTAGATGCTAATATCACCCCTTTCCTATAGTTGTAACAATCAAAAGTGTTTCCAGACATTGCCAAATGTCTCCTGAGGGTCAAAATCTCCCCCAGATTGATAGTCACTAGATTAGACAAAGTACAATAAAAAGAAAGCTAAGTAGAATACAATAATTTTAGATTACAAACATGTTATTAAACATTATTCTTTACTATTTAGAAAATAATTCAAGATAGCTAGAAAGAAACCTGCAAGATTAAATAAAAACACAGAAAATAATAACCATAAGGAAAAGATGGAAAAATTGGACTTCATCAAAATTTTTAAAAACTTCTTATCAAATGACTATTAAGAAAATTAACAGATTAATCATAAATCTGGAGAAAATTTTTGCAAAACATATATCTGGCAAAGAATTTATGTGCAGAATGTATAAAGATTCCCTACAACTCAGTAATAAAAAAAAAGTGCCAAAAATGGGCAAAAGACTTGAAAAGACAGTACAGAAAGGGATGTATACAACTGGTCAGTAAACACATGAAAATGTGCTCAATGTCACCAGGTATCAGGGAAACACAAATAAAAACAATAGTGAAGTGACACTACCAACACAAGGAATGGCTAAAGTTAAAAAGGCCAACAAGAAAAGTTGGCAAATGTATGAGCAGATGGAACTGCTAGATTTGGGGAATGTAAATTGTATGTTTTAAAGGGACCCTTTCAGAAAAGGTTTGGTGGTTTCTTAGAGGTTAAACATGTATGTGTCCTGTGACTCAGCAATTATACTCCTAGATATTTACTCAAGAGAAATAAAAATGTATTAACAAAAAATCTTGTATAAGAGTGTTCATAGCATATGGTTCATTATACTCCAGTGCCAGAAACAACCTCCACATTCATCAGCAAGAGAGCAGGTAAACAAAATACAGGATATTCATACAATGGCAGGCCATTCTGCAGTAAGGAGGAGCAAGCTACTGATACACAAAATAATGTGAATGGATCTCACAGACATTTTGCTGAGTGAAAGAAGCTGTATGCAAAGAAGTTACTATTTACTATGTAATTAAATTTATTTAAAGTTTTAGAACAGGCAAAACTAGTCTATGGTGAAACAAACAAATCCAGAAAAGTAGGGGTTGACTGAAATGGGGCATCAGTGAACTTTCTGGAGTAATGGAAATATTTTATATCTTGATAGGCATGTGGGTTAATGGGCATATCCGTTTGTCAGAAATTCATCAGATTGTACCCTTAACATGTGTGCATTGCATTGGATCTAAATTTGTCACCTAACCTTAAAAAAAAAACAAACCCAAAACTACTGAATTCTGATAGTAGGTTTGCTTGCCACAGAGGTATGAGTTACTGCTTCTGAAATTACGTTTAGTGTATTGTAAGCTTGAGAAAATGAGTAAATATATTGAGGATGATGGGAACCCAGTTTCTAAATGTTGGAGAAGGGAGTCACAAATATGGAAAGATGGAAGACTAAAATGTACCCTGCTGTATTGAATTAGATTTGGAGGTATTAATATGAACTCACTGTGTGTGTGTGTACACATTATATATGTTTTCTCTTTTCTAGCTTTGTACACTGAGGAGACTTAGAAGCAATGCCATTCCAGTAGCAATGAGCACACCTAGTGCCTGGATCTTGCTTACTAAATACTACTCTCTAAAAGAAACTAGGGCTCCTTGGACGAATAATAGATATCAAGGGCCAATATGGGGAAAGTGTAAGCCTGAGTTATCTTGTTATGCTAGAAAGTAAGACGGTGCTTAGGGAATGATGGGAACTAGTCAAAAGACACAGGCACCAACTTGAAGGGGCTCCCCACTGGCTAAATCTGGGACAAATTTGGCTTCTAAATAAAATGATTGTAATATATTTTTAATTGAGTAAAATAATAATCCATGAATCCATAATGATGTAAGCAAATAAGCAAACAAATAAGGAGCAGAGAAAGCTCTTCCTTATAATAGAATGTCAGCAAACAACTATAGAAGGAATTATGGAGTTAGGATATCTATCGTCAAAAGGTGTTAAAACTAGTAGGTAAAGTTTTTAAGGAACAGGAAGCTTACGTTATATCAAAGATTCTCCTGTAAATTGCTTATCTATTGCAAATTGGCAAATTGGATAATGGTAACTATGCTGTTGAGAAACTAACTGGGTGTACCATCTTCACCAAGTTATCAAAGTTAACATCACCTATATGGAGACATACAGACATCAAGTGGCTTCTGATACCGTGCAATGAGAAGGACACAACATCACTTCTGTGGTGTTCTTGCCCAAAATGTATATGTTGAATTCAATCATGAGGAAACCTCAAATAAACACTGGTCTTTATTGTTTTGAAAATCTCCAGTCAAGAATGACTGAGATTAGGATAAGTGATGTAAAGGAAACTAAAGTGTTATGACATGAGTTTAATGTGAATTCTAGAAGCAGAGAGAGAAGAAAACCTAGCTACAAAAGGCTTTCTTGGTACAACTTATGATATTTGAATATCAACTGTGGATTAAAAATTAAACAAATCTCCTATTTTTCATAATTATACAGCTATGTGAGAAAATACGCTTTTTTTAAATGAAGGGTTTAGAGATAGAGGCATTTCTCCAACTTGATTTCAAATGACTCAAAAAATTTATGCATACACATACACACATGTATGTGTGTGTGAGAGAGAAGATCATAAAGCAAATGAATAAGATATAAACAATCGATGAATCTGGATATAGAATTATTGGACTATCTTGCAACATTGAATGGCAATAAACACGTATATTTGTTTGTACGTCTGTGTAACAAATTATCACAAATTTAGCACCTTAAAACAACACAAATATTTATTATGTTACAGTTTCCGTGGGGCAAGATTTTAGGTACAGCTTAGCTCAGTGTCCCACAAGGTTGCTATCAAGATATTTGTTGGGCTGCATTTTCATTTGGAGGCTTGACTGGGTAAGAGTCTGCATCCAAGCTCATTACAGTTGTTGACAGAGTTCATTTCTTTATGGTTGTATGACTGAGAGTCTCAGCTTCTTACTAGCTGTCAGCTGAAGGCTATTCTCAGATCCTAGAGGGTACCCACAATTCCCTGCCATGTGGTTCTCTTTCTAGTGGTTCAAAACATGGCTGTTCACTTCTTGAAGGCTAGCCAAATAGTGTCTTACTCTAGTATGCTTAGACAGACTCTTATATAACATAATCAAGGGAGTGACCTTCCATCCCTTTGCCATATTTTATTAGTTACAGGCCCCTTCCATGCTCTAGGGAAGGGGATTACACAACGGAGTGGGCACCAGGAAGTGGGAATTACTGGGAGCACTCTAGAGTTTGTTTACCACGATATGAAAATTACTAAGTCAAATGTGATTCATCAAATTCTATATAGTTTTCTATCTTCAATTTAAACTAAATTAAGAAGTGGAAAAATTATTTTCTCAGAACTATTGATAGTACATATTGAGAGAAATAATTTTAGATACTGGAGAAAATGTTGTTATTATTTGTTATTCACTCAGAATCTTTAGAACATTTTTTCTTCTGTTTCAGAAATATCTTACATCATGAGTCCTGCCTCCTAAATGTGTTCAGTCTTAAATACTATACGCCAAACATATGTGATTTTTTTTTCTAGGCAATGGTAGGATTGTCCTTCCCTGTCCTTTTTCAAGTTGGGTGTTATCTTGTGACTTGTAGGTATAATCAGGTGGCCTGTTTTGGTCAATATAGGTGGAAGCTTTTATTGCTCATATGCCCTTTGCCATATTCATCTTTATCGGACTGGAAATCTTTGAAAGGGGTGCAAAGGGGTTCCTGTCAGCCTGGATCCCTACATGATTGCAGTGGACAAAGTCTCCAATACTAAAGTGAGAAACGAAGTCTTGCTGTGTTACATGATTATTATTTTGGCTTTTTATTATTATTGCAGCCTGACCTTGTCTATCCTGACTGGTGTGGAAATGGGTCATCAGAATTAGAGTGCCACTAAAAATCCTAAATTACATGGTGTTGATTTAATGGTCAGTTGATTGGCAATGAGGGAACAGAAGCTGAAAGCATGGTGATATGTCATATTCAGGAAGAAATAATTGGAAAACTCTCACCTAAGAAACAGATCTGTATTTAGTGATTAGTGCATGAGAAGAGGTTAGAGAAGAGGATGCAAGTTTTGCATGTTGGTTGCTACAGATTGCACTGCCAAGGAATAGCATGAAAGAGATGATCATTTTTCTATGCAGGTTCAGGGACCATGCCACACACTATCAGCAGTGTAAGCCAGTGTTTGTTCCAGTGAAAGAGGCAGAGAGTTCCTCCCTGGAATAGTCTCACTCTGTGGTTTGAAAGTTGTTTCTGGCTTCAGAGCCTCGAAGCCTGACCTTCTGGTTTTCATGCTAGTCCTGCTAGTTTAGGTATATAGTAATACCTAAAGTTATTCAATGCATTTCATTTCTGCTTAAAGTTGCCTTGTGTGTTTTGTTGTTAGTGAGAATCCTGGCTAACAAAGTATGCATACTTTCACATTCATTGAGACAATTTTATTAAGCACTTAATGTGTGTTAGGTACTGGGCCAGATCCTTGGAAATACAACTGTGAACATAAAGGGCATGGACTGTGACTTTAGGAGGCTTAAACTCTTAATTTTTTTTAACGTATTCATCAATTTATAGTAAGGGAGGAAACATTTTCTTTTTCCTTTACCCATCTTAGGTTCTCCATCTGGGGCCCCGTAAATTAGAGTGACGGAAGTCAGAGCAGCAAGAGAAAAACAAATGAAAGTTCATTACTATGTGCATCACGCATATACATGGGGGCACTCAGTGCTGAGTAAATCAAAAAGGTGGTTAAGACCTGGGCTTATGTAGCCTCTTAACAAAAGAACAACAAAGTTTTAGAGAGGTGTCAAGATAAAGGGCAAAAAAAAATTTTGAGTTTCTAGAGTGGCAAATTGTGGGAAGATAAATAGTTGGGGGAACTGATGGAATACAGTCGTCCCCTGGTATCCGTGGGGATTGGTCTTAGGACCCCACGTGGAAACCAAGTCCCCCATATAAAGTTGTGTATTATATGCCTATAACCTACTCACATTCTCCTGCATACTTTAAATCCTCTCTAGATTACTTATAATACTTAATACAATGTAAATGCTGTGTTGCAAATTTAGGTTTTGCCCTTTGGAACTTTCTGGAGTTTTATTTTGTTTTGTTTTGGAATGTTTTCAGTCGGAGGTTCGTTGAATCTGCGGGTGCAGAGCCTGCAGATATGGAGGACTGACTGTAAAAGGGCTGGTTGAAAGGTATATTATGTAGGTTCATCTGGTGATGTCACTGGGCT
The DNA here is from genome assembly GCF_036321535.1 of Camelus dromedarius. Taxonomy (NCBI): domain Eukaryota; kingdom Metazoa; phylum Chordata; class Mammalia; order Artiodactyla; family Camelidae; genus Camelus; species Camelus dromedarius. Next base: position 35,405,332 of record NC_087437.1, read on the forward strand.
GATAAGGATCTAGAGTTGTCTCCAGCAGTCAGCTTCTGTGCTCCTGGGAGAAAGGGGAGGGGAAACACCTTTACAAATGTTATGTCCTGCTTTTAGGAAAACAAGGGAAGGGCAGAGAGCATTTTTTTGTATATGCGTCTTTTTAATTGCCTTCAGCTCAAATTAATTCTTATGCCAAAGGGGCGTATTTTAGGGAGGCATATTCTGCTACCCTTCATTATATGTAATATATTTCAATAATGTATATCACAGAGCTAGTCATCTTCAGACACTATTTCAGAAATAAATTTGTATCTATTATTTATATGACATTTCATAATGGAAACTATTTTCATTTTAACTCAGAGATAAAACCAGAAACATAAATAAACAAGAGAACATTTGTATCTCTTATAGATTTTTTTTTACAGTTTTTAATGTTAACTCTAATTTACTTTTGTTATACTTATCAGATGATTTTATTTCTTCCTGGAAGACTGTTTCACTACTCAACAGTGAAACAATGCCTTTTTTAAAGTTAGTGCTAATTCTTGAGTTTGACACCAGATGCTTCATTTTGAAAAAAAAAAAAAACTGCAAGAACAGAATAAAATTTTGCATCTTTTAAATATATCTCCTTTTAGCTGTTTACTTCATACTCTATGAGTTTTATTTAAGGAGATGAAAAAATTAGACTTTCTATAGCAATTGAAAAGTTTGTTTATACACAGCTGCAAATTATCTTTGACAAAATAGAAAATAACATTTCATCAGAAGCTATGTTTTTCAAATAGCACATGCTTTCCTGGAGTTTTAACTGAAACTTTAACTTTTTTTTTCTATAAACACGGAGATGCATTTAAGGGGTAATTAGCAGGAAGTCATTTAACTAACTTAAATCTCTTGGATAAGTGTGATTTCAAATCTTTGGGAGCTGAATTTTTATTATCATGATAAATTAATTTCTCAGGACAGAATGTATTTTGCCTAAGAAACATTCACTACTGAATATAAAGTGTGGATTTTAGAGGTAAACCTCCTACGTGAAGCTACACTGGCACATTCCAAATCATTCCGACATGATTTATATGGGGACTGCTAGTCATAGTTGCCTTTGGAAGCTGCGTTCCAAATGGGAGTTGGAAATAAAGCTAAAGGTTTCCCCCTTAGGAACACTGCAGAGCAGGGAGGAGATGCAATAAAAAGGTATGAACACTAGATCTGAGATCATGGGACCTGGCTCTGCTATTAAATACCTTTCTTTCTCTTACCTATAAAGTGAATGAATTGGGTTGTATGATCTCTAAAGTTCCCTTGAGCTTTAAGTTCTGTGACATGAGACAAATAGGATAGAAACAATAAAAATAATTGAGACTTCTTTAAGCTATACATTGAAAAGGAAACTAAAGAAAAGAGTTGTGCAATGGAAAACTTTGACTTCATCATGGATGCTTCTTATTAGAATTCTTTAGTGCTTGCCTCACTGGTGTTGATTACATGAAAACAACTACCTTGAGTTAAATTAATTAATTCCACAGCAAGAGAAAACAAGAAATGCCCAGCTCAGATAAATGGGAAGGAATAAAGGGAATAGGGCCAAAGATAAAAATGAACTTTCAATTCTAAGAGAGATTTTTTGATGAATCAATTTTGTACATTTACTATAGTGTTTTATATTTTGGTTGTGTATTGAAATATAATCATGTTGTGTTAAAAAAATTGGTACATAAAGCTGACACTCTTTGTCTTGATTTAATATGATATGAGGGAGCTAAGGATAGAAAGGGTCTGACTCATTGTCTGGAGTGAAAAGTAGGTAAATTAGGAATTTGGGGGAAACAAATGTCTATTTAGGAGTCTGGTCATGATTGGTTTTGGGTGGAATTTTGTGACCTGGATAAAGAGTTGGTGGTTATTGTACTTGGTGTGGTTATAAACTAAACGGATCCTTCTCAGAGGTAACACCAGAAAGTTTGCCTACCTATCTTGATGTGTACAACTTGTTAATATCTCTGCAAAAGAAAAAGCCTTAGTCTCCCTGCAAATTTTTTAATGCTCTGAACTAACCTCTAATGTTGTCCACCCTCCTCTCTGTTATTAGACTGCTCCAGCTGTGGGTTCTCTAGTCCTGGTACTTCTCTGCCACTATGCTACAAACTCCCCCTTAGGAATCATTTGCCAGCCTTCTTACAAAATGTGCACCCTTTTAATATGTAAAGCACCCGAAATTGAATGACCCTGGGTGAGAGTTCCCACCTTGTCCCCTTATTGCAAGTGGAGGTCTTATTTTTAAGCTGTTTGAGTGCAGTATCTTTTATTAGGGTCCCTGGGTATAGTGAATGCTTAATAAATAATAATGAAGGTTTTAAAATCTCATTTTACAAATGAGAAATCAGAAGTGTTTTGGCCCATGTGGATTAACAAGTCATCGAGTGAGTCAAACTTTATCTTCAAGATCCCCGCAGAGTATATCCAGTTCCACCTGAGGTGCAATATCAGGTGAGGAAATAAAATGAACATATTCATCCAGCACAGGATAGAAGAAAGAGATTTTTCCCAAAACAGTAAAAATGTTCATAAATGACGAGATTTTAATTGTTAGTGGCAGGGAATAGTAGCCATACTGTGATACAGCTATGGAACATGCATAAAAAGTATGACAATAATTATTTGCTTTACAAAATAAAATCGGGAATGAATCCTGTGATGTTATTTAAGGATAACCCTGTCATGTGAGAAGTGGGAGCAGAAAAAAATAAGCAGTAGACTATTTTGCATGAGTATAAAATCATATTTAAAATATCTGCACTTCCTGTAAATAAGGCACTCTGCTCTAGAATGTAATAGAAGAGCCTATGGACAAAAAGATGCCCATGATGTCCAAGGTGTTTATAGTGCATGGGGCCAGGGATGGAGTAGGGTGGGGAGAAGGATGAGGACAGAAGACACATATGACTTAATTTCAAGCTTGATTAAGATAATTATCATCAAGATAATAGAGTACAATGAGCATTCTAAGGAGAAAGAGACTTTATACAGACAGGAGAATTAGAGAAAACTTTGCAGGGGGCTTGTAAGATGGATGCATTTTTGACAGGCCAAAATAGCAGTAGAGATGGCAACATTTTATCTTTTTAATTTTTATTTTTTCCAGTCCAGAGATTTTTCTTTGTTTTTTAAATTAAAGTATAGTCAGTTTACAATGTTGTGTTAATTTCTGGTGTACAGCACAGTGATTCAAAGATACATATATGCATATATATATCCCTTTTCATATTCTTTTCATTATGGGCCATTACAAAGCATTGAATATAGGAATATAGTTCCCTGTGCTATACCGTAGGACCTTACTGTTTATCTGTTTTATATATAGTAGTGTGTATCTGCAAATCCCAAAATCCCAGTTTATCCCTTCACCCTTCCTGTCCCATAACAATTTAAGTTTGTTTTCTATGTCTGTGAGTCTATTTCTGTTTTGTAAATGAGTTCATTTGTGTCAGTTTTTAGATTCTACATGTAAGTGATATCATCTGGTATTTTTCTTTCTCTTTCTGGCTTATTTCACTTAGTATGACAATCTTCTGGTCCATCCATGTTGCTGCAAATGGCATTATTCTTTTTTTGTGGCTGAGTAGTATTCCATGTGTGTATGTACACACACACACACGTACACCACAACTTCCTTATCCAATGATCTGTTGATGGACATTTAGGTTGCTTCCATGTCTTGGCTATTGGACATAGTGCTGCTATGAACACTGTGGTGTATGTATCTTTTCAAATTAGACATGTCTCCAGATATACACCTAGGAGTTGGATTGTTGGATCATATGGTAAGTCTATTTTTAGTTTTTAAAGGAATCTCAATTTTAGATACAGGAATCAACTCTTTCATTCTTTAGTAACAAATCGTTAAGTACCTACTGCATACCTGCCTAGGGTAGAAAGTGGCAGCCTAAAATGAATAAACATGACTTCTACTTCGAGTAACTTTCAGTCTGGGCAGATTTGTCTTACTGTGTCTGTGTTCATGGAGGGATCCTTTTTGCTGTTATAGCAGTGCCTTTAGTAATCCCAGTGGAGGAAAAATTCTTCCAATTCTTAGCTACAAAGTCTTCATAAAATGATTGGGGAGTTCTCAGCCTTTCTTTACAATTTGACTCACTAGTTATCCTCAGATCTAATTATATTGCACTGATGGGGATATGTAATGGGAAGGGGGTATTTTGAAGGTAGACCCTTTACAAAAGTGTGAGCCATGTGCGTACTCTTTCAGTTCTGACTTCCCTCTCTTCTCACTTCTCCCTTCTTTCTCTAGAGCTCTGGTTTCAGACCCATGGAGTCTCATACCCTGCCATCTCTCAGGAATTTTCACTGCTCATTGAAGGAGAAGTTTCTGTCTCTTTCTGAACATTCTGGTAGCTCATGAATGCAAGAGACTGATATTCTTTTTATGACCAGGATGTCTTAGTCAGCTCTGGCTGCTGTAACAAAATACCATAGACTGAGTGGCTTAAACAACATTTTTTTCTCACATCCCTGGAGGCTAAGAAGTCCAAGATCCAGGCACTGCCAGATCTGGTGTCTGGTAAGATTCTGCATCCTGGGTGTATGTAGATGGCTGCCTTCTTGTTGTTTCCCTATGTGGCAGAGAGGAAGCAAGCTCTGGTGTCTCTTCTTTTTATTGAAAAAAAAAAAAAGGGTATTCTTTTTGTTAGTGAAGGTACTGGGGACTGAACCCAGAACGTCCATGCTAAGCATGTACTTTACCACTGAGCTATACCCAGCCCTCTAGTCTCTCTTCTTATAAGAGCACTAATCCTGTTCCTCAGGATTCTACTGTCAGCCGAGGGAGGCTGATGTGGGGATCTAGGAGGTGAGTGGCCCAAACGAAAAAATGCATGAGGAGTTGCCATACCACCGGACAGACTTCAGCTGGAGACACCATGGGGTTAACAACACTTTATTGCCACAGGGAGGTGCGCGCCTATGATGCATCTGTCCTGCTTTTATCTGTTTTCTGTCAGCACATGCGCAGCCTGAGTTTCTTTGTTCATTAGGCTTGCAGAATATCTCTAGCACATGCGTACTTCTATTTCCTTTGTTCTAAATCTTATATAATTGACGCATGCGTGGAGCAATTATTTACTGCATACTACAAACATGCTCTGTAATTGTGGCCTTGGATCCCATAGCCTTAACTTATCTCAAGGCTCTGGCTGTGTCTTTGGGTCCCACGGCCTTAACTTGTCTCCAGGCCTGCTCACATCTACCCTCATGGCTTAATTACCTCCCAAAGGCTCCACCTTCTTCTCCATCACATTGTAGGTTAGGATTTCAACATATGAATTTGGGGGGACATATGCTGTTCATATGATGACTTCAAAGGCAGGGAGACAGAGTTAGTAGACTTCAGCCCTGTATTTAAAGGTGATGGTGTGACTTAAATTACATTCGCTTTTCCTTCCAGCTACCTAAGAAGAGAGCACATTTTTTTCTGAGCATCCCTTTTTTTCCCCAAGAAAAAAAATTTAATATATGGAAAGAATATTTCCCCTGTTGATGTGACTTCAGCACTGCCCTTTGTGAAATAAAACCCTGTAAATATTGTGATGGTATCACTGGACCCCTCGGTCTTTTTTATATTATAAGAGTTGCCATTCTGGCTCTAACTGGTTCTCTCTTAGCCATTTGGGATGAGTGGTGCCAGCTCTATTGAAGTGCTTTCTGAATCCAAATCTTTCCAGATAGAAGGGATTTTTACCTGTGTGTATATGGGTGTAAGTGTATGGGGAGGTCAGTTTCTTTCTGAAAAGTTTAACATAGGGGGGAAGTGTTAAAAGAAAGCTGGTGTATCTTGGACTAGAAGTGAGCTTGAGTATTAAAATACCAAAATGAATTTGCCATCAGGTAGACATCTATTAAGAGATTTTACAACATAAATTCCACAGTGTATGCATGGGGTCTGGATAAGACCCAAGAGATTAGTTATCTATCACCCTTGAAATGAGGTTCAGCTGCTATCCAGGTAACAAATGTGTCTGGTGCAAAGGAATGTGGAGAGGAATTTTCCTGAAAAAGGAATTTTAAATGGTGTATCCTATATATAGTTCCACACCATTTTACTCCCCCAGAAAAGATGGCATTTGTTTTAGGGAGGTAGATTTGAATAAATTTGCCTCTTTGGGCGCTAATCAGTATGCAGAGTTTCAGCCAAGAAAAGCCAATTTCTCTCCTATAATTTTAACTCTCTTGGAAAGTGTTGGGGCTTAAACTTCAAATGCTGGGGCAGCCTCCTCTCCTCCTTTTGACTGATGGTGAATAAATACTAAGAGTTCTTTATTAGAGGCACAGCCCTGCCCTTTGTATCAGTAAATTACATAGCTGTGGGGGCTGGCTCCTACCTCAGGTGTCGATTACAAGGTCTGTGTAACCCCAGTGACTCTCTTGGCTTCCAGGTCTGTCCACAGAGGGGTCCCCACTCTCCCTGGTCTCCATCACCTTTGCCAAAGGCCCTTCATCCTCCTGTTGCCCTTCTGTCTCAGGGCCCTCCTGGGCCACCTGCACACTGGGCGATTCACTAGCAGGATTCACAGATTTCAGCATCATACTCTCAGCTCAGATTTGTTAGAGCAGCCCAGTAAGAATACACAACCAGATGGAAGGGGGAAAACGCATCAGGCAGAGTCTGGAGGAATCTGTGTGCAGGCGTCCTATGCCCTTTCCCCCCAGGAGGGGTCGCACACAGCACCCTCTCCTCCCGCAGAAAAAGTGCATGTGTGCAACGTGCCTGCCTAGGGAAGGCTGCTTGTGATTGAGTCCAGGGTTTTCACTGGGGGCTGATCACAGAGGTACCAGTAAAATTCCAAACTCTAAGGTGGAAAAAGAGTGGGTGCTCACCATAAAAAATGTTGTTTGTACAGTTTAAGCAAGCTGGCACAGCAGTCCAACCTCATCACTTAGTGAACGATGTAAAAGCCATGTTCCCAGATGCCAGCCAAGGACCAAACTTGAAAGCAAAACCTTCTAAAGATAACAGCCTCAGGGAAGCTGTATTAGCTCTTTCTGCAAACTTTCCTACTTCTGTTGGTTTGGAACCAATGATTTGGTTTTGAGTCCTGAAGACATATATGATGTTTGTTTACCTCCCTGATCCTCAGTTCTCTCACCTGGAAAATACATTTGGAATCCAGCTACCATGACTTGGCACAAAACAATTGAATTCAAAACAATTGGTTATAAAGTAGGTTGGTTGGGATGACAATTTTATCTAAAATGAATACCTTCTAAAATTAGTTCAAGAAGTTTTTTACTAAAGTGTGTTGTAAACTATAAACTGAAATGCTCTCCAAAACATTATTTATTATCCCTAATTTTCTGGCTCCCAGCATGGTACATGCTGGTCTTCTCCAGGTAGTTCCAAGCTCTCTGTGTACTTTGGGGACTGGACACTGGGTGGCAGAGGTGCTGCTGCAGGAACGCCGTGTTGTGACCTTTGTGGAGAAAGGGACACCACTCTGTGCCTCACCTGTTTCACTTCAGAAACGATACAAAGGAAACATCTGATCTCGCTTTACAGCATGAAAGTTAGAAGCACAGATTCTAAATCCAGGTGGCCTCGGCTTGAGTCCAAACTCTTCCACTGACTAGCTTTTTATCCTGGGCAAATGTTATAACCTGTCTAAGCCTTAACTTCTTTATCTATGAAATGAGATAAAAGCAGCAATACGATTGGGTTGTCCTGAGCTTCAAATGAGCTGATAGAAATAAAGTGCTTATAACAGTATCTGGCACTTGGTTAGTACCTTGTAAATATTTACTCTTATTAGTGTCAACTTTATTGATATCTTCAATATTGTGTTCTGTAACAGAAAGAAAGTAGCCAGGGAGATCTGGATTCCCTTTCTGGATCCATCACTGTTTGTGTGGCTGGGAAAGTTATATAACCTCTTTAAACACTTTTCTCCCTAGATAAGAAAATGGGAATGATCTTTATCTGGCAGGGTTTTTGTGTGTGTATGTGTGTGTGTGTGTGCATTTAGGATTAGAAATACTATAAATAAAGTAGCCAATATGTAGTAGATACTTAGTAAATTATTGTTATTGTTCATTGATTCATTCTGTGTGTGTGTGTGTAATATATATATATATATATATTTCTATAGCATGCCTATTGTGTGCCAGGCATTATTCTGGACTTTGGAGAAATGGTGTTGAGTAAGATAAGTCACTGCTGCTTGCTGCTGACCTGAGCATGAGGAAAGACACATGGTAGATACGTAAACTCATGCATTCATAATCTAATATCAGACAGTGATTAAGTGCAGTGAGGCAAAAAGCCCCAGGGAGATAGATGCTAAAGCCAAGTGAGGCATGGAGGGTAATTCGAGGCTGAGATGGTGGCTTTGGATAGGGTGAGGAAGGACAGTCCTTATGAGAAAGTGACATGTCTATAGAGGCTGGAATCAGGTGAATTAGAGAGAGGCACAGAGACCTGGGAAGAAAAGTGACCCAGGCAAAGGGAAAAGCAAGGGTAAAGGCCCTGAGCTGGGAGACAGCTTGGCATGTGTGAACAGTGAAACACCCCATGTGGCAGAAGGGTGACAGAGGGGATCAGAATGAGTTTCCCCAAAATATGCCACTTTGACATGTGGATAATTTTGAGCAGAAGGCAGTTAAGATCCAGCGGACTCAAGAAACTTTATCTCTCCCTTAACTACCTAAAAGAATTTAGATGGGGTTCCTGGTGCAGAAAAAGGGCTATTACCAGAGATACCTTTTTATCTGAATGACTTATCCGTATGGCAGGACAAACATCTAACTACCAAACACCTTCTTATATTTTGTGAGTTGCCCCCCCCGGCCCCGCCCCCATGAAGCCCAGGCCCCGATCCTATTCCTTAGCTCAGGATGGCTTATAAGCCTCAACTGCCCAACTTGCCCTTGAGTCTCATATTCTCATGGGGGCTTCATGCATATGTAAGTAAATTTGTTTTTCTTCTACTAATTTTTCTTATGTTAGTTTGGTTATTAGATCAGCCTAAGGACCAAAAAGCTCCTCCCCTGTGATGTTAAGCAATGGCAGAAGGATGAGGATTAGAGAGACAGGTGAGTCATGACCTCACTACTCAAGGGAGGAATGTTGGGTTTTCTTCAAAGGGAAAGGAGCAGCCGTCATAGAGTGTAAGCAGAAAGGTATAATCTGATTTTCATTTAAGAGCTCAGTTGGTAGCTGGGCAGGATTGGAACCGGGGGAGCAGGTAGGAGTCTCAGAAAATGAAGCAAATGATGATTTCCAGGACTATGTGGTGGAAATAAGAATGCTGAGACTACGGGATTGCAAATATTATTATTAATAATCTTATTTATATTTTAGCTTGTGATTCCTAGTATTGCTAACATAAAACAACTTTCATTTCATTCAGAGCAACACAAATGCAAGTTAACCTTTCCCCAAATAATATTTTCAAAGGGGTTCCTTGGTATTTTTGAAATGGACATATCATAAAGGAGAAATTTTATGAAGTGGCCTTATTTTATCCTCCTCCCAGCTACATGGGAGTGAGGCTTACTGCTTTTGTGATTTCTCATATTTTTTCACTATCAAACCCTCAAACAACTTAGAAGAGGAAGGGGTATCAACATCTTGGGTGTCATTTGTGCAGTGATGATTCTGAAAATGTCCCATCAACTGGTCTTCACTGGTTATAGAATTTTCCTTCCGGGCATCTGCTTTCTGCTCATCTAATGGGGTGTTGAATTTCCCCAGAGGAGGAGTAAAAGCTTGGTTGTCAGGGTGGTTGTGGTGTTTTATGCAGGTTGTTGCTTATCGACCCTGTTTGGATGTTTTTCTTCTGTCAGCATTTGATGGGATTCTTTCATCTGTGATTCAATGTTTATATTAAACTCCATTTATTTCTCTGCTCTTCCTCAAGACTTCATTATGTGAAAAGAAAAGGCCTGTGGTCCCTAGTGCTGATTTTCTGGTCTTTTGGGGAGGCTGTCTGTGGCAATGCTGCTTAGTAAAGACTATTTAGTTGGTTACCATGTGCTGGATCACTGCATAAAGGGCTGGTTGGGAAAATGGTTCATCATGCTTGCCATGTAAGAATCGAATTCAAGGAAGCCTTCAAACACCCAAGCAGATCACTCGGGTAATAACAGAAAGTCATTCTCTAATGTCATGTATTTATTTGAAGGCAGAAAACTATGGAAGTATATATATGCATGTACTTCAGAAAAGTCTTAAAATGTGGTGGACTAAAACAATTCTCCTTTGTAAGACAACAAGTTTCTTTTTAGTCTGAAGAGGGAAAAAGCAGGGCTTTTTTCCTTTTCTTTGAAGGAGAACAACTGTAGATTGAAGCTTGGTGCTTGCTCTGCCAACTTTTGGTGATACATTTGGCAAGTCACTTCTCTGTGGCCCTTATTTGTAAAATAAAGGGTTAGATCAAAAGATTTTTAAGGTCCTTCTATCATAAATAGTCCTCGAGGTGGGCTGATAGCTTTTCTTTTACTATTTATGTTAATATCTCTAGCTATTCCTGAACTTGGTGAGTATTTTATTAAATAACTCATTCAAAAAGTAATTTTTGACTTTTATCTTGAGAATCTCTTAGAAATTTTTCTCTTTTTTTATTGAAGTATAGTTGATGTACAAAATTATATAAGTTAAAGGTGTACAGCATAGTGGTTCACAATTTTTAAAGGTTATATGCTACTTATAGTTCTTATAAAATATTGCCTATATTCCTTGAGTTATACAATATATCCTTGTTGCTTGTTTATTTTATACATAATAGTTTGTACCTCTTAATCTCCCACTCCTATATTGCCCTTCCCTGCTTCCCTCTCCTCACTACTAGTTTGTTTTCTATATCTGTGAGTCTCTTTCTTTTTTTTTCACTAGTTTGTTTTATAGTTTAGATTCCACATAGAAGTGACATCATACAGTATTTGTCTTTCTTTGTCTGACTTATTTCACTTAGTGTAATGCCCCTGAAGTCCACCCATGTTGTGGCAAGTGGCAAAATTTCATTTTTTGTGGCTGAGTAGTATTCCATTGTATAAATACACCACAAATTCTTTATCCAGTTATCTGTCAATGGACACTTAGGTTGTTTCCATGTCTTGACTATTGTAAATAGTGCTGCTATGAACTTTGGGGTGCCTGTATCTCTGAATTAGAGTTACCTCCGGATATATGCCTACAAGTGGGATTGCTGGATCATATGGTAAGTCTACAAAATAGTCTTTAAAATGAGTGTTCTCACCAGGTCATATTCTTATGAATCAACTATTACAAGACTTTTAGAAATGCTTGTTAAAGATAACAACAATGGCATCTGTTGCTGCCAGTATAAAATCCCAGTACTTTATAGACATCTCACTTCATCTCCCCAGTAACGTGTAAATAAATATGCTCATTTCTCTTCCAGAGGAGGCAACTGAAGCAGAAAGTTTAAGCATTTTGCCTAAAATATTGTTTTCACTACAGGCTCAAGTTCAATCCAGTACATGTTCACTATAACAGTGGTACACAGAGTTGGGTGACAAGAGGCAGAAGGGGAGAACAAGATGGTCTTAGGATACATGGAACTTCCAGTACAGAAGAAGTGGTTGAGTTAGAGAGTTGGTCCTCCTGCTTCTGCCCTGGGCACTTCATAACACCTATTGTATGACATATTTACTTTATTATCCATTTCTCCCTGTTAGAATGTGAGCTTGATGAAAACAGAAAGCACATTTTTTTAAATTGTTATACTCCTTTATATCTAAAACCTTGAACAATGCTGGCGACATAGTAGGTGCTGGAAATAGCCTATTCATTGAATGAATGCATGACTTGATGTTCTGTCTACAGCATGGGGCATACTGAATACTGAGACAATAGATTTTTAAGGGAGGTGCTGTGGAGACACAGTGCAATCAGAGATTAATTCTGACACATAGTGAGGAAGACTTCACAAAGGAGAAGGTGTTTGAATTAGATTTAAAGTACAGGCAAGGAAAAGACAGGTGTGGAAAGTTTAGGGCACTGAGAGTATTTGTAAAAGCAGTTAACACAAACTGAGCACTCTTTCTCTACTAGGTATTGTTCTAGGCCTGTGTTACACACATTATCTCATTTGACCATCACAACCTCGTGGAAGAGTAGATGCTTCATTATCACCCTGATTGGGGAATGGTGACCTATATAATAAAGTGGGGAGTAAATAGCAATAAAAAGGTTTATATTTTGGAACACCTTTCATGCCAGGATAAGGAATGTGAATTTATTTGTGAAGGACACGAAAAACCATTTGTAGTAAGAATGGCGTTGTTAAATCTGTGATGGAGGGAAGTGATTTGATATTGAGGTGACGGATGTTTTAAAAGTTAAAGACACTGCTAGCAGGTAGATCAGACAGGAGGCTATTTCACTAATTCAGGAAAAGTGATTAAGATATGGCTTCTCCAAAGAAGATGAAAAGGACTGAAGTGATATTTGTGGGACACTGTGGCCTTAGAATTGACAGGATTAAAAAAATCAACCATGACTCAGTTTTTGACATGGAGCAATTCCTCGTTGCTGTCCGGATTGGAAATACTTGAGAATAATCAGGTTTATAAAACATCTAACAGTATTTTTAGCCATTTTGAATAGGCTATACCTTTCAGACCATTAAGGTGGTGCTAGAGTCACAAACTATTGAAGTTGTCTGGGATTATAAATGTTATTTATTCATGTAATGCCTTCCTTTTGCATATGAGGAAATGAAAGCACAGAATAGTAAAAGTCCTCTTCTACAATCACATCTTTAGTCGGTGGCAGAGACAGACATTTGAAAACACAAGTCTGGGACTTAAGAAAAGATTATGAAATAATGAGGTACATATGAATCATGAACCCTGACAAATGTTATAGAAATTGACATGGCTATTTTTCAGATATTACAGGGACCATAACGAGTTTGATTTAAAATACTTCCTAGGAGTGGAGGGGATAGCTCAGTGGTAGAGCATGTGCTTAATATGCAGGAGGTTCTGGGTTCAATCCCTAGTACCTCCATAAAGTAAATAAATAAATACATAAATAAACCTAATTACCTCCTCCCAAAATAAAAAATAAAAATTGATAAAGTACTTCCTAAAGTACTTAGGCAGGGAGAAGAGATAGGGCAGCAAGAGTTTATCCTATGTATTTTAGCCAAAATAAATATGAAAAACCAACATTCCAAACTCCAGAAAAGTGTCCTTTTCTGCACACTAGCAGTTGTAATTCTCTGCTTAACTGAAATCATAATGCGATGAGGCAATTTTGATGTTCTGTATGGTTCATTAAAGCATAATTCTACTTCTATGAATTCTTGTACTCTTGCCCAAAGCAAGTTAAATATTTTTGTGGAAACACAATCCTCACTGGTATTTCTTAGAGGTACTCTGTTTTACATAAGACAAGACATTTAACCAGTTGAATAAAATCTTAAATACAATACAATTCTGGTCCAACATAATTGTTTAACACACTTCTGTTAGAACGCTATCTGATCCGATGCTCTGCAATGAAAACAAAGGAATATTCTATTTAACTTCCCTTTCCTTTATTAAGCAAAGACTCTCATTGAAAGTGTTGGATCATCTCTTAGAAAAATAGTTCTTGAAGTAGTAACAGCCAATAAGCAGCACTGAAAGTACATGGGAGTAGTTTCAGAGCAGAGGAGAACAGAGTCTACTCTGCTCTTGGACACTGATTAGTCCTTGAATCATGGCTGTGGGAGGGGGCCTGAGTTTTGCTATCTGGCCACCAGAACTGCTCCAAATTTCCAGCAAATTCCTTGTGGGATTTTTTGTTTTTAATCTACCACAACAGTGATAACACACTGGCCACTTTAAAGATGAGGCTCAGAGATGGCAAGTAACTTGCTCTTAGAATAACGTTTAAAAGGATCTAAATCTTGAATTGTTTGAAGATGGCGGAGTAGAAGGACGCTCGCAGGTCACCCTCTCCCACAGATACACCAAGACCCACAACTACAGACCCACTCAGCCAACCAGAGCACCTGTGGAACTCCGACAGAACATCGCCCTCTTCAAAAGATAAAGACGCCAAAAATCTGGTAGGAGAAAAGGAAAAAAGAAAGAACAAAAGGCAAAGCAGCGCAGGACGGGTCCCGCGGGGAGGGAGCGGCAAAGGAGGACTGGCGCTCGCTCGCTGGGTCTCCCCTCTCCAACTGAGAGGCCAGCGGGACGGAGGGGGAGCCTCTGAGGCTCGGATCTGTACAGAGCAGCCCTTGACTAACAGAACTAAGTTAAACGGGCACAGAGCATCCCCCCGACACCCAGCCTGAGACGCAGGCCGGCAGCCGCGGGCAGGGCCGGGCTGCACGGAGGCAGTCCTGGGGGAACGCAAGGGGTTGCGCGCCGTGGCTGTGGGTGCACAGGGCAGAACAACCTGGGCCCTCCATAAAACAGCAAGGTTGATGTGCTCTCGGGGGAAGGGTGCACACCCCCATCTCTGAAAACCCACGGAAAGTTTTCGGGGGAAGAGAGGCGGGGCTCAGGCACAGCCGCCCTATCCTCCGCGCTGAGCACTCAGGCGGGGGCAGGGGCGAAACCTGCATCTGCACCGAAGGGCCCAGCAGCCTCAAAGGCCAGACTGAGACTGGCCTGCAGCCAGGGGCAGATAGGATCCTTCCATCCTGGTCCCTCAGAGAACTTGCTCCACAAAGACAAACAAGGAGCTGGGTTTTGGCTCGGAGCAGGGACAGGGCTGTCCCTCGGTCTTCCCGGAGCCCACCCGCAGGGCGCCGACCAGGGCGGGGCGCCGACCAGGGCGGGGCGCCGACCAGGGCGGGGCGCCGACCAGGGCGGGGCGCCGACCAGGGCGGGGCGCCGACCAGGGCGGGGCGCGCAGCCGCACAGAGAGCGGAGCTACCCGCAGCGGCGCAGGTAGAGCGAGAACGGCCCCCCGCGGTTCGGGCAGGAACACAGCCCCTGACCGAGGTGCTGGGAGGGGGCACGACCCGCCCTCCTACCCGGCCAGTCTGCAACATCTGACTGTGGCATCTGGAGGGGCAGCGACCCGCCCGCCCACAGCAGAGAGCTGCACCTGACCCAGTGTTAGGAGGAGGCGCAATCGGCTTGCCGACAGGTGCTGGGAGCAGCACAGAAGAGGGCGCCAACGGAGGGCCTCTGAAAACAGCAAGCTGAGCTTCCAAAACAGGACGAAGACAGAAAGACTTCATTAAAAGCACACAGACTCCAGGAGAACACCGACAACCCCCCCCCCTTTTTTTTAATCTGTTTTTACCTGTTCTATTTTCTATTACTCTCTTAACTTCTTAATTCATTTCTATTTCTCTTGGGTTTTGATGTCCTGCTATTGATTAGATACAGGTTTCAAATACATCTATTCATCTCTCCCCCCCCTTTTTTTGTAAAGGTTTCAAAAGGACGTCTCAACCCGATTAATACCCTGCTTCAACTCACTCTTCTATTATTCATTATACACTGTTTTCAAACCCTCTTTCTCCCTTCTTTTAAAATTCTTTCTCTCTCTCTCTTATTTTTTTTTTCTTTTTTTCCTAAGTTCTATTCCTAAATAGGCATCAGATAGATAAAATCCTTAAGGACCAAAATAAACAACTGATACTCCATAAACCACAGTGCCAAAGAGGTATGAGCAAGATGAAGAAGCAGAAAAACCTTTCCCAATTAAAAGAACAAGAGAAATCCCCTGAAAGAAAGATCAACGAAATAGACATCGATAGCCTACTAGATCAAGATTTCAAAAAAGGAGTGATCGAATTGCTGAAGGAATTAAAAGAGATAGTGTTTAGAGATATAAAATATGTCAAAAATGAAATTGAAGCTATAAAGAAGAGCCAAGTAGAATGGGTAAACTCATTGACAGAGATGAGGAATGACCTAATAGCTGTGCAAAGCCGACTAGATAATGCAGAGGAACGAATTAGTGATCTAGAAGACAGGGCAATAGAAAGCACCCATTCAGAAGAACTACAAGAGAAGCAAATAAAAAATAATGAAAATAGCATAAGGGACCTATGGGATAATATAAAGCGTCCCAATCTTCGCATAATAGGGGTCCCAGAAGGAGAAGAAAGATCAAAGGGGATTGAAAAGGTTTTTGAAGAAATCATGACTGAAAACTTCCCAAACTTAAAGAAGGAATCAGATATCCAAGTACAGGAAGCTCAGAGGGTCCCAAACAGGAAGAACCCAAATAGACCCACACCAAGACATATCATAATCAAGATGGCCAGAGTCAAGGATAAAGAAATGATTCTAAAGGCAGCAAGAGAAAAGCAAAGAGTAAGTTACAAGGGAACCCCCATAAGGCTCTCAGCTGATTTCTCTACACAAACACTACAGGCCAGAAGGGAGTGGCAAGATACATTCAAAGCCCTGAATGAAAAAAAGATGCAGCCTAGGATCCTTTATCCAGCAAGGCTATCCTTGAGGATAGAAGGAGAAATAAAGAGTTTCACAGACAAAAAAAAAGCTGCAGGAGTTTAGCAACACTAAACCCATGCTAAAAGAAATATTGAAAGGGCTATTCTAAATAGAAAAGCAGCAGGATGCTACAGAAATGAGAAACACACAACTGGAAAGGTGATAACTCATGAATTACAAATAAAGTAAACATGAAATTATGAAAGAAGACATACAAATCACTGAGAGTGGGAGAGGGAGGCAGGGAAATATAGAATATTTTTTTCTTTCTTTTTAAAATTTTTTTAACAGTAGGATGGGTTTGAGATCATGTTACTATCAGTTTAATAAAAACAGTTATAGTAATGGGTTGATAGATTTACAAAAAAGGGTAACCACAAGCCAAAAATTTACAAAGGAGTCACAAAAATTAAATAAAATCCATGATAATACAAAGGAAAATTACCAAACCACAAAAGGAAGAAGAAAGGAACAAAGAGGATATACCAATTCAACTGCAAAGATAAGTTCAAAATGGCAATAAACACACATCTATCATTAATTACTGTAAATGTTAATGGACTAAATGCTCCAGTCAAAAGACACAGAGTGGCAGACTGGGTAATAAAGCAAGAACCTTCAATATGCTGCATACAAGAGATGCACTTTAGGGAGAAGGACACATATAGGTTGAGAGTGAAAGGATGGAAAAGGATATTCCATGCAAATGGAAAAGCCAAAAAAGCAGGTGTTGCAGTACTGATTTCAGACAAAATAGACTTTAAAACAAAGGCCATAAAGAAAGATAAAGAAGGTCATTTTATAATGATTAAAGGAGTGATACAAGATGAGGATATTACACTCGTTAATATATATGCACCCAATATAGGAGCACCAAAGTACATACAAGAATTACTAACAGAGATAAAGGGGGATATTGATGGGAATACAATCATTGTTGGAGATTTTAACACTGCATTAACATCACTAGACAGGTCTTCCAGACAGAAAATAAACAAGGCAACAGAGAAATTAAATACTACAATAGAAAAACTAGATTTGGTGGATATTTTCAGAGCATTACACCCCCCAAAAATAGGATATACATTCTTTTCGAGTGCACATGGAACATTTTCCAGGATCGATCATGTACTTGGGCACAAAAGAAACCTCAGCAATTTGAAGAAGATAGAAATTATCTCAAACATCTTTACTGACCACAATGCCATGAAACTGGAAATCAACAACAGAGAAACAAAGGAGAAAAAAAGGAAAGCATGGAGATTAAACAATATGTTATTGAAAAAACAATGGGTGAATGAGGAAATCAAAGCTGTAATTAAAAAATACCTTGAGACAAATGATAATGAAAGCACAACCACTCAAAACCTATGGGACACAGCAAAGGCAGTACTAAGAGGGAAGTTTACAGCGATACAGGCCTTCCTCAAAAAAGAAGAACAATCTCAAATAAACAATTTAACCCACCACCTGAATGAATTAGAAAAAGAAGAACAAAAAGCCCCAAAAAGCAGCAGAAGGAAGGAAATAATAAAGATCAGAGAGGAATTAAATACAATAGAGATTAACAAGACCATAGAAAAAATCAACCAAACCCAAAGCTGGTTTTTTGAAAAAGTAAATAAAATCGACAAACCTCTGGCCAAACTCACAAAGAAGAAAAAAGAGAGAGCACAAATTAGCAAAATAAGAAAGGAAAATGGAGAAATTACAACAAACAAAATAGAAATACTGAATATCATACGAGAATATTATGAAAAACTATATGGAACCAAACTGGATAACCTAGAGGAGATGGACAAGTTTCTGGAAACATACTGTCCACCAAAACTGAATCAAGAAGAATCTGAACACTTGAACAATCCGATCCCTAGAAAGGAAATAGAAATAGCAATTAAAAACCTCCCTACAAATAAAAGTCCAGGACCGGACGGCTTCACCAGGGAATTCTACCAAACATACAAAGAAGAACTCATACCAGTCCTTCTCAAACTCTTCCAGACGATTGAAAAGGAGGGAATACTCCCAAACTCATTCTATGAAGCCACCATCACCCTGATACCAAAACCAGGCAAAGACACTACAAAAAAAGAGAATTATAGGCCAATATCACTGATGAACATAGACGCCAAAATCCTCACCAAAATTTTAGCAAATAGAATCCAACACATAAAAAAGATTATACATCATGACCAAGTGGGGTTCATCCCAGGGACACAAGGCTGGTTCAACATACGCAAATCAATCAGTGTAATACATCACATCAACAAGAGAAAGGACAAAAACCACATGATCATCTCAATCGATGCAGAAAAAGCATTTGGTAAAATTCAACACCCTGTTATGATAAAAACTCTCGCCAAAGTGGGTATAGAGGGAACATATCTCAACATAATAAAAGCTATATATGACAAACCTACAGCCAGCATAGTACTCAATGGTGAAAAACTCAAAAGCTTCCCACTAAAATCTGGGACAAGACAAGGATGCCCACTATCACCACTCCTATTCAACATAGTCCTGGAAGTCCTAGCCACAGCAGTCAGGCAAGAGAAAGAAATAAAAGGGATCCAAATTGGAAAAGAAGAGGTAAAAGTGTCATTATATGCTGATGACATGTTACTATATATAGAAAACCCTAAAAGGTCCACACAAAAGCTACTAGAGCTGATTGAAGAATTCAGCAAGGTAGCAGGTTACAAAATTAACATTCAAAAATCAGTTGCATTTCTTTACACTAACGATAAATCAACAGAAGAAGAAAGTAAAGAAACAATCCCCTTTAAAATAGCACCCAAAGTAATAAAATATCTGGGAATAAATCTAACCAAGGAAGTGAAAGAATTATACACAGAAAACTATAAACCATTGATGAAGGAAATTAAAGAAGACTTTAAAAAATGGAAAGATATTCCATGCTCTTGGATTGGAAGAATCAATATTGTTAAAATGGTCACACTGCCCAAGGCAATCTACAGATTTAATGCAATCCCTATCCAATTACCCAGGACATATTTCACAGAACTAGAAAAAATCATAATAAAATTCATATGGAACCATCAAAGACCTAGAATTGCCAAAGCATTACTGAAGAGAAAGAAAGAGGCTGGAGGAATAACTCTCCCAGACTTCAGACAATACTATAGAGCTACAGTTATCAAGACAGCATGGTATTGGTACCAAAACAGACATATAGACCAATGGAACAGAATAGAGAGCCCAGAAATGAACCCACAAACTTTTGGTCAACTCATCTTTGACAAAGGAGGCAAGAATATACATTGGAATAAAGACAGTCTCTTCAGCAAATGGTGTTGGGAAAACTGGACAGCAGCATGGAAAACAATGAAGCTAGAACACTCCCTTACACCATATACAAAAATCAACTCAAAATGGATTAAAGACTTAAACATAAGACAAGATACAATAAACCTCCTAGAGGAAAACATAGGCAAAACATTATCTGACATACATTTCAAAAATGTTCTCCTAGAAGAAATAAAAGCAAGAATAAACAAATGGGACCTAATGAAACTTACAAACTTCTGCACAGCAAAGGAAACCAGAAATAAAACAAGAAGAAAACCTACGGAATGGGAGAAAATTTTTGCAAGTGAAACCGACAAAGGCTTGATCTCCAGAATATATAAGCAGCTCATACGACTCAATAAGAAAAAAATCAACAACCCAATCCAAAAATGGGCAGAAGACCTAAACAAGCAATTCTCCAAGGAAGACATACAAATGATCAAAAAGCACATGAAAAAATGCTCCATATCACTAATTATCAGAGAAATGCAAATCAAAACTACAATGAGGTATCACCTCACACCAGTCAGAATGGCCGTCATTCAAAAATCCACAAATGACAAATGCTGGAGAGGCTGTGGAGAAAGGGGAACCCTCCTACACTGCTGGTGGGAATGCAGTTTGGTGCAGCCACTATGGAAAACAGTGTGGAGATTCCTCAAAAGACTAGGAATAGACTTACCATATGACCCAGGAATCCCACTCCTGGGCTTGTATCCAGAAGGAAATCTACTTCAGGATGACACCTGCACTCCAATGTTCATAGCAGCACTATTTACAATAGCCAAAACATGGAAACAACCTAAATGTCCATCAACAGGTGACTGGATAAAGCAGAAGTGGTATATTTATACAATGGAATACTACTCAGCCATAAAAACCGAGAACATAATGCCATTTGCAGCAACATGGATGCTCCTGGAGAATGTCATTCTAAGTGAAGTAAGCCAGAAAGAGAAAGAAAAATACCATATGAGATCGCTCATATGTGGAATCTAAAAAACAAAAACAAAAACAGACAAACAAACAAAAACAAAGCGTAAATAAAGGACAGAAATAGACTCACAGACAGAGAATACAGACTTGTGGTTACCAGGGGGGTGGAGGGTGGGAAGGGATAGACTGGGATTTCAAAATTGTAGAATGGACTACACTGTATAGCACAGGGAAATATACACAAAATGTTATGATAACTCACAGATAAAAAAATGTGACAATGACTGTGTATATGTCCATGAATAACTGAAAAATTGTGCTGAACAGTGGAATTTGACACAACATTGTAAAATGATTATAAATCAATAAAAACTGTTGAAAAAAAGGCAGAGATTATAAAGCAAAACCCAACTATCTTCTGAAAAAAAAAAAAAAAAAAAAGGATCTAAATCTTTTAGATTCTATATCAAAATTCTTTCCTTTTCCCCCGGATGCACTTTTAGGAATCCAAGCATATGATGAACAAATCTGCCTAGTGTTTGTTCTACAAAACAAATATTGATCTGGTAATTTTTCCTTTCAAAAAGTATTTTCAAATGCGCTAAAAATCACCTGAGATCATTCCCGGACCTCTCTGGGGTAGTGTTATGATTTATATTATTTCCAAAAGGAGAAAATTGATGATAATATGTGATGTGTGAGAGTTCTTGTTTAAATTATTTTCACCCTCAACACCTCCTTTTCAAAAAGTAAAATGAGTGAAATTTTTATTTGTAAAAGGTTAAAGATGAATGAAAATATATGGAGCATTTGCAGCAACTTAGTCTTGATGAACCTAGAAGACGTTAGTTGTATGACCTCAGCTATACAATTTAAGTTCTTAGTCTGAGTCCCTCTCTTTATGACTATTTGAAACTAACTCCAAGAAATATTTTGTTATCTCCCCAAATCCATTCATTGACTAATTTTTTTCTTTCAAATTACTTATAATGTACCCCTTTCTTCAGAGCAAAGAGTCTATTATGGTGATTGAATGCTTGCTTATCCAGACTGAGATGCTATGAGGGCACAGAGAATGCAATCTGTTGGCGACCTGAAATTAAAAAAAAAAATCTTAGATTGTAAAGAGTTCTGGTACTGTTGAGAGCCATATTCATCTGAATGGAGATTTTTTTCTTAATCTCCTCTTATGTGGTTGGACACACAATTTAACATTTCTGGTATTGCCTGTGTGTATGACAGTGAAGTGGAATGAGATGAAAATTTGAAGCAAATATGCCTAACAGACTGATTATTTGTCTTTCCTAGGCCTTGAATTTAGGCAAAACAACTTTTCTAAATTCCAAGGACTGACATCAAAGAGTTAATGAAGTCATTACCATAATTATTCATCTTCCTAAAGTGAAGATAAGCAGGAGGCCACTTCAATTGTCAAAATTAACTGAAGCATCAATCAAAAGCTCATAGATTTTGAGATAATTCTGTATTTAAACTCAATTTAGTTTCCACAGGGGGACTCTAACCTGCCTAGGAGGCTTAATTAGGCTAACTGCCTGAAAAACAGCATAAAACATATGGGTGGGTTCCTATTCAAAACTGGTTTTATGAGCATTCTCATAGCTCTTACAGAAATGAATGAACTTTCGGGGATCTTCAACTAAGCCTTCTGTTTAGTAATTCCATAAGGGGAATAGAAACAGCTTGGAAAGAACTGACCTTTTTAAAGTGGTCTTTATATTGTGCTTTGCTGTTTTTATATCATGATTTGAACTCTATCATGAAGTCTGAGAGCCCAGGAGGGGCAGAATACATTCAAGCGGTGTTTTTAAAGCTTCAGATCAAAACTGAAACTTCCAGGTCTCCAAAGGAATGCCACCCTGCCCTTGTATCTCCTGAAAATTTCAATAGATCAATTATTTATTAAGCATTCATACATAAAGTCCCAGGGAATATAGAGATAAGTTAAATACCATTTCTATCCTCAAGAATCTTAATCAGAGTAACAGATACATGCAGAGTCAATTATAACAAATATTAGACTATAGTGAGCACTAAAGATATAAATAACTACCATATACAAAAGTAGATAAACAAGGGCTTACTCTATAGCACAGGGAACTACATTCAGTGTCTTGTAATGGCCTATAATGAAAAATAATATGAAAAATAATATATATATGTACAAATGAATCACTATGCTGTACACCAGAAAGTAACACAACATTGTAAATTGACTATACTTCAATAAAAAATAATAATACAATAATAAAAAAAAGATATAAATAAACAGAAGTGAGAGCATAAGGTAAGGAGTGACTAATTCTGCCTGATGAGATCGGTGAGGGCTTTGCTGAAAGTGACCTTGGTAGTTGGGTTTTGTGGACACACTGCAGAAACGGAACAGACCCCCACCCAAAACTTGGATCAGATGTCAGGACTGAGATATACACAGAGGGTATGAAAATTTTTATTGCTTATATAATGAGGCTTTTGGGGGAGAGCAGAGCAGGCTTTCTGAGAAAATGGCTTGTGAGAGCAAGGAAGGGAGACATGTGGGGTTTTCATTGTGGTTGGGGGGTGGGGCTGGACTGAGTGTAGCTGCACAGAGTAGGGGCTGGTATAGCTTGAATGTCCTGCTGGCACTGGAGAGAAGGGCACCCAGGCTTCCTTATCAGCTTTCTTAGATGAAGGTCACAAGGGCAGGAGGGAAGTGAAAAGCTGTCAGCCATCCAACATCAAAAATAGAGTCAGATTCTTTATTCCAGCGAGGTTCCTCTGGATTCCATTCTATGGGGGCACCGAGAAAATACTCCATCATTTTTCTCTTATTTGAAAGTTAAAGGAAAGGTTTCAGACAGCTTGCTATGGTAAGACAAAACAAAACAAAAGACTTTTAGCCTTCTCAGCCCTTCAGCTGTTATATCACAGGCTGTGTATTTCTAGAACATCCAGGCCAACCATCTTCACCCTGCTTCAAATCTGTCCCGTGGGGCTGCACCCCAACACTGTCTGCCCCATCCTCCACCTCACCTCCTGCTGTCACCACTTATTCCCTGGACATCCCTAGTTCACCAAGAAATGGTACTCATTTGTGGTCTGCCTTTACATACCACTTCCTGCCACTACTCCAGGAAATGTTCACTTCATGAGGCCATGACACCTCCAACACCTGAGCATAAGGACCTTCTGGTTCCCTGAACTCCGAAGACCTTCCCTTCATCACAGTTCAGGTATCCATTGCCCAGGGGCCACTCTGGATGTTGGCAACCCCCAATGTGTGCATCATGAGATCTTACAGCCGGAGCTGTAAGCTCTGACCACACCCCTTGTCTCGACATTGCTCAGTCTCTTACTTCTTGGAAGTCTGCTCTGGGGTTCTCTTTGGCCTCTCTATTTCCTTTCCTCCTCACCTGTCACTTCCCCTCTAATTTAGCCTGTACAATCTAAAACATCCTTTTCATGAATTCATTCATTAACTGCTATTTATTTGGGCACCTATCAAGTGCAGTCACTGTTTAGACACCAGAAATATGATATTTTAAATAAATACATTTAACTTTCATGATGATATTTACATATTAGAGAAAGAAGGCAGATAATAAGTAGATAAACAAGCAGATTTATAATATGTCAGAATGTGATAAGAACTATCAAAAAATACAAGGGGGGAGGGTATAGCTCAGTGGTAGAATACGTGCTTTTTAGCATGCATGAGGTCCTGGCTTCAATCCCCGGTACATTCCATTAAAAAAATTAAACAAACTTAATAACCCCCTCCCCCCACCAAAAAAAGAAAAAGAAGAAAGAAAAAAAGAGAAAATTAAGAGGGCTGGACAGTGCTGGGGACAAGGGAGTCATTGCCACTTTATATACTAGAGAGGTCATGGAAGACCTCACTGATGAGGAAATATCTGCTCAGAGACTTGGAGGAACTTGGGAAAGGAGCCCTGAAGATCCTGAAAGAAGGACTCTCTAGGAGCAGTAAAGAGAAGGGACCCAGGCTCAGAGGCTGGAGTGTGCTTGGCACGTTTGAGGACAGCAGAGGCCAGTGTGTCTGACGTGGAATGAACAACAGGCGATGTGGGAGGAGAAGCAGGGTCAGGGAAGCAGCTCGGGACCTTGTGGACCGTGGCTGGGTTAGGATAGAGGAATGACGGACTCCAGCTAGAGCTGATCCCTGTTGACTCAGCTTCACTCTCAGTGTTCTTGCCCTGTTTTCTTTGCCGCATCTTTTATTTTATGTGATGGAGCTTTCTCTAAGCATATAAATGTGCTCACGTTTCTATCCTACATTAAATAAACAAACCACAAAAACAAAGACTCTAGGTACTACCTGACCTTCCCTCCCCTTCATCACTAAGCCTCTCAAAAGTGTAACAGTCATTTATAGTCCCATCCACACTCGTGTGACTTATATTCATTATTCAAGCCGTATAATCATGTTCCACAAACTGAACCTGCCATTGTCAAGGTTGTTGCTAAAATCAAAGGACATATTTTAGTACTAATCTGACTTTCCTCTCTCTCTCTGGATATGAATTATTGACCACTCTCTTTTTGAAATTCTGCTCTATTGGTTTTCGAGGCATGATGTGTCCCCTAGGGTTCCATTTTTGTACCTCTTCTCTCCTCTGCATTCTTTTCTCAGGATGCCATTTACCTTCGTGGCGCCAGGTGTCATCTAGATGCTGACAACTCCTTAATATATATTTGTAGGACAAGCCACTTAGAAAAATTAGTTCCAGCCCATATATCAAAGTTCCTGCTAACTACATTGGAATTTCTCAAAGGTACTTGAAACTCATAGTGTCCATATTTTATCTTCCTTTCTCTCAGAAGCCACTTCTCTTTTTTTTCTATAGTTCCTAACTTCATGATGAAGCCAAAAGCCAATGTTTTTAAAAGTGCAGTTTATTTCAGCCTCTTGTTTAATGGGTCAGGACCTCCTGTTGGTTCAACATATAGCTGATCCAGTGACTTCCTTGATTGGAATCTCCCTGAACAAATTCTGTTTGTTCTTTCAGACTCTCAGTTGTCATTGTTCTTTAGCACCTGAATCTTCATCCTAGGCTAGAGTAAATAGCCTTCTTGCCTGCTTTCATTACTCCATTTCCACAGCTCTTAATATCCCCTTTGGGAATGATCTTGACACATGTGTATCTGTGAAGATTAAGCAACTTGAGAGCAGAAAGTATATCTTTGTCATTTTTGTATCTGTAGTGCTTATCACAGTTCCTGAAAGTTTGCAGACACAAAATAGATACTTGTTGAATGAATAGAGTCGACAATTGACATTTGATAAAGGATGAGTGAAATTTCATAAGGTTGAAAACAATGTGTTAATCAGAACTCTAATGGACCAAGTGACCAGAACTCAATTCTAGCTAATATGTTAAGATGATACTAAGGTATTTCACAGAAGGGATGTAGACCCACACGTCAGGAAGGCAATAACCAGGGCAGCAGTGGGACCTGAGAAACTGAAACCAGGGGCTTGAACATAGTCAGGTTATTTTTTTTTTTCTCTTATCTCTGTTTTTCTCTCTGTGTTGATTTCATCTTCTCAGGCAGAATTTCCTCATAAACCTAAAATCATGAGTGCCTGGAAGTCTTTGATGAACTTTATATATTAATCTCTGGACCAGTGAATGTAACCCTCGTGAAGCAACATGATGCTCAGCTCAGCTTGGTACTAATTTAAACTCCTGAACCAAGAGTGTGACCTGTGAATTTGGATCTTTTTAGAAGAAGATAGTACCCATCACATAATGTAATGGGAGCTGGAAAGGGGGGGACCAGTTTCTCAAAAGAAGGAGACTGATGACACTCGAAGAAGGGAAGGGTCTAGGCAGACATTATAATATATACCTATTAGAACTAGTAATATTAGCTAAAGTTTTCTAGTACTCATTTTGTAGCAGAGACTGTGCTAAGCACTTCACACAAATTTTCTCACTGAGTTCTCACAACAACCCTATACTAGATAGGTGTTTCAGTTTGAATTCTTTCACCTATAATAAAATAATATCTAACTAAAAGTCGGTTAAATTTAGGATAGTTTATTTTGCTCAAATAACCACAAGTACAGAATAAGACAGGTGATTCCAGTACTGATTCAGTTGCTCAAAGGTGTCAAGGAAGTTGGTTGGCTTTTCTCTAGTTCTGTTGGATTTCCACTCATGATTGCAAAATGGCTGCCAAAGCTCCAAGCTGACAACTTCACAAAGCATGTTAAAATGTAAAAAAGGAACAAAGGCTTCTTCTTGGGCATCTCTTTTAGGAAGGAGAAAATCTTAACAAGAAACACTCCCATTAACTTCCCCTCAGGAATGATAGGCAAGGATGGCATCATATACTCATGACTGAGCAAGTGAAGATGGGAAAGCAAGCTCTGACATTTTTAGTCCCATAGGGAATTGCCTCTTTTCTGGCAGAGAAGACAAGAGGGGAACGGCTGTTGGTACGCAACAAATAATTTTTGCCTTGGTGTATAATATTGTATTGGAATGTTTTGGTAAAAGAAATAGAGTCTCTGACCTACAATAACTTAAACCAGAATGACATTTCTTCTTAGCCTAATAAGAAGTTCACAGCTAGGCAGTCCCCATATTGGTTCAGCGGTTGGCTCAGCACTGTTACCAAGGTCACGTACTTCCTCTTTCTCTCCTGCCATCTGCGGTGCTGGTGATATCTTTCTTCTTGATCACATGGTTGCTGATCCTCCAACCATCATCTCCACACGGTATCTTCACAATGAGTAAGGAAGGAGTAGAATGGAGAAAGACTTTGTCCTTCAGCCACTCTCTCTTATGAAGAAGGAAACTGTCTCAAAATTCCCAGCATTTTCCCTCTACCTTTCATTTGCAGAATTGGGTTACATGCCCTCCCTTAGACCTATTCTTGGCAAGTGGGAATTGGTCAGTATGATTGGTATGGAAATAGTAGGCAATGACAAGAATTCATGCAAATGAGGGTCTTGTATCTCCACGTGGTTGAAGCCCAGGAGAAGTGGAATGAGGAGAGCTGATTATTTGTCTCCTCTACAGAATCCTTCCTATTATACTGCCTGGTTGTTGGTTACTCAGATCCTATAGTTCACAGTTGCTTGTTCTTGATGGCCAGTGTTTAACATAATAAATATTCAGTTCTGTATTAGGGACTGTGCTGAGAGTACAGACACCAAGATGACCAGTCCTTGACCTTAAGGAGCTTATGTTCGGATATTAAAGAGAAAGTATGTATCTTTTCTGCCCTGTATTTGAGTTCACGGTCTTCCTGCATCTTGTATTTTCTTCCTAGAATTGGTGTATGAAAGTTTGTGGATTTAGAGATGTGTGATAATTTTCTTAATTGTTACCAACTAAAGAAAGAGTTTGATCAAACAAGAATGGTATTCCAGAATTTACCAGCTTTTCCATGCTGTCTAAAACTGTGTGAAAGTTCAGTTGCTGGCTGGTGACACTAATTGGCACTCTCTTCAACAATGTCTAAGCAAGACGGTATTAATTAGACATGAAGAAAAGAGTGTTCCTTTATCCTCTAAACCAGCAGGTGGCCGCTGCAGTTGAAGGCAGAGGTGAAGTTGGTGATAAAAGTTGCACCTTGTTAAATCACTTTATTTTTAGGTAGAAACTTAAAGATCTTACTTGTTGGATGTAGATCATTTAGTCAAAGATTCACCATGGACTCAATCCATGACTTTGCAAATTCCCTTTTCCTGTTGTGCAATACATATACATATAATGCAGTGTTATCAATTGTATCCCTTTCAACTCTTCCAACCAGTGGTGAAACCAAGGGCTATAAAATAAGGACTAACTTAATTTAAGTTTCTAGTTGCATGTATAGGCCTTGATCTGTACTCATTTTAGGTACTGAATTGTAGCCTTCTCTTGCTTTTTTCTCTTATCTCTCTTACCTTTACTTCTGATTTTGGGTGGGGGGGCTCTTCCACTGCCTATCTTTTCAAAGTAGTTGCAGGACTCTCTGACCTTATTCCTTGTCTCTGAGTGATCTTACATACTTTCATGGTTTTAACTACCCTTACTAGCTGAAGTCAGGCAGGTAATTAAATATGTGAATTGGATCAATACAAACAATAGGCAGTGATGGAGCTTGTGGCATTCAGGAAATGATTAAAGACATTTAAAATTATACTAAGGGAAAAAACCCCCACCATGCTGGGTCAAAGGAGTTTTCCAGATGAGTTTAGCCCTTAATGTGTGACTTGCTATTGTCGACTGAAATAAATGTGCAGCCTAAAAGTTGAAAGTTTTGTTTTATTTAGCGGGAGTACTCCAGCCCGGAGGATAGCGTCTCAGATCTCTCTGAGGGACTGCTCTGAAGAGGTAGGGGAGGAGCTAGGATATATAGGAGCTTTACAACAAAGACCAGGTAGTTGAAACAATAAAAGGTTACTTGTTATCTAAAGAAAAACAGGCATCTCAAGTTAAAGAATTTAGTGCTTTTCTAAGTGTGGGAGGAAGCAAACATTTGGGCTCATTGAATTCATTCCTTTGACAAGCCCCTAGCTATCTAGGGCCAGTATCTTGTCCTTTATTATTCTGAGTCCCCTCAGGGTGCACCATTGTGAGTGGCTGCAGAGGCTGGGCTGCAGGCTTGTCTCCACTGTGGGGGTGGTGGCAGCCGCTGATGACTTGATGGCCTCAGCATTCTTTGTTTACTGATAAGGTTTGCAGTATTTTTCGTTCACACTATTCCTAACTCCTAAATATGTGATCTCTTGTTGGCCTCTCCCCAAAGCTTCAACCCCATGTGGTAAATTACCTACTGGCTATTGTGTAGGATAGTGCTTCTCAAAACCCACTGCATTTTAGAATCACCTGGAAAAGCCTTTAAAACTACTGCTGTTTAGGGGCTGGGACCTGGGCTTTAAATATTTTTTAGGTTCCCCAGGTGTTTAGAATCATTGCCAAAATAGATTTTTTTCCAAAGCGTAAGCATTTCCTATACTTTAAGAATGTAAATGGTAGTTGATCAAAACCAAGAAGTGTTTTAAAATTTACAAATGCATATATTTTGGTCTATCGTTCAGTTTTTAGTTTCTAATTTTATTGTATTTGGTAAAAATTATGGTTTTCTATGATTTGTACTTTTTGAAATTTTGAAAGTTTTGTGAATGATCTTTGAAAATTCTATTCTTACATAAAAATACTCATTCTCTGTTTAATGGGTAAAAAATACTTTATTATACCTTATTTTGTGCCTATAAGTTATTTTACTTGAATCCTTTTTCTCCTAATTCTTGTGCATTTCATTTGACAATGTTTGGAGACATGTGTGGTAAGTTTGCCTCTATAAATATTAATTTGTAAATTTCTCCTTGTAGTTCTAGAATTCTGTATTATATCTGATGCTAGGTTTTTATTGCATAAGGATTTATAACTGTTGCCAAAAGATCAGCCCCCATCCCTGATGAGCCAAATAACCTAGAGAAAAGTCCTTGGAGCTTAGAAGAAAAGAGGCAATTTTATTGCTTTGCCGGGCAAAGGGGACTCACAGCAGGCTAGTGCCTTCAAATCTGTGAACCCACCTTGGGGATGGGGTGGGGTGGTTATATAGCCATAACTCAAACAATAAAACATTGATAACAATCAGCAGAATCATTTTCTCATCAGAAGACAGAATGGCGTCATGATGCCTCCAGGTAACCAATTCTATAGAGGCTAGGGGTTAGATCTCTTTATCTGGTAAGCACTCAAGGCGTGGTCTTCTTGGTAATTCAGGCTATTTTGTAAGGTTACAGTCCTGTAACCTTCTTCTTGGAAAAGGACTCAGAGACCAAGCTTGATTATTACTTTCAATGACTGAAATAAAGTAGAAACAGTAAGATCAATTTTAACAATGGGCCTGAAACTGTGAGTAGCAACCAGTCAGTCAGGTGAGTTGACCGGTTTAAAGGCAAGCATAAGAATAAGCAATCTGTTAGCCTAAGTGTGGCCAGTTTATTAATCCTCCTTCATAACTATTTGTAAATTTTTTTTGGTGTATATTTCTCCTATAATTTTTAACAATATCTAGAAATTGAACTCTATCACAGCTGTTGTTTTTTGGAGGTGAGCATTTGTCTGGATACTTATTTATTTATTTATTTATTTATTTATTTATTTATTTATTTATTTAAATTATATGTATAATTTCTGTATCTGTGTCATTCCACATTCTGTTATTTTGTTTTAATTGTCACCTCTTGTTACCAATCTACAGCTGGATTAATACTTTGGAATCCAATGTGACAGTCTGTATTTTTAAGACAGAGTATTACCCATTCACATATTTTGTTTACTGATAATTCTGAGTTTATTCCTACTATATTTTTTGTCTTATCTATTTGTTATGCTTACTTTTCTTTTCTTCCTTTTATATCTCAAGTCATTTTTTTCTTCCCAGAGGTTTATCTTAAAATTTTAACAAATCTACTTGAACCTTCACATTCCATGTATTTGAAAAAATAGATGTTCGGAACTATATTATTAATATTTTTCATCTCTCTATATTCTTAAATTATGTCTTACTTTTTTGTATCGAGTTATTTTGATGAAGTACAATATTGCATAAATTCTCAAGGAATTATTTCAGAAAAGTTAGTATACAATAAATTTACTAAAATGTCTTCAAATTTTCCCCACATTTGAGTTTTGAGAACATATTTCTATTTTCTGTTAGGTAGTCTTTAAAAATACAATACCAATTTCTAGAAAAATCTGTTTTGTCCTTATGGATTGCTTTAGAATTTTCTCTTTGTCCTTGGAGTTCAGAAATTTTACCAGGATATCTGTAGGATATTAAATTAAAGATAATTTTCCCTCTATCCTTCTGAGTTCTTGTCTTGAACCCCCATAATAAAAGACAGATTAATGAGAGAAAAACAAACAGAAGCGTATTAACATGTATACCTTAAGTAAACATGGGAGATACCCAAGGAAAAAATGAGTAACTCTTTGTGATAGCCTAGACCCACCTTCAGCCAAAGACAAAAGAAAGGTGTTAGGAGGGGAGGTTACTCGGAAAAGCATGATAAACAAAAAGGTTTGCTATGCAGATATAACTTAGTGCTTTCTACATTGATAAGATTCTTTTGTGATTTGGAGTCATCCTTCCCTTCCTGGTTTAGTTGGGGAGGCACGTTTACAAGTCAAGATTTTTTATAAATGTAAACTTCCCTCACAACAGGGTAACTTCTCTGTTTTCAGAGCATCTCCTGCATCTTCTGTTTCTCAAAATAACCAGCTCAAAATAATTCTTATGCTAAAGAAACTTTTTTTTTTTGGTGGGGGTGGCATATTCTGCTACCCTTCATTTGTCTGGGTAAATTTCTCTCACTTAATTACTTACAGGGCTCTTTCCGTCTAAAGTCTTTAATCATTTTTAGGTCAGAGAAATTTTTTTCCATGGTCTATTTCTTTCCCTCCCTCTCTGTCTTCTTCCTCTGGAGCCCCTATTAGTTTTATTGTGGACTTTCCAGACATAATTACATTACTTTAAAAATTTCCAACTTTTGTTCTTTTATATTCTGTTTGAAAATTATCCCTGTGTTTGCTTCTTTAGCTGAGATAATTTATATTCAGCTTAGAATTTTCTACTATTTAGCATAGTAGGTTCTGCTTTAGAGCAAAGGTCGCAAACCACCCACCACTGTAATAATTGGGAAATTTCACATGAAATAGCAATTTCACTTTTTTTTTCTTAGAAAATATGAAGCTCTAGAAAACCTGGGCCTGTATTACTGAATGGAAACAACTGGCTTGAACTAAGTTGAGCTTGTCCTTGAGATGTGGCATGTGCTCCTGTTTGCCACAGTCTCCACCACTCCCTATTCTACTCCTTTCCTAGGCCACCACTCCTTTGATTGGGGGCAATTCTAATGTTCTTTTGGGAAGATTCCTTTCCCTAAGGAAAATATAATAATAAAATACTAATAGATAATAATAATATCACTTATCACTATATAAGGATTTACTATTTGGAAGGCATTATGGAAAGTATTTACTATTATAGTTAGTTCTAACAGCTTCCTAGCTGAATGGTTGATTAGTATTTTAATGGTACTATTTTGCAGATGGGAAATAGGAGGCCAAAGAAAGTGAAGAATTGACTTAAGATAACACAGTTAAAGAGTAGGAGAGGTAGGATTTCAACCCAGGTCATTTGATACCAACACTTGGGCCCTAACCACAATATCAAGCTGTCTTTTTATTTAAGATTACACTGTTGTGTCAATTTCTGGTATATAACATATATGTTATACATTGTTAAAGCAAATCTTTTCAGACCATTTAAGTCAAAACATGCTTCTTGAAATTTATTATAATTTTTCCCTTAGGATATTCATTTTTTGAATGTTAATACTCTCATTTAGGCTGTTTGTTCAGTCACATATCCATTCGCATATCCAATTATATATATATTTCATATATATTTCAAATATATCGTATACATATCTCCTTTCATTTAACAAAAAAAGTGTCGATCAATTGCTATGCATAAAGCAGTTACTATTGTTGGCCCTGGCAAGAAGGAGCTTACAGTGTAGCAATGGAGGGGAAACCTCTACACAAATAATTATGATAGACATTAAAATGTTCAAAGAGTGAACAGAAGAAAAGCTCTGAAAATTTTGGAGAGAAGGGAAGTGAAAAGGCACTAAAAACCCAATATTTTTGCGTGGATCTTAAAGGATAGGAAGAACTTGAACATGTAGTGATACCAAGTTTACTGGCTTCCTGGAAAGTAAAGCTATTAATATATTTATAAATATATGATATGTATATATATGCTATGTATCTAAATATATGCTATATATCATATATATATGGGTAATATCCAAATACTTACATGAATCTTCTTTCTTTTCAACACTGGTCCTCTGTTCAAGGAATTTCTTTCAGAAATGTAAAATGCTATAAGCATCCTTGGAAAGATAGCTAAGTGACTCCTCTCAGGCATCGACTAATTCAGAGCTGCAATTGTTTTCTCAGTTCAATGCAGTTAATATCTCAGTATGTTTCCTAAACACCAAGACAAAATATAGATATAGAAGTATATATAGTATATATTACTTTTAAATCTATTGCTTTCTCCTGTAGCAAAATAGCGATATTGTTTTCTTAATTTGAGTCTAAAATTATTGCTTTCTTTATGCTGTTTAATCAAACTTTTCCTTGATAACATTTTTCATTTCACTTCCAATACTAGTTATGTTATTTGGTGAAGGAATTTTTATAAACAAGGGCCTTAAATCACTTCTGAAGTGTATGATTAGAAGCACTATTAATATAGTTAAGTTGAAGTTTTCCTTCTTGACATGGGTTTAGATGGTTTTCAAGTATATTTACTCAAGGCATTCACCAGGATTGTGGTTCATCTCTCTTTTTATAGCAAGCCCTGCAGCTGCATCATCCCTGTGGTCCCTTAATCTCTTATTGTATTACCCTGAAATTGTGTGGGTTTTAAGTTATCATAAACTGTCAGCTTTGAAAAGCTAACATTTGTTAGCTTCAGAGGCATGAGAGAACTAGTGATAAGTGAGATGGTTAAAAAGTCAAATTAAATGTTAATTGGTGCAAGGGCACAGAGCAGTAAGGCACTTAAGAGTTTAGATGTGGGCACTACATTTATCTGATTTGACAAATTATCCTGAAGAGTTTCCACAGATATCTGCCTTTATATTTTCCTCCATCAGCATTTTCCACATAAGCTTGTTATAATTCAAAAATGGTTAAAATGCTGCTTTTGTTGAGTATTTACATAGACTCATAGGAAGCAATAGGCAAGATTCCGAGTCTATTTTTGTGTATATTTACAATGCTTTATTTTAAGCAGTGTGACGATCTAAGAAAAGAATCAAAGAACAGACTATCCTAGAAATTTGCATAAGGAGAAAAGAACATATGCACTCCTGGGGAATTAAAGAGAAGATTCTTTCTTAATCATCTCATACATTTAAATTACCCAAATTTGCATAAATGCTGAAGTGTGAATTGTTGCCTTAAAAAAAAAAAAGACAATTCCTTTCAGACCTTTGCTAATTATTCTTGGCTAATCTGGTAAACTTAAAGGCACAAGAAGTCTCTGATTTTCTTTGGTTGCCTTCCCTGGAATGCTGACATGGCGTGTGGTTTGCTTAGATTCTCTCTAGTTGATACGCAAAGCAGAGGTAGGATAAAATATTGTGACTAAAATAGTCTTGGTTCCTGAATCTTGGGTTGTTAGTCAACTACAAAAAAGGAAAAGTATTCTGGCTGGCTCTAGAGGCATCGTGCTTTTATAGAAGTGGAAGTGTCGATTTGAAAACAAAACTAAACAAAACAACAGGAGCTGTGCATTTAGTTTTACTTGGGGCTTATTGAGAACGACAGCCTGGGAGACAGCCTCTCAGATAGCTCTGAGCAACTGCTCTGAAGAGGTAGCGAGGGAGGTCAGTATACACATGATTTTGGTGAAGGGGGCACATGCAATCAAGCAGACACCTCAATAGAAGGTTGCTGTTAGTCACGAGGAGCAGATGCCTCCATGAATGACTTCAGAGTATGAGAAGATGCAAGAAATTGGGTTCATAAAATCTTCTCCTGACAATATCTAACTCTCTGAAGGCCTGTTTTAATAGTTTTTCCCAGAACACAGGGTGCCTCACTCCATCCTGACTCCTTTCAAGGGGTGTTGAAGGTCAGCGACTGCAGCAGCTCGTGACTTCATTCTTGTAGAACCAGACGGTGAGCAACACTCTTTCACTGGCACTAGCTAATTACAGATGTGTTTTTGTTGGGCTTTCCTGCTATTGGGACTAATTCAGAACCTGGTATAGATTTTGGATTCTGCTTGGTACCTCTGAACATGTCAGTTTTTCATAAAGTGTCTACTTATCAGATAATGGCAAATGCTATGTTAAAAAAGAAACGATTCAGGCTTTTTGAATTACATTTAGGTGATTTTAGCTATTGATTTTTGATTCATCTTGTATATAGAATTTCCTGTGGTCACAACACAGAAATTCCTCTTGCACATTCACTTTCAGGGCAGCGTGAACAGAGCATCCTGACCTGAGACTGACACCTATTTACAGGACTTATGATAGTTAAGGATTTTTAACTGCTTGGAAGATTTTGACAGCTTAGTACTGACCTGTCACTTGAAAACCTTGTTTTCTTGGTAGGGTTTTCTTTCTTCTCCACTAGAAACGTATTTGAATTCATGGTTTCCCCCAAAGTCGAAGAACTTTAGTAAGGCATAGTCTTTGCTGGAAAGAAGTTTGAGAAGCCTCAAGCTACCAAGGAGAAACAGTTTGTGTTGGAATGTAAGCACTGAGAACTTAAACTGAAGTTAGTGTATATTGTTGAGTGTGTATCTTGTGCTTTACCGGGCAGACACAAAAAGAAATCTAACGCACATTTCCTGCCCTGTAGGCTCCAACAGTCTTTGTGAAAAGGGATGATGAATGAAGACAGTAGAGGGCCTCTCTGTATGGTTGTTCAGAGCACCCAGCACAGGGGGTGTGGTGGAGGGGAGTTTAGGGAGGAAACCCTGCTTTTGTTCTGTTTACCAAGCCAAGTGTACATTTGAGTCTAAATATGCTCCAAAGGGCAGTTGACTATTCTATTAATTAGGGTGGTGTCAATGGTTGTAACAAGTATTTTCCACAGTGTCAATGGCTTAACAGAATAAATGTTTATTTCTGGTTTACAAGACCATCGAATTGCTATTTCTGGTCTGCAGGTGAC
The DNA here is from genome assembly GCF_036321535.1 of Camelus dromedarius. Lineage (NCBI taxonomy): Eukaryota > Metazoa > Chordata > Mammalia > Artiodactyla > Camelidae > Camelus > Camelus dromedarius. Next base: position 35,441,748 of record NC_087437.1, read on the forward strand.
TTTCTTTCATGTGGTGATTCTGGGACTGAGTCTCTTTGCATCTTGTGATTCTCTTATTTTCATGAAATGTTTTCAAGATCACTGTGGTTGTCCACTTTGAGTCACACAGGGGACGAGAGCATGGAGGATCGTTTGTAGGAAGTAAAGGTGCAGGCACACATCAGTTCTTCTTGTGTTCTATTGGCTAATGCTCAGTGAGATGCCACCCCAACCTCAGGTGAGGATGGGAAAGGTAACCTAGCTGTCAGCTCAGGAAGAAGAGGATATGGGCCTGGTGAACAGCTGGCTAGGCTCTGCCATATTCTACTTTTTGGTTATTTATTATCTATATGTCTATAACTCTACATCTATATCTACATGTATATCTATATATCTGTATCTATTTAGAGCTCTTTCACATTCTTACCTTTCAGGAGCAACTATGTCCCAGAGAGGTAGCTAAGTTAATTTTGCTTTAGTCTCAATATTGTTTTAACATGGGGATAGGAAAATGTGCTTGGGCTCAGCATTGTATAACACAGGGACAAGAAATCATGCCCAAACACCTCCCAAAGGAGGCAACCTAAGGGAGCATCTAGCTCCAACTTTAGGATCTCTTGTTATGCAGCATCCTCTTTTTCAAATCTAGAGGTGGGTCCATGTTTTCTGGTGATCTGTGAACTAAGAAGAAAATAAAACAAACTATCTACCCTCCCATAAGTTCCACATATGTCCCACATACAATGCCAAAGCAGAGACAAAATAACATACTAAAAACTTTCTTTTACCCAAGTAGAACATTGCAAAAGACACAGTTGTCTCTGGTCCACAACATTAACATCGTCTAGTGGCTAAAATAGTGAAGACCCTCTATGGCCTCTAGAGGATGTTATATTTTGACTCTTTTCTCTGGAAGCAATTCCCTTTTCTGGCATTATGTATAGCTCCTGGTTCCACTGGATGGAAGATTCCTCTTTGTCTGTTATCTTGCATGGCTACAACAAAGGAGGAATTGGGGGGTATGCAGTCCTTGGGAGCTGTACAACATTCACAGTCATCATTTGCTGGTGCAATTTTATTGTGCCCAAGGGGTGTGTTAAGACTTGAAGAAATCAAAGGACTTTGAAACACAGCCCAGAGTTTCTTTGGCAATGTATTTATCTTAGAGATATAGTAGGCGTCTGATCTATTTGTTTCTAGTAGGTTTTAATGCTAGGAACCATTCCCAAAGTTCTTCCCTAGACACAGTTCTCTGATTTGTTTTGTTTCTTTTACTTCTTTGCTCTTAAAAATGGAAACCAACATAATTTCTTGTTTCTATAGTATATATTACTGAGACCAGGCCTAATTCCCTATTCCTATGTTAAACAATATTGAGACTAAGCAAAAATAAGTAAATGATTGCTCCAGGATACAATTGCTCCTGAGAGATACACTGTAAAACAAGTAAATCAGCCACATTTCATAGCTTACTCATCAAGGCCCTAACCTTGCTGTGCCCAGCAATCCAAAGCTATGAAAATCTCAAAGTGCACTTTGTTTAGCAAATACCTAGAATGAATTTTAAATAGGTCTTGGTCATTGTTAATTCTCAGGATTGATTGGAGGTTTTCCAGACAGAGAGCTAAGCTGTGATGGTGGTGAAATAATTGCTTGATTTCCATTCGTTCTCTCTCCAGTGATGAAGTGCACATTTTGCTAGAGCTCTCATTTAAGAGATTTTCAAGGCCTTGTTACTTCTTGAGAAACTTCATGGTCTTTAAAGCAAAACCCTCAATCTTTGAGAAAGAAGGAAAGCACGAATAGAATTCTAAAATGAAAATTTTCAAAGCTCTCAGAGTCCTTTGAACTTCCAGGGTCAAAAGTATTTCCACTGACCTTAATGATAATGAAATGGACTCCTTTTCACATTCATTAACTTTTTTTTGTTAAAGGTTAGAAACAAGCTGATTCATGAATTTAGAAATATTACCTTCAGTCCTAGACTTTGTTCTGTTGTAAGCAGACATAACCAAATGCCACAAGGGATTTATACAGTACAGTCATATCATCACCAGCTACAGGCAGCCTTTCCCTCCACACCCTCCCAAGCAACTTTGCATAACTTAAAATGTGGAGATTTGGTTTTCTGAAAGAGATGTCAAAGATAGACAGTCCTTGAATTCCTATGGAATAGACGTTATCAGCCACCTGTAAACCATTAGCACCATAGTAAAGCTTTGAGGGGTTGATCCTTAACATATATCTACCAGTTTAAGAGATATAAACATCTGCAGCTCATTGGAAGACTCCTAGCCAAAGGCTTCAGGATGATTATTCTTAGGTATCATCCAGAAGCAGATAATTTTTTTTTTCTATGTATATTTATTGACGTATAGTCAGTTTACAAACTGTGTCAATTTCTGGTGTACAGCACAATGCTTCAGTCATACATGAACATATATATATATGTTTTCATATTCTCTTTCATCATTAGTTACTATAAGATATTGAATATACTTTCCTGTGCTATACGGTATGAACTTGTTTATCTGTTTTATGTATATTAGTTAGGTCTGCAAATCTGTTTTTTTACAAACAACCCAAATGTCCATTTATTGATAAGCAGATACACAGAATGTGGTATGCCCATGTTCTTTAGCCACAAAAATAAGTGAGTTACTGACACGATGCAGCCTGGATGAGCACTGAAAACATTACACTCAATGAAAGGAGCCAGCCATAAAAAGCCACATACTGTCTGATGCCATTTGATAGCATATCCACAGTAAGAAAATACACAGAGACACAAAACTACCAAGGTACCAGGAGAGAGGAGAATGGGGAGAGATTGCTAAGGGGCATGGAGTCTCTCTGAAGCAGACTAAATTATGGTATCAGATATGGGGTGATGGTTGTACAACCTTCTGAATATACCCATGAATAAAACCCACGAATTGTGCAATTTTTGGATAGGTGGGTTATAGCTTAAGAAAGCTGCTTTTGTTTAAGTACTATGGTTTCTACCCTTTGATATAAGAGGCCAAGCAGACAAAAGGAACTGCAGAGACGCATGTGAGTGAACGAGTAAACAATGCCAGGGAGGACCAACAGCTGTAGCCGACCGTCCCTCCTGCAGGCTGCACTGCTGCCACCTTCTCGCAGCGCGTGAGCACACGCGCAGCCCAAGGTGCAGGGGCCACACATCAGGAGCTGCAAAGCCACGCCAGCCAGGCTGACCTCCCTGGTCACCAACTCCTGCCTCCACCCACTTCTGGAGAAAGACGGACACCCTACCTGTGACTGGTGGTCTCACTGTCGAGCTCTCAACCCAGACTGGGCTCCAACAGGCCAAGGACCTTGCCTATTTCCCTTCCGTGCTGGATCCACAGGGCCTGGGTGCACTCGGTGAATTTGCGAGGAAGGAGAAACAGAAGAGAACAAAGGCCCAGTGACCCTAAGCCCGAGAGATGCAACGCCAACCTCAGGCTCACACCTCTGGGAGGCTCAGAGGTTAGAAAAGTCTACAAACACATCATAGCTTCTGAATCCTCTTCCCGCCTATGAGGACACGGTGGCCTGGGCAGAACGGGCAGGCACTCAGGGCCTGGGGTTGTGGCCCCTTGCACGTCCCCTGCCCCCAGGCCTCCTCACCAGCCCCAACCCCTTGGGGCTCAGCGGTCTCCTGCATCTGATCGAGGTCCTCCACCAGCGCCACAGCCTCTTCCTCACTCTCAGGGCACTGGGATTCCACCCAGACCTGGGTGTCGCGTGGCAGCGCGCCCAGGAACTGCTCCAGCACCAGCAGCTCCAGCATCTGCTCCTTGAAGTGCATCTCGGGCCACAGCCACTGGTGGCACAGCTCCTGTGGCAGGGCTAGGCCCTCGAGGGGTCCTGCTACCTCCTGGTAGCTGAAGCTGCGGAATCGCTGCCGGGGATCCCTGCCAAGCCCAGGCAACAGGTATTGGGGCTGAGGTGTGGAGGATGGTATAGGGTCCCATGGGGTGGCCTCGTCCTCCTCCATCTTGATGACCATGAGTTCTTCCTGATTGATGGAAGCTGGGTCGGCTGCCATGGCAAGCCCTGGGGAAGCTGGCCTCCCCTGCCCTCACACAGGCCACACACACTGTCTTCCTGGGACACACACCCACCCAATCAGGGCCATTACCACCCACACCCCTCCACCCACACACACCCTGCAAGGCCACTTGCTGTGAGGGAAACTGTCCCCAAACCTGGCCAGGGACACCTTCAACCTTGACCTCCCTACCTGTGCCCTCAAGAGGACGCCTCACACTGGGAATCTGGATGGGAGGACAGGGAAGCTTTCAGGAGCTCAGGCCAGACTGGGCCAAGGCAGGAGGGCTGCTCTAGGGGACAAGGTGTGGACATGTGACAGAGAGAACCCTGCCAGTAGCCAAGCAGAGGTGCTGGCGGGAACTAGTAGAGGGTCCGAGCCCAAGGTGGCTCTGCACAAGTAAAGGATGCTGTCTGTGGGGCTCTAGAAAGAGTGATGAGAGGGACAGATGCAATGACAGACCAACGCAGTGCAGCCGCACAGGTACAGCAAGAATCGCCCCTTCACTGGAAGGCCTTCTTTCCCTCATGGCAGACTCCTGTGGAGCCTGAGAAGCCTGGCTCAACTCAACTAGTAAAGGTCAACAATGGACATCGAGGGGGGGGAGGGTACAGCTCAAGTGGTAGAGTGCATGCTAAGCATGAATGAGGTCCTGGATTCAATCTCCAATACCTCCTTTAAGAAAGAATAAATAAACTTAATTACCACCCTACCCCCACCAAAAACTGGACATGGAGAAACGTTCACTCTACAATGCTAAACAGGAAAGTGAACTGTCCCCCTCCTCGACATGATCCCACTGATTTTAACATTTTAAACCAACAAACAGGAGCTACTGCTACAAATGTTCAGAAAAGAATCCTGAAAACCACCAAATCTTCAGCTGGCAATTCTGAGGAAAGGAATTGTAGGACGTCTTTTTTTCCCTTTGTAACGTCTGCATACGATCTGAAATTTTCTTTCTTTTCTTTTTGCAATGGCCATTTATTACAATTGTTAACTTCAAAAAATAATACAAATATTTTTCAATGCCAGTGCATGTGTTTAAAGAGTGGTCAGGACTCCGCAGAACCAGGCCTCCCCATCCGAAGCACCCAAGCTGGGGGCCCCTCACCCTCAGGTGCCTGAGATGACAGCTAGAGCGCAGGACAGACTGGGCAGTGGAATCAGCAAATGCAAAGGCCAGGGCGATCTTGCAGAGCCTTCAGCCGGGGAAGGATCTGCATTTTAATTTTAATCTCTGAGTGCGGGAGCGTCCCCACATGCAGTTTTACTCTAGGGAAGGACGAGCGCCGGTGCAGCCTGAGTAAAGAGGGGGGCCTGAGCTGTGGAAATCCAGAAAGACTTCCCAGGGGGAGGTGACCAGGTTTAGGGGGAGCTGGGTGGAAAGGCAGGCGGACGGAGGCCCAGGACTTCTTTCCTGGAAGGGATCAGCCCCAGTCACTGGGCACAGACCCGGAGGCTTGGCGAGAGCCCAGCCCAACCCGGAACCACTTCCGGGTCAGGACCTGTCCCGCCGGACTCCACGTCCCATCAACCCCCGCGCCTCTTTTCCCCTCAGACTCGCCGAGGCTCCCTGTAAGTCGGGTGGTGCTCATTCACCCCACCTCTCCTGCTGGCCTGTGGGCAGCTGCACACCCTACCCCCGGCGTTTCCGACGCGTTTTTTGTGTCGCGCCCGGACTCACTGCCCCGGGGAGCCATGCGGACGGCGTGGAAACAACGCTGCGCAGGAACAACGACCAATCACATTGGGGCCTCAGGACCGGGAGCTTCCGGAGGTCTGCAAATCTTGAACTCCCAATTTATCCTTTCCCACCCTCTTCACCTCTGGTAACCACAGGTTTGTTTTCTTTATCTGTAAGTCTGTTTCTGTTTTATAAATAAGTTCATTTGTCTTTTTTTTTTTTTTTGATTCCACATATAAGTGATATCATATGGTAGATTTTCTTTCTCTTTATGGGTTGCTTCACTTAGAATGATTATCTCCAGGTCCATCCATGTTGCTGAAAAGGGCATTATTTTATTCTTCTTTCTATGGCTGAGTAGTAAGTATTCCATTGTATAAATATACCACAACTTGTTTATCTAGTCATCTGTTGATGGACATTTAGGTTGTTTCCATGTCTTGGCTATTGTAAATAGTGACAGAATCAGATAATTTTTGAGAAAAGAGAGCTTGATATTTGACACCTGCATGAAGTAGATAGCTTCTACCCAAGATCCACAGAATAAAATCCAGCTGACTAGAGCCACAGAGTATCATGCTTTAATCTACATGCTCTTGTTCTTTATCTTCTCCAACTGTTTTATATGTTCTGTGCTGCTTTAAATTTCTGAATCTACTGACATCTACTTGTTCTCCTTTCACTTTATGATACAAAATCCACATTATAAATACTGCTCTTCATATTATTAGCAGCTCCTTCGTATGTGTTCAGTGCCTGGCTATAACTTTCTTGTGATTTGGCTGAAAGATAAATCAGACCTACTTAGTCCCATTACTACCAGTTCTTTCTAATAAATTAGCCAGGATATTGGTTGATTGGACTCAACTACTAAGCAACTTCTTAGAGTGTAAACAACACCAGTCTGGATAGTCAGAAGTCTAAAACTCTTAGGTACCACATCTAGGATAGGAGGGTTCTATCTTTGTTAAAACAATATCGAAGAGCTTCTCATAGTTCAAAACTTTCACAGAAATGAGCTTAGAATATGACTTTGTAACAAAACTTTCACAGAAATAGAGCTTGGAATATGACTAAGAAAAGTACAGTATACAAGTGAAAGCCATCTAGTATGGACTGAATTATTTCCCACCCAAATTCATATGTTGAAGTCCTAACTCCCAATGTAATGGTACTTGGCTATGGTGGTCTTTGGGAGATAATTAGGTTCAGATGAAGTCATGAGGGTAGGGCCCTCATGGTGGAATTAGTGCCCTGATAAGAAGAGACACAAGAGTATTCTCTCTTTCACTCTCTCTCACGTTCACTCACTCCCTGCCATATGAGGACATAACAATCATCCAGCCATCTGAAGGCCAGGAAGAGAGCTCTCATTAGAACCCACTCAGGCTGGTACCCTGATAACAGACTTCCAGTCTTTAGAACTGTGAGAAAATAAATTTCTGTTGTTTAAGCCACCTAGTCTATGGTGTTTTCTTATAGCAGCCTGAGCTAGGCTGTCACTTCATTTTAACAGACCTGCAAGAAGGCTTACATCTTAAGCTTAACCTCATACTGTTTTACTATAGCTCTAACTGATGATCTGCCTAATTTAAATGTCACCATCTGAGTCCAACCCACTCTAAATGAGTAGCACTAAAAGTTTACAGAATAATTAGGCAACCCCCAAGGGTATTTTGACTCAAAAAGAATACTGGGTGACTCCCAACAAATGGTGTTGGATTTGTGCATGAAAAGTTTATTGCCTACTACCTGCAAAACTAGACAAGAGTCTGATTATCTTAGTAGCTAATGCCTGTATTTACCCTGAGACCATTTTGATAATGCCATTTTTCCTCTCTCAAAAAAAAAAAAAAAAAAGGCAAAAGAAAAACAAACAAAAAGAAATCTTTAGGTAAGCTAGTTAAAAAAGAAGAAAAACCAAGTTTCAAGTTGAGACTCCAAAATTTAACTTCTAAAAGAGAATTTTAGGCTTCTTTCTTCTGTCCTTAAATCTCATTCTTGCTTTACAACGTGTCTATAGGTTGAGGGGCATATGATAGTTCACATATTGACAGAAGAGTATGAAAATGCCATCAAAGCCATAGATGTCCTTGCCTAGGAAGTTTGTGAGATCAGATTGGTGGTGATTCTAAACACAGCAACCCTAGATTTTATATTGTTCTCTATTACCCTACAGACTTTTTCTGTAATTATTATTATTTCTAAAACACTTGGCAACAAATAACTAAATCATGTGCTACAGGCTCTTCACATTGGGAGTTGGATCTATTCTCTCCTTTGATTTAAGCACTCTTTACTCTTGGCTTAGAAGTAGATTATAAACTCTGATAAAAATCCTTTTTTAGTATTTCCCTGTGTCATAGTCCTCAAATGTGTTATCTTCAGAGTTTTAAATGTTTATATATAGCCACTTTTCTGTCAAATGATCCAATAGGTTATCTATCATCCAACAAGGAAACTTAGTACATAACTATGACCCATCAAATAGAAGTGCACATTTGGATTGATTATTACCCCAGGTGACAAATGATCTGTCCTCTAGAATAGACTGGAGAATGACCAAAAATGGAAATTAATAACTGAAACCAACACAATTTCTTGTCTCTGTGTTCAACAATCATTTAAACCATTCTTTCCTCTGCCTGTGAACATAATGTTTTTGCTGGGAGTTAACTATGAGGAAACTGGGCATATAGCACTGTCCTTATTTAAATAGTCCTGAGACCAAGCACAAGGTAGTTACTTGTTCCAGGAAATACCTTTTTACTGGAATATAAGACTAAAGCAACTAACATGCTCTTTAAGAACAACAGCTTCCTTATCAAGGCTGCTTCAAGGCAACTGCCCTCCTGTGCCCACAAATCCGAAGCTAGTGTGTCATAACTGGCCCGTTGCGAATAGGATCCTGCCTTGCAACATCTGCCTTAAACTTACTCAGCCCAGGCCCTAAAACTTTCCTGTAATTTCCCAATTTCCAGCTTTTGAGATACCATTAAGACAGTCAAGGTGGTGTTCTTCCTTATTGCAGTACATTTAATAAACTCATATTTGCTTAATCAGTATATTTTCTTGATGGTGTCTGAGAGAGAGCTTTAGTACCTTTTGCCTCTGTTTCTTAAATGAATGGGACTATTTTTATGGCATCTGAAACTCACAGTAGTCTTGTATGGGAAGAAAACACTCTCAATCTGATTTGCTCAAGGGTGAAACACTTTGCTTAACTGAGTAATCAATGAGGTCTTGTCCTTCAGAGTTATTTTCAATCTTTTATTCTTATAGCTGAGGTCTAAAAGCAGCTGAGTTTTCTGATTTTCCAGTCCTTCAAGGACTTGCATTTCTGGATTATCTAGTCCTCTTCTTTTTCCCTTTAAACCAGTTAATTCTTTCCTTAGCACATCTCTTTACTTTAATACCTTGCATTTTAGTCTGTTCAGGCAGCTATAACAAAAATATTATAGACTGGGTGACATTAACAGCAAACATTTATTTCTCATAGTTGTAGAGGCTGGAAACAAGATCAGTATGCCAGCATGGTCAGGTTCTGGTGAAGACTCTCTTCCTGGCTTGCAGATGGCCGTCTTCTTGCTGTGTCACCACATGGCAGAGAGGGAGAGTTCTAGTCTCTTACTCTTCTTTTAAGGGTACTAATCCCTTTGTGAGGGCTCCACCTTCATGACCTCATCTAAACTACCTCTCAAAGACCCCACTTCCTAATACCACCACATTGGGGATTAGGGCTTCAACATATGAAGTTTTGGGAGACACAAGCATGCAGACCAACACATTTTGCAAAGAAGCTGAAAGGAAAAGTAATACACACTTTAACTTTTTGCAGCCACTTTCTTCAGAGATAGAGGCTCAGTGGGCTACTTATTTGCACTCCAGATTATCTCAGGTGACAGTCCTGCTGACTATTTTGCCATTGTGTCTAATAACATAAGTCTCTATTTTTGCAGTCTTTAATACCAATTCCTTTACTATGTAATGCCTGACCACTAGTAACCCCACTCCTGATTTCTATTTCTGTGTTAATTTGGGTAATGCCAATTGTTGACAAAAGGATAATAAAATACTAGTGAATTAACCCAGATTTATATTACACTTATGTAATAGTCCAAAGCAGGTATTCCTGATTAGTGAGCACCTTTTTCTACAGCATTAATCCATACTGTGGCTCTCTATCTTCAGTTCCTGCCTTTTAAGATTGAGATGATATTTGACTCAAGTTGGGGAATGTGGAAGGTGGGAGCATTGAGGTTGCATGTGGGACATTTTTTTTTTTTTTTTTTTTTTTTTTGCAGTTTAGGCCAGAAGGGCACACATCACTTATGTGTGAGGTATATGTTGCATATAATAGACAATCTTCATCCCCTATAATCTTGGCTAAGCAGTATGCTGAGAATAGTACCTTATGAACTTGAGAAGAACACACAGCTACATGTTAGCTGTAGCTTAATCAAATGGATAAACCTGACTGCAAGGAAGCCTGGAAAATGGGGCAGAGCTGTAAGCCTAGCAAGAAAAGGAAATGAGTGCACTGAAAAGCTAGTCAGTCTCTGCCACAGTTGTGTATTTTTAAGCACGCAGGTTGACACATAGGTAAACAGAAGCCCCGAGACAGTGTCAGGCAGTAAGCAACAGTGCCAGAAATAGAGATGGATGAGTTCAGTCTGTGATGTGGCTGGGGAAATGGTTGGCAAGAGGCGTCATTATGCTATTATGTATGGATTGGAAAAGACATCAGATGTGATAGGGATGAGTAGATATACAGAACTGATGTACAGAAATTGTAGATAAAGGTATTCCTGTTGGAGGCAACATTGAATGTAAATGTTTAGGGGCAGAAATAATTATAACATGTTTGAAGAGCTTGAGAGGATTTGCTTGGTTATGAAGATTTCTTTTAGAGATTAAGAAAGATGACTAAAGATGTTGGAATGGAGCTGAGGTCCTTGAATGCTGCTCACACTACAAGTCATAATCTAGAGTCATTTAAATAGTATTGACCATTTAGAATCATTGTCTGCTTATAATTTTATTCTCTTTAGGCCTGATGCATATATTTCAGCATTTGATGTTTTCCTTTAGGAAGAAGAGAGTCTGTGTGAAGAAGAGATACACAGACTCTGAAAAGGGCATGGATTGGGAATGGCCTATTATGCATTCATTATATTGCTTCAATGTCAGTGGGATTTTTCTGGGTCGCTGGTAGTTGTGTGCATAATGGTTGGAAGATTGAGTCCTAATTACTAAGACTAGCATTGCAGAGGTACTGCTAAGTACAACTTTGTTGGAACATAATATCTTTGTCTGAGATGATTAGACATTACAGATAGGCCATTTAGAAATGCACAGGTAAAACTCTAATTTTCTCTGTCCAATCAGTGTAATTCTAATAGATAATGTGCCTGATTTTTTAAAATAAGAAACTGATAATAAAAATCTTTCAAAAGAAATAGTCTATTTAAAATGAGAAGAGAGTCAATTCATAATGATCTAGTGTTCACATGGGGTTTCATCATAATAAAAGAAGTTAATTTTATATTTTTGTATCCCAGTAACCTGAAATGTGCTTCAAAGAAACACAGTGAGCTGTTTAGGGAGGGTGAAGAGAACAGATATAAGGGGATCCAATCCTACATCTCTAGTGATGGTTTTTTCCCTACTTAGGATGACCTAAGTTCTTTTTTGGGAAAAATAATCATGACTGCTCAATTTAATCTTTTTTAAAGTTGCTGACAGTAAACCCAATTTCAAGATAATTTGTTTATATTGTTATAAAACTTTAACAGTGGTGTTCTCATCTTTGAATACTCAAAAATGGTGCTGGGTTGAACCTTTTAATGACTGTATGATTAATGTGTCAGGTATATATTGCATATGATAGACAATCTTCATTCCCCATAATCTTAGCAGAGCAGTATGCTGAAAGAAGTACCTTATGAACTTGAGAAGAATATCTGAATTCTTTCTTTTTCTTATATAAGTGTTATTATTAATAAGTAGAATAACTATATAATTTATTAACTAGACTGAGACACTTTTGAGAATGAAAGTTTGGTACCATTAATATTTACTCTGGAAACATAGATATTAACTAGGGTCTGTGGTACTTATTGAAAATCTACATGAGTAACTGAAACTGGCAAGAAAGGTGAAAAATCAGGCCTTAGTTTATCATTTACCACTTCAGTGTGGCAGGGTCTCTACTAAGCATCATACATACATTATCTCATTTAATTCCCATCCACACATGAGGTAGTTATTGTTATAGTCATATTCTAGATGAGAAAAAATAGAGGTTAAATAATTCTTATAGAGGTGATTAACTCCTCTAAGATTCCATATCTGGTAGGTGGCAAAGGCTGATTTTAAGTTTTATGTATTTATATAAATTATGGAAAATAGCACTATAGACAGTTTGACAGTAAAGACATAAATAGCCCACAGTTCTATTATAGCTCTAATATCACTATTATAATCTTTAAAATTTTATTTCTGGCTTGTTTTAATGGGTGCTAGTTCTTTCAAAGAAATTAAGAAATTATTACCAGAGTAATAACACATATGATAAAAGAATTTAGACAGTACAGAAAAACATAACATAAAAAGCAGAAGGCACTATTCCTTCTCATACTTCATACCTGAATATTCATATTCCATAATGATAATTTTTAGTAATTCTTCTAGAAGACATTTTTCTTCTACACAGTGCTTCTCCTAGAGATTATCTCAGTAACTCTAAAATAATGTGCACTAAAAAAAAAAAATAATGTGCACTTTCCCCATTTTGTGATTAATCATCTTTACACAGCTTCTGATGACTCCCTGCTATGAGAGGCAAAGTATTAGTTTCCTATTTTCTTCTCATTTACCTCTCAATTTATAATAACTATAATTTTATTTTATTGATTATCTTCATAACTTTTTATAATAAATTTATATTTTCTAATTGTAAAAATGGTATATGCTCATGGCCAAATTAGAAAAACAAATAAAAGTGTAAGGAGGGAGAAAAGGTGACCTGAAATCCCACCCTCACTATCAGACCTTACATTAATATATTTTGGAGGCCATATTTCATGCCATTCTTTGCCAGTACATTAACATACGCATGCTCGTGTTCCAAAACACCTATATGCTTCTTTTCACATAATTGGGATTGCATGAAGCCCTAGGTTGGGTTTTCTAGGATAGAAAGGGAGTCTATGTGCAGGAAATTAATTGGACACAGGATGAAAGAGCAAGGGAAGCAAAATGGGGCAGTGGGAGAAACTGAACTGTGCTGCAGTCACTATAGAAATCTCAACCAATTCAATGGGGAACTCAGGAACCCTCTGTTATAACATATTGAGATAAGAGGGCTAGGCTTTTGTATCCCTGCATAGACTGGTCACTGGGTTTTGGACTAGCTTCCTTCAGGGAAGGAATATAACCTTGTAAAAGGAAACCATTTTTTCTATTACTCTTACCATTTCTGACACCAAATGTCTGGGTTTTTCCTGCAGTTCTCCAACTCTTGGTGTACACCGACTGGGTGTCCTGCAATTTAACTCATTCTGACAAAAACTATAGGGAATTAGTACAGATCCCAAAGATTAAGGGCTCAATCCCACAAGATGGCTCCTCATTTCTGACTGATCAGCTGTGAATCGGGGGTTTCCATGACAACCTTCTTTTGTTGGTTAATTTTCTGCAGTGGCTAACAGAAAGTGGTTTATTTACTAGTACCTGTTTATTATAGAAGGTACAGCTCAGGAACAGCCAGATGGAAGAGATGCAGAGGATAAGGGATAAGGAAAGAACACAGTTTCCATGCTTTCTCTGGGCAAATTACCCTACCAGTTCCTCCATGTGTTAACCAACCTGGAAGTTCTTCAACTCTATTTGGCTAGAGTTTTTTTTCAAAGTTCATTATGTAAGCATGATTGACTAAATCATTGACCACTGATAATTAAACTTGATCTCCAACCCCTCTTCTCTTCCCATGAGATAGAGAGTCGGGCTGAAAGTTCCAAATTTCTAATCATCTCTTAGTCTTTCTGGTGACCCACCTCCATCTTGAAGCTATCCAGGAGCCCATAAAAAGTCATCTCCTTAAAATAAATGACACTTCTTTTACCCAGGAAGTTTTAAGGGATTTTAGAGCTCTGTGTCAGAAACAGGACTTAAAGACCAAACATTTAGGGAAAAAAAAAGAGAGGCTCTTAGCATTCCTGTCAATCAGGAAATTACAAGGGTTTTAGGAGCTCTGTGCCAGGAACCAGGGACAAAGACCAAATATACAGTTCTTATTATATCACAATATCACACCTTGGGTGAGGCATTTCCCTCTTGCTAAGGGCAATCCCTGGAAAAAGGATTAGCTATGAGGTGTCAGCAGCCATCACTCCTGGCAACTTGGGGAATGAGTGACTTGGTGTTACATCACAGCCTCTACCGCAGTATCATACAAGTCATTTTAAAAATCATGGGCAACTTTATATAAGTTATATAAAATCGTTACATTAAAACTATCAATTTCTGGCTTACTTTCCCCTCCATTCTCTCCTATATTCTCCTCCTGGTGACTAGAGTTAACTGTCTAGTACCTATGCTTTCTTATCTTTCTGCTTGCCCACATACTTCTATATGAACATGCATGCTCACACCTTTTTTTGGGGAAGGGGCTTCATAATTCATTTTTCGTACGTGGGACAATATTAAATAAACTTTTATGCACATTGCTTTTTGCACTTAACCATAATTCCTGGAAATCCCTCCAAAGTTAAATGATACTGTGCCGACTCATTCATTTTAATGGCGGTGTTATTCCAGTGTGTTGCTCATTTACCTCTTGTCTCTCATCTCCAAGCCTACTCTTTTTTTTTTTTTTTTGTATTTGTTAATTGTTTATTTATCAAGAGAAACTACTCCTTAGCCCAGATATTCATAGTTCATAGTTTCATAATTCATGAACCCATTTAACTCTGTGATTCTGGTAATTCTGTAAACCACATCTTCCAGAATGTTGGAGTGCTAAAGGGCTCAATCCTTCTATCTCTTCTTTACATTTATGATATAAGTGATTGCATCCATGCTCACATACAGAGCTCCAGCTTAGGTCTCACCCATGAACTCCAGACCTGTATATATAATTGCCAACTAAACAGCTCCATGTTGGGTGTCCAATATGAATCTCAAAAGTAACATGTCCACACTAAGCTCCTGATACAGTCCGGGATATTCCTTCTCTTGTCAAACCTATTCATGTTTTGGTTTTCCCTGCCCCCAGTTAATGGCAATTCTTTTCAAGTTTTAAAGTATTATGAACATAAGGCAACATGTTATTGATACTTTAGTATGCCTTCCTGATTAATACAGAGAATAAGAAATTTTCATATTGCCTTTTGAGATTTCTCTGATTTTTATACTCAGATCTATTGATCTCTGTTCTATTGGTTTCTTTGCCTTTTTCTTAGTCATTAGTAATAGTTATTTATATAATAAGGGTGTTATTCCTTTAGCTCTGTTAAGCATAATTTTTTTGAAAACCTTTTTTGGCACTGAATTGAAATGCTAATTTTTATATTGAATATATGTATATGTACACACACACGCACACTTGTATTTGGCATTTATTCCTGGGCTTTCTTTTTTGTTTTCTTCAACAATTTGGCTATTAGTATGCCAATATTAGACTGCTTTGATTAGAATGGTTTCAATGTTAAGTATCATTTTCCCTGACACTTTCTACTGCCACTAGCCTTCTTTTTCTAGTTTCTTGTCTATTTTCTGACACTTAGTCTTCTACATATGTTAATATCATTGACTCTAATTCCAATAATAGCCCACAGGATTATATTTGGAATTGTATTCTATTTACTTATTAATTTAGGAGAATTAATGTTTTTTACATCAGATGTTAAAATATTACATTTTAAAAAATTTGTTGAGATTTTGCTTTGTATCTTTGAATTAAATTTCTAGTTTTCTTTATATAAATTCTGTCTCTTAATTATTAAATATATTCCTAGGTATTGTGTGATGTTGTAAAGAATGGAATTTTTTTTTTCCATTTACATATCTAGATATTAATGCAATGGAGGCAGAAAGCTTACTATTTATCTGTCTTTAAATGGAAGCATATATCTGTTATATCATGAGCAAAAAGAATTCTATTTTTCCTAAGATTGATGTTGACTGTTTAATTTTCTCTTTTATTGCATTTGCTAGAAACTCCAAAGCAGTGCTGAATTATTATGGTGATAGAGGGCACTCCTGTTTATTTGTGATTATAATGAAAGTGTTTTACCACTTACAGTGAAGTTTGCAGTTGTATTTTGGTAAATCCCCTGTAAGTAATTTCTATCTGTTACTATTTGGTTTACATTTAATTAGCTGATTAATTTCCTCAAATGCCATTTGAGCATCTGGTAAAAAAATAATTTGATTTTTCTTCTTTAATGTGTAAGATAATGAATTATATTAATGGACCTTCTCATTCTGAACTACTCATGTATTTCTGGAGCGAACCACAACTTGACTCTGTGTTTGAATGTCTGTGGAGTTCCTTGGAGGCTGATGATTCTTACCTCTCATGCTCTGCGTTGTATCTTCCTCTGTTCTCTCTTCTCCAACAATCAGCACTCTCCCTACTTTTTTCTTAGAGTATTCCCAAGGCGTGCTTCTGAGTTCTTGTTTTCTAGGCACTATGCTCAATTCATCTGTTTAAAATCTCTTTTTAAAATATATCATTTCTTCTTAGAGATGTAGTTGTTAATTGTGCTTAGGTATTTTGAGGGGTTAGATGGGGATGTAAGAGAGGTACATACATGTGTTCTTTCTGCCATCTTGAATCAAAAGTGTGGAGTTAGATTTGATTCCAGGTCTCTCTTTAGTCTGAAATATACGTCCTAAGATGTGACACTATGCTGCCTATATAACATTAAGAATTAGAGCTCTCACAGTAATAATTATATATATATGGGAATGAAGATTGAAAACTGAAGTGTGATGGCTGTAGAAAGTCAGGAGTGGCAATAAAATTTTAAAATCAATGTAGCAGAGAAAATCTGGGATCGACCACCATCGTTGTAGTGGTGATTGATGTTGAAAGTGGGTACAGCAGGTGAGACTTAAGTGTGTATCTTCTAAACATCAGGAGACCTGGATCCTTTGTAAGACATCTCCCATTGTTTCTTTAGTTTAATAATCAATTTTGTACCCTTGTTGATAAAGTCCAGATTATTTATGAAAGAGTGGAATGGGTGTGCTAATTCCAAACTTTTAAGTATGTATTTGTGAGTGTCAGTGTGTATGTGTACGACAAGTAAGTGAAAAAGGCCTTGTGAAGTTGCCCGGTGTTGGTATAATAGAAAAGTAAAAAAAAAATTTTCTTTTATACGTACTGTATATAAGGGTCAAATTAAAATCTTTCAAAGTCATTTCTTTCTTCCTTTACCTTTTGTACATCTGTAAAGAAAAGAGCAGAGCTGAAACATACAGGACAGGTAGCATGGCACGTGTACCTAGTCCATTCGTGTTGCTGATGAGTTCTGACCAGCTGCTTAGGATACCTGCAGCTAAGAGGATATCACGGATGCTTCTTGAAACGTTAACTGTGATGTCTTTTGGAAAGGATTGGGGAAAATTAATTAGTAAAATTTGATCAAAATAAAAGTGGGTAAAGTTTAAAAGGAAATGAGGGCTGGAGTTCAGGTTAAAGCTTGAGGTTGAAGTTCACGTGTTAAGTATTTAGACTATCTATAATTTCACACTAATTGGAATGAATAATTGTTTCCTCTGTTTAGAGGCCACCTTTTAATCCCAGTTAATTTTGAGTAATATTTTGTTAGTATGTGTTAACAACACCTAGAACATTGTTTACAATTTACGGGAGATTTTGCGGCTATGAATTACTGCTCTTTGCGCCTATATACATTTTCAACTTTTTATTAATGGATGCGACCTTCTAAAGATTTCTGTTACCCTAGTTTTTAACTTTTTAATAGTTTACCTTTACTTGGCCTTTTCCACATGGGTTAATCACTTAAGTCTTTTCGTTTCACACATGCCTGAATCAGCTGCACTGCATAGACTTGTGAGTCTAACTTCTTTGTATGTGTATCTTGACCTTTTATATAAGTTAATATCCCATAAAAGTCCACAGGTTTAATTTAATTTTATTTAAGAGTGTTAGACTATTGAATCTTTGTATTGGTTTGTAGGGCTGCTATAACAGAGTACCACTGCCTGGCTGACTTAAGCAACAGAAATTTATTTTCTCACACTTACAGAGGCTAGAAGTCAGAAGTCAGGGTGTCAACAGGTGTGGTTCCTTTGAAGGCCTCTCTCCTGAGCTTGTAAATGACCACCTTCTCCCTGTATCTTCTCACGGTCTTCCATCTGTATATGTCTGTGTCACAATTGCCTCTTTTTTTCCTTACTTTTTTAAAAGATTGAGTATTGTCACTTTACAACATTGTGTCAATTTCTGGTGTACAGCACAATTTTTCAGTCATACATGAATATACATATATTCGTTTTCATATTCTTTTTCACCTTGAGCTACTACAAGATCTTGAATATATTTCCCTGTGCTATACAGTATAAACTTGTTTATCTATTCTATATGTACCTGTCAGTATTTACAGATCTCAAATGCTAAGTTTGTCCCTTCCCACTCCCCTCCCCACTGGAACCACAAGTTTGTATTCTATGTCTGTGAGTCTGTTTCTATTTTATATTTAAGTTCATTTGTCGTCTTTTTTTTTTTTCTTCCCAATTGCCTCTTTTTATAAGGACACCAGTCATATTGGACTAAGGCTCACCTAATAACCTTTCTTTAACCTGATTTACCTCTTTAAAGGCCCTATCTCCAAACATAGTCACATTCTGAGGTACCAGGGTTTAGGATTTCAACATAAATAAACTTGGGGAAAATAATTCAGTTCATAATGATCTTACTAATATCTATTAGCAAATTGTTAGTTACATGGAATTAAAAACAAGTCACCTGATTGTCATAAACTTATTTAATAAAAAACCTTAACAAAACCATCATCTGCTTAGATAAAAGTATACTGTATTTAATGTGGGAAAATAGGATCTTTATGGCACCCTTTAGTTCTGAAATTCTATAATTTCGTTATCTCCCTGTAAATTTTTCCCATCTTCATCTGCCTTAATAAGTGGACAAGACTTTTTTTTTATTGTTAGTATCTGAGAATGTATTTCTAGAGACATTACTTTTGAAAAATATAATTAGAAGAGTTGAGCTTTTATGATTTTTTAAAAATTATAACAACCATTATTTATGAAAAAGCAGAGGAAGATATTTAATAAACTGTCTCTGTGGTTGGATAAACACTTATTTACTTCAGTTTCTCAAATATTTTGGTTTACTGAAAATTACATAACATGATTTATCAAGATTGTTTTGTTTTAAAGGAAAATAAAAGCCATAGAGAAAGTATTTAAGGTACATTTAAAATTTGAGAGTGATTTTATTATTTTTTAATAATTAAAAAGGTACTCCAGGATCTTGCTTTGCCTCAGTGGCAACATTATGGATAATAGCTATTTTTGAATTTTTAATAAAAGGAACAATGACATCTGTTGTTTAGTGAATTTCTGTTAAGTATTTTACATATATTAAATTGTTTAATACATAAAAGAAATATGTGAAGTGAATATTACTTCCTCTATTTCACACATGAGAAAACTTAAAAATTTAGGAAGACAAAGCTAAGTAAATTACAAAGCTAGGAAGTGACAGAATGGGGATTCCAAACAAAGTCCCTTTGTCTTCAAAGTCTGTTCCTTTATCATTGTTCTGAAGTAGAAATATATTTATCAGAATATGCCAGGTGTTGAAATAGGACATTCAGGTCAGATGATTTAGAATCCTACTAGAGCACTATGTTGTGATAAGGTCTTTGAATATAACAGATGTAGCAAGAATGATGCACAGCCAACAAGAGATTCACATAGGGACACATTTACTTAAGATGTTTGAGAAAGGGTGTAGGCTGAGAGGATAAGTCACATTTCTAATCCTGATTAAAATTCTGATGTGTTGAAGAATTGTGAAAGTAAGTACTTATAATGCAATCAAATGATTGAAATGGTGTTTCTAACTCACAGCCATTTAAGCAGATTGTCTTAATTTTCTGTCTGGCCACTTAGAGTAAAAACATCCGGAAAAGAGTGAGACTAGGATACCTAGAGTCACACAATCACTGTCAACTCCCAGCAGTTGAGAAACACTAATTGAGAAAAATGAGTAATGGTGTTTCATTTGCATCCAGTAGAGTTTAACATGTTATGATTGGTGTGGGTAATCATATCTACCCATGGAAAGTATTACCTATGTGTATGTATTTTGCAATTTCACTAAAATGCTTGTGATAAGAGTAACATCGAAGAAAAAAGTAGCAGCATTGTCTACAAGTGAGCCACATGTCCCAGGAACCCTTCTGTGATAGACAATGGCAAGGCTGGAGTGGAATCCAGCTTGAGAGATGGAATCACCAAAGGTATCATCATGATCACTTGCTGAAGGAAACCTCAGATGGGCGTATTTCCTGGGGTCGCTGGTGGGGACCAGGCAGGAAGGGTAGCCATCAGCAGTCAGGCATTTCTTGAGAACAGCACCTCTTAGCAATCACAAAGATGCCTTTCACTGGATGCGGGAAAACTCAGTTAGGGACCACACAACTGACGCTTCCATCTTCATACCCTCTGACATCTTATGTTTTATATTATTGCTCTATTTCTAGTACAAAATATCCATCATGTATGTATCTAGAAAACATTATTGTGATTTTGAAAATTGAAATGACTTGTCTGAATGTTTTTGGATCTTTCTTTCTCTCCTTTTTCCTATAACTTTCTACTTGAGTCTCCTTATATTTTCCAAATCAAGCATTTTACAAAATGTACTACATTTCTTTTTCTCTGGCCTTTATCTTCTTCTTATTCTCAGAAATATTTTTAGGCCTTCAAACTTCTTTGTATTTTATATCCTATTGCATTTTTACACCACCTGTTAATTATTTTTTAACTGTAAAATACTTGTATAAAAAATATAAAGTTTCTGTTTCAGTGTTTTCTCTCATAAAGGAAGACTAACTTTTTCCCCATTTGTTCCTTTCCTTGAAATATCTTGCCACAGAAGGAGTTGTATGTCATAGTTCTCTCACTTTCTATGTTTATTTATTCTGTAGTTATGGTTGTTGTGGTAATAATCAAGTCCTGGCTCCTTAGGGCAAGAACGTTATCCTTTTCTTGATAATGCTTTATTTATTAAATAATACATCAAGCAATAAAGGAACCAGAGAAACATCACAAAGTAATTAAAAGTTGTTTCCTGACCCATTTATCTTTTTATATATGTATAATATAACAAATAACAATCAAGAAATTGTCATCTTGTATATCTATATACATGCAAATTAAATAGACAACAACCAAAACATTGCACAGTGTTTCATTAAAATGTTAGCTAAACTACAGCATCACAAAACACTACAAATTATATTTGGTTTCACAACAATTAAAAATAATTACAATTTTATATAAACTCACATGGTGGTTGTTCTTAGCACTGCCACTAATACATAGTTCCATTGTTGTAAAGCCTGAGTCATTGACTATTAAAATAAGTTTGTTATTATTTGTCACCCTAGTAGTTTTTCCTAACTCCAGAACTTCTCTTCCTTTTTCATCAAACCTATCCTTTTCTTGGTAATTTAAAAAATTGTTTATATCTATTGTCTACTTTCAGATTTCTGTTATGAGGTTCATACAAAATGATGTCTGGGGTTGAAATAGCAATATGTATGAAAACAGATGGTGTCATGACAGATGACATATCTTTTTTCTTTTTATTGTGGTAAAAAACACATAACATGAAATTTACTGCCTTAACCATTTTAAGTATACAGTTCAGTAGTTAAGTATATTCACATTATTGTTTAAGAGGTCTTCAGAACTTTTTCATCTTGCAAAATGAAACCCTATACCCATTAAAAACAACTCCCATTTCCCCCTCCCCCAAGCCTCTAGTAATCACCATTCTACTGTTTCTATGAATTTGATTACTTTAGATAACTCCTGTAAATAGAATTACACAGTATTTTTCTTCTCTTTTCTTTTCTTTTTTTTTTTTTTTGTGATTGACTTATTTTACTTAGCATAATGTCCTCAAGGTTTATTCATGTTGTAGCACATGACAGGATTTGCTTCCTTTTAAAGGCTGAATAATATTCCACTGTATGCTTATATCACACTTTGTTTATCCATTCATCCATTGATGGTAATTTGGGTTGCTTCCATCTCTTGAGTATTTTGAATAATGATGTAATAAACATGAATGTGTAAATATCTCTTCGAGAAACTACTTTCAGTTCTTTTGGATATATACCCAGAAGTGAGACTGCCAGTAATCATCTCAGTAATTCTATTTTTAATTATTTGAGGATCTACCATACGGTTTTCCATAAAAATTGCACTATTTTACATTCCCACCAAGAGTGCACAAGGATTCTTTTTTTCACATTCTTGCCAAATTATTCTGCTATGTAGATATTCTTCATATATTCTTAAATGAGGATTTACAATGTGTAATACTCTCTCCAGGGGTTAGTAAAAAGGTAGCATGCAAAATAATCTGTTGAACACACACAACACTTTATATATCAGAGACTTAATTCCTTTCTTTTCCATACTAGTGAAAAGATAGTGCTATTTTGTATATGGGGAAGGCACAAATGATGTGTTATGATCTTAGGAGACTTGGATATCCATGAGTAGTCAATTAAAAATCTGGTCCATGGGAAATTAACATTGTGTGTTGGTTATTTTTATAAAAGTTTCAATTTCTGTGCCTCCAAACATCATGAAAACCAAGGGGTGAGTGAAAAGCTTTATGTAGAAGCAATTAAAAAATATCTTCCTAGGTTGAATGCTGAAAAATCTCATGTTAAAATAAAGATTTTGGGGGGAGGGGATGTTTCAGAAAACTTGCTCAAACCTAGGACAGTTAGTGATGTTAGGAATGATAAATCTGACACATTTTTCTTGTTCTGAGGCAACTCTTTTAAAGTGAGATAAATAGTCATAACAGCTTATCCTGACCTGTTTCCTTTATGTTTCCAAGATTTCTTTGTTCAATGCCAAAAGTAAAGAAAAGTTTAATGCTTGTGATTAATGGCTATGCTGTATGAAGTTACACAGCATAATTTATAGGGTACCTTCTCAAGCAAGCACCTCAGGGCTTTGTATAATAAAATAAAAATGCATATAAACACAGAACTCATCCATAAATTAAAAATCCAATATTCAGTGTTAGGTGAAACAACAGTACAAGTCTTTCTTCATCACCCAAATATAAGTTTTTATTTAACCAAAAATTCCCATCCCTAATAAATGTCTTATCTATTATCTTAAATTTTCTTTTTTTCTTGTGTTTTTATTGAATTATCCTCATGTTTACAGTATTAAACTCATACATTCTTAACATTTGAGGCTTGTCAAAAACTTATAATAGAACAAATATGTTTAACCCATAGACATACAAATTTGACATTAGAGAATTTTCTTCACTTTACTATAACTGGAAGGATTTATAGGTATAAAGGGGAGAATTTATAGATTGTAGTGTTTTTTTATTCTTTTATCTCTAGAGTTAATGTCTTTGGATCTAACCATAATCTTATTATGCCATTTTTGGATTTGTATAGTAGTATATGCTTTTAAATAATCTTTCATATTAATTTTATTTTTGCATCCTCACAACTACTCTATGAAGAAGGAAGGGCAAGTATTATTAGAGCTCCATTTATAGATGAGGAAATGCAGTCAGAGGGCAGTTCCGTGACCTGCCAAATGTCACACAGTCATTTAGTGGTAAAGTTAGAGCTGGAGTTCTTGGCTTCTGACTCTGACACAGCGTGTGTCTCATAACAATGCGGCTCTAGGGCACCCCAAAATGTGACCAATTCAGAGGGATAATTTCTAATCATATTGATAGAGAAGTACATTATTTCTCACATTCTGAAGTAAACCTATTTAGATGAATTCCCTCTTGTCATCAAGGGCAGATGGCCAGCCCGCCATAACAATTTAAAGCACTATTTTGGTGTCAACCTTTATGGTTCAGATGATGACAGAAGCAGAGCAGCTTTCTTCCTTGGTGCTATGGCCTTTGCAAACGGGGTCTGAAGCTGACAGAGGGGCTGTGCAACATGGAACTCCCCACGTTGCATTTCACTTGAGCATGGAGTTTTCTCCTAAGTACACATTTCACATTGTGTGTCAAGAACAATGCCAGGAGTTGGGAACAAAACAGCAAAGCATCAGGTGTGGTCTTTGCTCATTTGGAGAAGGTGATACCATTCTGGTGAAAATGTGTCTGTGATACACGTGTCTGTAGCACAGAGTAGTGGTGACTCATTTTGAGTTAATACACACAGGCAGTTTTCTAGAGCTGGGTATTGTCTCTGATTCAATATGAGGCCTGTCACACATTGGAAGAGAGAAGTTGGGAATCGGAGAGAAAGTGTTTCACTGCCTCTGTGTGCCCAGCCATATAAAAATCATGCTTTCTCTTCCTGTGTATGAACTGTACTTAAGAAGGTCACCAGTGATGCCATACTGCCAAATCTAATGCTCAGTTCTCAGTCCTTTTACTCAACTTATCAGCAGCATTTTACACAGCTGATTACTCCAGCTTTCCTGAAAATTTTTGTTCTCATTTGGTTTCCAGGATGCTATTTTCTTTTGGTTATCCTTCTAACTTAATTTCCTTTGGTAGAGCCTGGTTATTTTTCTGATGTCTGATTGTTACTGGGAGGAGGGAAATAAAAATTGACTCGATTCTTAGTCACCTGAAAAAAAAGAATTTTAACGAGATACAGAGAGTGTGATATAAACAAGATTTTTATTAGTAGAGTAAAAAGGGAGTAAAAGATAGTACACGGCCGAGAATTGGGAGCAGGCCGTTCCAAGAGAGGAAGATGGTGCCTCTCCTTTGTTTTTCCTGTTTTATATCCTGGCTTAGGGGCGTTTTTTTTGTGATTGATTGATTAATGGCTCTGGTTATTTGATTACTCAGGCCGATTGACAGCTCAGGTCCTTGTGCTCTGGCATGCCCATCGCCTTTTGGGCAGGTTCCTACCCATGAAGCACACAGAGAAACCCACAGAAGGGGGCTCCAACTGTAATGTTAATTACATTATAATGAGCATTGGGTCAAGTTACGCCGGGTCCTTCTCTCTTTTGTGCAGCTGCAGTTTTGATTTTAGCTGCTCTCATTTAGAGAAAATAGAAGTTTCTGGAGTCCCTTATCCTGAGTGCAGGCATACTGTTATTTTCTGGGTTGTTCCTTTCCCCGTCCTCTCCCCCTGCCCAGTGCTCATTTCTGTCTAACTGCCTAATATAATCATTCCAATGTCGTGAGGATCAGACTTTAAACTCTATTCTTCTCTTTCAACAGTATTTTCTTAGGTGACACCTTCTAGTCCCATGGAAAGAATTACCTTTTGTTTGCTGGTGATTTCTAAACTTACATCTATAGATAGACACCTTCCTAGAAAATATAAACTGCTCACTATATGTTGAATAAGTTGTGAGATTTAAAGAGGTATATTTGACATGAAATATGTCAAAATAGTTAAATAATGTCAAATTTTGGAAACCAGTAGGCTTTACCATCTGAAGAAAAACAAATTCTCCTGAAAAACAGATCAAGAAGTACAAAAATAGGGAAAAATTAGGTCAATTTAATACCAATTGGTGAATATAAGACACAATAAAAAAGTAAATGGCTGATACTTTGCCAAACTTTGGGTCACAGAAGTATATGATGTAAACCATTACATGGGGAAAAAGAAACTAGCATTATGACTGTCATCAACAAGGATTGCACAGGAATCAGACATGGTTGCCTAGGATACTAAACCTGTCTCCATCATATAAAAATGGTAAAACAAAAATTGGATGTACAGACTAACTTGTACTGTGTAGCAGTAGCACTGTGGTATCACCCAGGGGGGTGAAACAGCTGACCCCACAAGAGGTTGTGGGCAAAAAGAACCAAAAAGAGGAGATTCTGAGTCTATAAAATATGTGATTCTGAATCTGTTTGAGACTTTGGGAGTACTCGCGCAGGCCCAGTCTTCAGTGCTCACTACCCTACTTCTTTAGCATCAGTATCACCACATGAACTGGTAGTCAGATGAGCAACTGGGGCAGAGCACACCCTTAGCTGTTTCTCCACCAATGATGTGTAAAATCACCTACATGAGCAAACAGAGACAGAAGCTGTCAACAGAAATATGAACAAAAGAGTAGATATGAAGATTGCGAGATTATTCCTTGCTTCCTCTCTGGGGCCTGAAATGTAGAAAGCTCCACCTCAGAGTTTTGTTGGGTGTAGGCAGAAAGTCTTGAGGAAACTTCATGGGGCCCCATGAAACCCAAAAGTCTTCTCGGAGCAGTCAAGTATTTCCCTGGGTGAGAAGGGTTGTTCATGTGATCTGAGAGTCTAATGGAGGGGCGTCCAGACGGGGCACAGGGACATTGGCATTGTCTGTGTGATGGGAGACTGGAAGGAAAGTGAGTGTTCCAGGGCATGCTAATCCGGGGGCATAGTCAGAATTCATCTCAGTGCAGAGCAGCATTCATTAGGTAGAGACCTAATTCTGAAGACTTTATAAACCAGTTGGCAAAAGGAGGTTGGTAAACTACAGTGTGAGATTTTGCATGGGATTTTTGTTTCAGTTCTGTTCTTTCTCCACGGCTTTATTATGTGTCTAATTTACTTTCTCTGCTGCACCCTCAAATCGGATGATGGATTAGTCTACTTGGTTTACTTGGTGGTGGTGTACACAGTACTTCCCGCCATTTCTTAGAGAGAGGCAAGATGGTTCCCAAGATAGTTCTCAAAGAGGGCAAGCATGGTTTCTGGTTGCAATTTCTCTTCCTGTTTCCTCCCCAATGGCTTCTGAAAACTCACACCGCCTCTGATTCTATTTGGAAATCAATCTATTTGATTGCAGCTGTGCTCTTGTCCAAGGTCTCAAAGCTTCCTTTGTAGGGAGAGCAGAGCAGGTGCAAGCAATATCAGTTGTCCTTAATGGCTGCTGCTACTTTGTGAACAAAATACTTAAAGTGTGCAAGGTCATTTATTCTAGGTCATTCGTTTATTGATTTCCCAATCAATCCCTTTTATATCCCTTGTAGCATTTTGACAAACTATCAAACGTGTGCCCAAACAGTGTCAAGTCCTACAGAATTATAAATGGGCATTTAGCTCTCACCGGGGTGTGCGGGCAAACATGTGTGCCTCATATTCGTAATGCATGCTCACGCTCCATTTCAAAAGGAAACATATCCAAATATTTGAGCTTATGGTTTCCAGACAGGGTAATCTTGTCCTTTTCTTCCTTAGCCCTTGTCTGTGTTTCTGCCATTAATTTCCTTTGAAACTCTGCTTCATTGGTTCCCAAAGTTTGCTGCACATTGGAATCACCTAGAGATTAAAAAAAATCCTAATGCCTGGTTCCTACTCTTAGACATTCTGATTTAATTGGTAGAGGGTGGGGGGTCTCAGCGTTGGGAGATTTAAAGGCTCCCCAAGTAATTCTAATACAAGGCAAATGTTGAGAGCAACCGTTCTGTTCTTTGCCTTATGTAGGGCCAGTTATGAGTAACCAGTGATAAAAAACCAAATGTTTCTGAACTTTAATTAGGAAAACATTATTTTCTGTAGAATTATCATGGCTCCATGAAGGAGCAAATGCAATTGTGTGGTTGATTTAAGTAATGATTGATTCATCACTGACACCTGAAACTGGTATACGCCTGGGTGGAGCCGTATAAATAGCACGGGTAGCACCACAGAAACGCAGTGTTCTCCGGAGGCATTCAGGTTCTCTGTGAAGAAGGAGCTGCTAATTCTCCCTGGCTTAGAGCTTTTTTGGAGTCTTGAAGGTAATACAAGATGAATCCCCACGCATGTACCATACCCAAAAGTTGGTCTTTCAGGTAGTCTGAAATAACTTACCATGGAAATGACTTAGCTTTACAACATTTCAACTCTGTCAGCCTCTTCCAGAAAACCAGAGCCTCTTGGGAACCCTGTGTATCTGAGACATTGGAAATTAGATGCTATGTTAAGAATTTGCTGAAGTTTTTTAGATAATATCATCCCAAATTTTCTTGCTTGAATTTGTTACTTTCTTTATGCCTTCTCTCCAATTTTAATTTCTTTGTTTCTGGAGGCCTTAAGTATTAAGAAACAAAACAGAAGGGAAAAAGGAAATTCTGGGACTTGATGGCTTTAATGAGGCTGGTCTGGTCTTGTCAGGAGCGCCTAAAGCTCTCTGTTAAGTTCCACTATTGATTTATCAAAATAGGTTTTTAATTGTAATCTAAGTTTTGGCTGGATGAGAATTCAAATTACAATTAGTGTCTTGAGAAAGTTATTAAATCAAACGTATAGAAATTCCTCTGAGGTGTAATGTTATCTATCCTTCTCTATGCCAAACATGCTTGAAAAATATGCCCCATTCCTTTTAAGCACTGAACAAAAGCAGTCAGTGTTTGGAATAACCAAGACAAAAGGTATGTGAATAAGAAAAAGGATTTTTTTACTTCTAACACTAATTAATTCACACATTCCCTTGAACTAGAGTGCAGCGCTTTTGTGGTTGGAATTAATTTTCTCTTGGGGGAACAAAAACGCTACTGTTTTATTTTAAGACTAGAAAAATGATTCCTCCATTTGGCCAAGAAAGTTCAAAACAATTAGAGTGGATGTCTAAATGAGTAAGAAGTTAATTCTTTGTCTGTCTTGGGAAAGTAACATATGCCGAGTGAGGAGAAGTAAATGGCTGATGTGACTTTAGCGATAATAAGTAAAACCGCCTCTCAGTAAGTCATTTTCCAGAATGTCTAATCTGAAATCAGGGTTTGGTAAGACACAAGATACACCTGGACTAACCAGACCTTTATTAAACCTCATTCGGCTCCTTTCTATACTTACATTTAGAAGATGTTCACTGCATTAGCAGGAAATGTTTGAATAAAAGTGAAAGAAATTATTTCAACTCAGTTGCTCTTAGAAATAAAATGATGGAATTACTAATTTCATTAAATATTAATTCTGTTTCTTCTAACAAGGACCAGGTAACTCTGAATGCCCAGAGTAATTTTTAGTTTATTTCTAAACCATAAACTTTAAGAATTGTTTCTTAAACAGGGCTTAAAAGTATTTGATGGTATTGAATTGTCAAGATGTCAGGAATAATCTGTGTGATCAAATTTTAATCTCTGCCACTCCCATTTTAAATTATAACTTATCTTGAAAGTGAATGAAAAACTTTGACTCAAAAAAATGATAAGTAACTGAGAAAATAATACATTTCCTAATTTTTTGATTTTCTTTACAACTCCTTTAAAATACTGAATGAGACAATGCTTTGAATGAAACACTGTGGTAAAAATAAACAACTCTAGGCTATTTAGAAAAAGAAATATTCAAAAAGAATTTAAAGGAGTTGGTTTCATTTTATATACATAATCTATGTGTAATACATATATGTGTAAATATACTTGTGCAAGCTAGGGTGTGAGTGCATAATATATAGTAAAATAGATTTTTTGGGCTATTGTAACAAAGTAGCACAAACCGAATGGCTTTAAACAATAGAAACCTGTCTCACAGCCCTTGGAGCCTGGAAGTCTGACATCAACGTATTGGCAGGGTTGCCTCTTCTGAGGGCTGTGAGGGGAGACTTTGCTCTGGGTACCTGCCTAAGCTTCCGATACTTTGCTTGGCTTGTGGAAGCATCATTTCATCTCTGCTTTCATCTTTACATGGCGCTCTGTGTGTGTGTACGTGTTTAGGTCTATATTTGCTAATTCTTAGAAGGACACTGGTAATATTGGACTCAGGTCCACCCTAATGACCTCATTCTAATTTGAGTACCTCTTGGGCAAATGACAGTCTCAAAAACCAGGGGTGGAGAGGGACAAATTGGAAGTTCAAGATTTGCAGATACTACTATATATAAAATAGATAAACAGGGTCCTCCTGTGACACACAGGGAACTATACTCAATATCTTGTAATAGTGTGTAATGAAAAAGAGTATGAAAAATATATATGTGTATAACTGAATCACTATGCTGTATTCTGAAATTAACACAACATTGTAAACTGATTATACTTCAGAAAAGAAAGAAAGGGGAGGAAGGGAGGAAGGGAGGAAGGGAGGAAGGGAGGAAGGGAGGAAGGAATCATGGCTAGAAATCTTTGAGTCCCTCCTGGAGGAGGGTAATCTCAAGGTAGAGCAGTTTGCCCCTGCAGCCTTCCAGCTGAAGGTGACCCTAAATTGCAGAAGAGGAAGAGTTGAACTGGAAAGGGAGATTGGAATTTTGACCACTACACAGGGTTAATATATGTTTTAGTTCTGATAGATTATTTTGTGACTAAATATGACCAGAGGACTTAAAAATTATCTAAGATTGACTGGAAATGTAGAGGTAGGCCAAGATCTTGTCAAGAAGGACAATGAAGTATAAGTTCAAATGTTGAGTTTAAAGGCAGAGTGAGGGAAAATAATAGAATGGCTTTTGTTGAATCCTACAGAATTCCACTTTTTAACTTGATAACATTTGTGTGTCTTAAGTATTTCATGTTAAACACCACCTTTTACACAGGGAACTATATTCAATTTTTTGTAATTACATATAATGGAAAAGAATCTGAGAAAAAATATATGTATGTGTATAACGGAATCGCTTTGCTGTGCACCTGAAACTAACATTGTAAATCAACTGCACTTCAATAAAAAACAAAATTAAAAAAAAGCACATTTTACTAAAACCTAAGACATACATAGTGCCAGACTCAATGCTAAACATTTAAGAATTATTTTCTTCTACTCATTAAAACCCTGTAGGTATTATTAGTACCTTAATTTTACCTAGATATGTGCATCACAGGAAGGCTGAATAACTTGACCAACTTGCTCATGTTTTGTCTGGCTTGATTTTTTTCTTCAAGCCAGATACTATGCATATTCATACCTTCCTGTTCCCTCAACCCCAACCCGGCTAAAGAAAATATCTCAGTCCTTTTCCTATAGTGAAGAATCAACAGATACTGAAGTGTAATTTTCTAGAATCAGGGGTAGAAGATGAAAATGGTGATGAAAATTTGTGATAATATTTGTTGCTTCTTATTACCTCTTGGGAGATAAAGCAATTGTTTAAATATCATTTTAAGCAACCAATCCAACTTCCTTCTTAGTTTGCTGATGTGTCAAAGTTTTTCCAAGCTTTGAAATTGTCATGACCAGATTTTTATACTTAGAATGCAACAGTCACATCAAACATATCTAGCGACTGAAATATCCTGGCATAGAAAAATAAGCCCCACAGAATAATTTTCCCAAAGAACAATTTGTGTATGTTTGCTTGACAGACTAAGGTCTATTTTCAAGAGAAAGCAGAAGGAGTAAAAGGAGGGAAAACCTGCTCTATTTTAAAGCTCTAAAAATATGGTTACTTATATATTACCTTTAATTCTGAGCAGAAATTGGGATTGCTGCAAGTCAATTGAGAGAATATTAGCATCTATAATTTAGGCAGGAGTTTACTACCAGACTTCACTGAGATTCCAGTGATTCTAAGTGACCCAGTTTGTACACAGTAACTCAACAGACACACAGACGCTGTCTGTGTAAGACTATGAATGTAAAAGACACTTCTTCCTATTGGCCATGCAAAATGGCCAGGAAAATTCAACGATGTATGTAATCACCTATAAATGAGAAAGCAGCACGAGTACTGTTATTTGAGGTTTATTGGTTTGGATACACAGGTATCCATGTAAACATTCAAGCTGTGTATGTCTGACTTGATTTTGTTGAATACCCTGGACTATGCTTAGTCTGAGGAATCTATTTAAATGTATAATTTTGCTGGAAAGACAAGATTTATTTTCAGAGAGGTCTCTTGGGACATGATGAGAGTGTACACATTGGTGATAATTGAGAAGCAATTCTGATCTACATGGCTGCAGCCCTTCCTCCTGCTGTGAAGGTGTCTCATCACTGGTGCTCTGAAACACATGAATTCATCATTCGGGAACCTGTGTGTTCCTCCCTAGGGCTTCCCCCTGCCTGGGAGCTGGGGAAGGTGCTAACAGCCCATATCATTTATGTATGAGTTCTTTCCCTGTTGCTGCCTCTATGTTCTGCCTTCTCTTAACGACTCCAATTAGGACCGGAGCCTGTTGATCACCTGCCTGGCTTTCCTTCCCTGCTTGGATTTTGTGCTCTGCTTGGCCGGCATATTCTGAGACTGTACATCTGACATTGTTCCAGACTCTCCAGCCTTGGTCCTATGGTTGAGGCTGAGTTAGTGAGTGTCTTAGTTTGTGTTCCACCAGGAATAAACTCTGAAAGAAGGATTCAAGTGCAATTAGTTTACTGGGAGGTGATCTCAGGAATCATTGGTAGAGAAGCATGGAAGGGATTAGGGAAAAGAAGCCAATGAAAATGAGTTAGTAAGCAGATGATTACCATGGGCCACTGGACCCCAAGCCTATGGGAGAATGCTGGAAACAGGGTAGAACATTCCTTTGAGTACCCCACTTGTGGGTAATGGTTAACTCCCCAGGACTTCTGGCCTGTCCAGTATATGGGCAGAGTTTATCCCAGTGTCCAAAGGCCCTGAGGCAGAGTGCTTGCAGTTGGGAGGAAGGTTGATGGTGACTGCCAGGGAGTAGGACCAGGGCACCTGCAGTATTTATTATGGTGGGTACCCATTTTCTTGTGATGAAGTTTCAGTAAAATATATTTTTGCCCTTCAGGGCTCTTCTCCCCTTGAGATTCCTGGTGTGCAAAGACTTTGGAGAGGAAATGGATTATTCTGCATTGGGGTCATTGGGTCTTATGGAAAGAAGGGAATCATTTTCCCAGGACATGTAGCTAGGAAGACTGTTTAAGGCTGGACTAGAGTTTCTCTGAACAAGGCTCAGGTGCAAAGATGGACAGTGAGGCGCCTGAAATAAAACTGCCTTTAGTAAAATTAACTTGAGGCAGTTCTAATTTGATATCTTTGGACTTCAAACAAAGACTCTGCAGTGAATGAAGCTTTTGGCAGAAAACACAGCTAATGCTGGAAGCCCCCTTAGACTGTCACTGTAGCGTGACCTGAGCTTGGAAGAGTAATGCCTCCAAAGAGCTCAAACCTGAGAAAGATTGACCCTCCCCAAGGAACCGTGTTTACGGAGTGAACTGGACAAGCAAAACCCAGTTGCTGGTTGCACTGCGGTGTGATACTGGGTGGCGGCAAGACACAGCCATAGCGGTGGAACTGTGGGGACCTTGTACTCTCCTGAATTGCTCACCCCTGCCCCTTTCCTAGACTGCTCTAACCTCTTTTTCCCCTTGAATAACTTGTGGGGAGGGAGAAAATTCACATGAAAGACAATAGGCTTAGGACTATTTAGTATAAGTCATGATGGCTTGAAATCATGGATTGGAAGAGGGTAAAAGAAATATAGTGAACATTGACCTTTGAATTTGTGAAGCAGGCTGTGCTGATTAAAGGAGGAAAATAATTCAGTTTTAATTCAGGGAATTTGATTATTTTGTCAGGCTTCTGGTAAAATGAAATGAGTATGATAGTATATTGTAATGCTGTGATGGTGTTTTACATGAGACGTAAAGGCTTCTCTGTGACCTTCTTGCATGTGCCAACATTCTGTGGGCATAATTGATTATAATGTGGCCTCTAAAATTTTGATGTGAGATAGAGGATTTTATGAAGTGCAAGGAAAATACTCAGCATGTATCCTAAATGCTGGTTCCATTAAGAGTTTTGAGAAGAGTTTTAACATCTGATTCCATAAAATTTTCAGGTTGAACCATCAGTAATTATAATATTCCTGACAACTCTGCATGCAATAGCCCATTTCATTTACTGTAAAGAGACAGGCACTTCCAACTTTATTTCCTTGTTTCATTCCCCTTACTGTCAGGTTTATAAAAATAGAATTTTCATCTTGTCTTAGTGACATCCTGGTTCTACAACCCTTCTTAAGATGCTGGTTTTAATTTAATTTGTGCTGGTAAAAATCGTATTTCTGTATTTTAGATAGTTGAATAGAATGGAACTCAATCTTTAGCTAGAAACATGTCTTAACTCTTGACCCGTTTCATTTATATCTTGTGTGTAGTTCTAAACTTCTAAACATTTTTCTGTGACATTTATTATTCAGGTAGACTTTATCGAGATGTAATTTACCCATAATAAACTGTATCCATTGAAATTGTACAATGTGGTAAGGTTTGACAGTTATATATTATGAAACTGCTACTGCAGTAAAGGTACAGACCATTTCCATCACACCCCAAATCTGTCTCGTGGCCTTGTGCAGTCCTTCCCCAACCCCCAGCCTTAGGTAACCACTGGCTTGCTTTTCATTATTGATTAGTTTGCATTTTCTAGAATTTTATAGAGAGTATACAGTATACACTTGTGTCTGGCCTCTTTCACTCTTCCTATGACTTTTAGATAAAATTCAAAATAAACTTCAAGTCTATAAGTGACACTGACAACTTCAGCTGAAGAGCATCAATAGAAAAACCTATGAACAGCTGCTCTGGTGTGTACTACTAATTTGAAGGATAATCATTTATGGGCTTGAGTGAGAGGTGTCTTGTGTATCAGTATTCATATGTAAACTAGATTTACTATTTAAACCTGTGTTTTCTCTATAAAATACAGCATTCTATGGAAATCCTGAACTTTCACATAGGTATGGATATTCAACTTTGCTTTTAGTTTCTGGTAGAAATTAAATGACTTCAAGATACAGGTTAAATTATTGCTATTTTTTGCCTACAAGAATGCTAGCTCACAGGACATGGGCCAGGGATCCTGTCATTTGTTCTCCATCATACATACTCATGTCTCCCAACATCCTAGTTTGTATATTGAATTGGTTTACATTGACTGCAACCTTGATACCAATGGCATGGCTGCCATGTTGGTCAAAAATTTACATGCTTATTGGATAATTGACAATGCTTGGGATTTTCCCCAATGGCCTAAATTGCCCTTTTGACTTGCTTATTTTAGTCAAGTTAACAAATACTTAAACATTCAAGAAGTATAACTATATCAGTAACTATAACATGAATGTTTCAGATCTAGTGAACATTTACAAATATTTAACTCATTTAATTGGTTAACTCTCTAACGTAGGTACTATCATTAGCCTCACTTCACGGAGGAGGAACCTGAAGCTAAAAGGCTGAGTAACTTTGAAGGTCAAGCAACCAATAAGTAGTGGAGTCAGAATTCAGACCCAGAAGTCTGGTTCCAGAGTCAGGCCCTTAGCTGGACTAGGTTGTCCTCTCTTCTTTAGCAGGTCCTTTATGGTTTATATGCATACATTCAGCCTTGGCCTCTGTGTGTTAGGTACCAGCTCCTAGTCATTTCTGGTGTTACTTCTCTGTTCTCCCATCCAACCCAGAACTCTTGTCTTTCTAGAAATCGGACGAGAATAAAGAGGGTTGGGGTGAGGGGGTGATGGTATGTGTGTGTGTTGGTAGGAGCGAGTTTGACTGTTTGCAAGTAGTTACTTCACAGTTTTAGCTGACAGATGTGTTTCAGCCAGAATTCAGATACCATGTGAAGACCTTTTCTGAGATCCTGGCATTACATCGCTTTGTCACGAATTGTCAGTCTCACTCGTGCAGGACTCATGAGACATGATATTAGCCAAGCTCTTACTAATGAGTCTAATTTTGGGCTCCTTAACTGTAGAGAGCAAGGGAGGGCCTATTGTATAGAGAGTCTAGAGAAGAATAATGAAAATAATTAAGGAGCTTGAAGCTGAGAACTTCTGAAGACAGGATGCAGGAAGACAGATTAGACACAAAGGCCTTAAGATTATTTCACAGAGGATAGCCATTTCCACTGAGGTCAAAACAAGGGACTTTATAGCAGAGGCATTTAGATGCAAAATCAGGAAATGGAAGGGTTGTAAAACTCTAAAACAGTTGACGATGCATTGGCTGTTTCTTGTGTGACTGTGACAAGTGGAACCCCAGGACTACCTGTTAAATATTGTTAAGGCAGCATTCTGTAAAGGCTGCTGTTTGTATGAATTTTCCCCCTCTGGCATTCAAATTTTGAAAGAATTGAGTAGTATCTGCCCAGTCCACGTACCTTTCAAAACAAGGGGGAGGGATTTTTTTTTTTAACTCAGCACTTTATGCAAAGGTTTTGTTGAGATTGATCGAGTCCATTCTCTGTAGTTAGAACTCTACATGCTGTACTAAGCGTATTTTATACACACTTGATAAAGACAGTAATCTCTGGAACCAGTTTCCAGGCTTGCTCACTCTGGGACGAGAGATGGTAACCCTTATCTGCATGGTCCCTGTGGGAGACTGCAGTTGTCCTGCCTGGGCTCTGGGGGGACCCAGTGAGCATCCCTTTGATGTATCCCACATCACCTCATCTTATCTGTGCACGGTTGCCACAGTCTCATTTCAAGAGAAAAATAATCACAAAAAGCTCTGTTTCTACTGATACACCTAATCAAGGTCCCATCTTTGAGAACTGAGTTCTTGTTAACTTGTTTCTTTGAGCGATTCTGCTTTCCTATAATACACTGCTCAAATCTTAACTGCTTCTATTTCTCGTTAAACCTCCACATTGTTGGACAATTTGTCTGGTCTCGAGTTTCCTTATTACTTGGAATTTGTTAATTGTTTTCATGCTTCCTTGTGATAACCATTGGTCCCTGGGGTTTCAGAGTCACTGCCCTAGGGAATCATGGTACTCCCTTTAGCCTAAAAAGACTTCTGAGATATGTGGCTTGTATTCCAAAACAAAACGTATATAGACAAAATTATATAATCATAAAATTGGATAAACATGAAAAATTATTTTCCACCCTAGAGATTCTGAAGCACCACCTGTCATTTATTAGGTTGTCCAGGCCTAATATGGATGAGACATTGTGACTTTTGCATCCTGGGCAACAGCTAATTTTAAATAGAGCTGTCTTACCCAGATTGAGGCATTGGCTCCCAATTAAGCAAAGTTGGAGTTGACTTCTGGCTACTTCAAGCCCAGTCTTGTTAAAGACCCATAAAAGCAGCCATAAGCTGTACTCAGTTCTGGTTGGAACTTGATCATTTCATGTTTGAGACTTGTTCCTGACTTTCTTGAGTTTTGCCTCTTAAATAATTGGCAGTTGCAACTGGAGAGATGTCATTCTCATTTCACTGTCCAACTAAAATAAGATGGGAGTGCCTTACATGGTGCTAAAAATGGCTTTTATGCTCCTGTGGCAGTTTTCTGTCTAATCAGAGGGCTTTCTTAGGCAAAGAAGAGACACTTTAAGCTCACAAAAACCCTTTGCTCTCTGGACATCTTTAATAGATTTCAGCCTACCTCTTAACAACCTCTCTCCCCCTTCCTAGTCAGAGGAAAGATGTTTGCACAATAATCCTTAATTAAGATACTGTCCCCAGAAATTGTCAGCTGTGGTGGTTTAGAACTGCAGAAATCTCTTGTGAGAAAAACAACTGTGCCTAACCATAACAATTAAAAAACATTATTTACATAGTCATAATAATCCACTAATAAGTGTTATCATCTTAGAATCATTTGGGAGACAAGTCAGGGTAGATAAGTGGAATTTTTAACCCTGGTACACAAACCATGAGAGATGAATAGAGTTTTTTTAAAAAGTGCCTTTCAGGCTTTTGAGGCTGTGATAAAACATGTCTGATTTTCACACAAAGAGAACAATGGTTACAATGACAATCACCATTTTTTAAGTGGCCACCATGTGCCAAATTCTGAACTCAATAATTTATAATTATAATCCAGTTAATCTTTTTACCCAGCCAGAAGGTAGACATTACATATTTTACAGGTGAGAAAACTGAAACTTGGAGAAGCTGAGAAAACTGTTGTCACCCTTACTCTTCCCAGACTTACTTTGTGGTTAGTATGACTTTATTGCTGGAAGACCTCAAGTGTTTTAAGTAAATTGTCCCAAAATTATTTCAAAAACTGTCAGAATTTGAATTGGTAGATCAAAGAAAGACCTGTCATATTTTTTTATTCTAGAATTATGAGATAGGAAAAGCAATGGTATGTGACTCATGACAACTGATTTCCATAGCCATCGTTGGCCCCATCATATAGCAGTGTTGTATACAGTTGATAGCTTCCATTTCCTTATTTGAACACTTTGAAATGGGACAGTTTCTAAAGTCCTACACCTTTTGAAATCTAAGACAGCTGAAGATACTCAAATTTACATTTTGAGATTGGAACATCAGAGTGAATCTTCTATTGTATACCAGCCCTCGTAGGCATAACTGTATATGAAGCCTTTGATCATTTCATGAGTGGCAAAATGATACTCACTTTGTACATTTCTGCTGGCTATCTCAGTCACAACCCACTTCTTGAGTAATGCCTCATGCAGTGTCATAATGGCGTCAGGATGCCAGTTAGAGCAACAACATTGCCCTGCTAGATGATCATCAGTGTCAGGAGATGCGGCAGATTCCTGTTGCTTGATCAAGATGTTTAAAATCCCATTCTGCACAAACGGAAATGCTCGGAAGGATATAATGAGAGGTAATAGTAATTTTTAGATTGCCTGTCAACCCTAAGCCCATTTCTATCCATCACAGAAATGATATAACCCTCACTTCTTGTGCTTTGCTGATTTGCATAACCAACAGCATCAATACCTCTCAATTTCTTTTTCCAGCTTCCCACTAAAACAGATCCTTGATTTGCAAAGTCATAATATATTCTGGCATAGACTATTCACTCCTTGAAAAAATGTGTAAGTTGACCACCAATTAAGTATAGAAATCTATTAAAATACAATACCAAATAAAAGCTTAATATTTTAAATCCAACAATACACTTGGTAGCAAGACATCTCTTTATGCAGTTGCATGGAGCCCTAGAAGCTATCTTATGGTCATATTCTCTACCATCTGGTCTTAAATTGCTAATCCCTACGAGAATTCCCATCCAGCAAGTATGGGTGGGGAAAAGCAGCTGCTTCCATGCTGGTTGATTTGGTATATTAATTAAAACTTATGTATAATTATTTGCTGAAGGTGTATGTATGTAAAAATCAGCTTGTGTGAGTTGAGCTCTAAAGGGAATGAACTTAGTTCCCAGAAAGGGAAGGAATGTCATCAAGAGAATGTTGGCTGGCCTCCCAGACAGGTCCCTACAAGATGATCTTTCCCTCAGTGGATTTGCCATAGTTCAGTATGATGCTGTCAGCCTTAAAGACCAAGAAATGGAGTCTTGAAGTGCTCAGGTTCATGATGCCGTTTGCTGCTAACAAAACTCACAAGAGACTAAGTTACAAAAAGAGAATGTCAATCCTTTAGTTAATGAGAAATATGACTTTGAGTTGGAACTGTCCTTTCTCTTATCCAGGGCCAAAGCCTTCACTTACACACACAAATCCTATTCCTTCTCACTGACTGGAAATACTTGGCTTCTGCAATCTTCCTGCTTTCTCCTCTATCAACAAATTTCTTATTTTTCTGTCATCAGTTAGCATGCTATATAATATCTTCCATTGGGGGTGGGGGGAAACTCTCCCTAGGTCTTATATTTCCCTTCAGGCACCATTCCATTTCTCTGTTGCCTTTCTCAGCAAAACTCCCCAAAGAAGTGGTACACATATTTGATATCTCCTCTTTCCCACCTCCTGTTCTCTCTTCAACCCACTGCAAAGAGGATCTCTCCTTTATCATGCTATTAGAACAAGATGGGATAGAAAAGCACAGAAAGATCTAGCATTGCAAACAGCATGTCTTCTCCCCCAAAGAACCTCTATTTATAAAAAATTCTGATTTTCAAATTGCATTTGAAGGAAAAAATACTTACTAATTTTTCAATCAGCCTGGGTGAAATACACAGAAGTTCAGTCGAGATTCTTTCCCTGAGCTCCTCTGTTTGCTGAGTGCCACTTGCAGAGATTCCGCTTGCGGACCAGTCAGTTAGGAGAATGGTGTATGATACAGATGCTTGGACTGTTCCTATGAGCCCTGACGCCTGTAGCTCTTCATAAGTCAGTGACATGAAGTGAAGCCCACGTGTGTTTGTAATAATAGTCTCATCAGCTCCCTTTGGAACCTGCTCTATCCTTGCCTTAGACTAAGGCTCTTCTATAGAATGTTGCAGTAATCACATCTTTGCATAGTAGTGAGCCCAGGTCATTCATTTCCTGTTCTGTGATTTACTCTAGTCAAGGTCCCCCACCACTTCCATGTTGCTAAATTCAATGATAAATTCTTTATCATTTTGTTCAGCCTCTGAAGAGCATTTGACATGGTTGACTCCTTGAAACATTTTCTTTCATTTTCTGGGCTACCAAGTGATCTCACTGGCCACTTGGTCTCAGATTTCTTTGATGGCTCTCCTTTCTCTATCCTGCCTCTGCATGGCTGTTTGCTCCTGGGATCATTTCTTGGCTTTCTTATCTGTCTACCTTTTCTCACAGCATGATGGCCTCAAGTCTCCCATGACTTTAAGTACCAACTATACACTCTTTCAAATTTATGTCCCCAGTCTCAACCCCATCTCTGAGCTTCATGTTAATCAGTGCCACCCTTACACCTAAGATATGCAAAATAAAGCAAGGAAAATTATGAATAACCTGTACAACCAAGTCAGTGTTACTTTATTTGAATGGCGTATGTTGTACAGGATATGAAAACATCTGAATACACCTAAATTAAGCCAGCCAGTTGCCCTGGGTTAGACTGAATAGTTTCAGATTCTGATAACCTTGGTTCTTTATAGGACCTGAGTGCTGGGAAATGTTCTGCTTTCTTGACACTTTTCTTAACAGGTATTCACAGACTGACTGGTCATCGTTAACTGTTGTGAACCACTTGAAATAAACCATTTGCACTTGGTCCTACACACATTAGGGGTGGCTCTGAAGCTAATGTGGCTAATTAAATGACTTACATTGCCACCTAGATGTCTACTAGGCATCTCATAATGGGTCCAAAACACAAAACCCATTCTCTTAATCTTCTCCATCTAAGTGAATAGCTCCATGATTGACTTTTAATTATTCAGGCCCCCAATTTATATGTTATCCTTGTAGATTTTCTTTCCTTCCTCTTCTCATCTACATCCAGTCCAACAGCGAATATCAGCCTCTGACTTCAAAATAAATCCTGAATATGATCACTTTTCACAGCCCCCATTTCTTGTACCATAGGCCAAGCCCCTGTCTTTTCTTTCTAGGACTACTGCAATGTTTCCTGAAACTGCTTCACAAAATGATACCTGTGAATCACCAGGGGATACTAAGTGCAGATTCTGATTCAGTCATGAATGTGGCCTGAGATTCTGTATTTATCTCGAGCTCCCAGGTGGCACAAGTGCTGCCAGCCAATAGACCTCAGGAGAAGTAATGTATAATCAAGTATAAAACACTGCAGATGATGACTGGGCTATGAGGAACATAAACCAGGGTTAGAGAATAACCGCTCTTCAATCCCTTTCAGTCTTTTATGTAACTAGAGTGATCTCTTTAAAAATTACATCATATCATGTATCTCCCTACTCAACCCCCTCACAATCCTCTACCTCCTTGGTCTCTCACTATACCTTGAATCAAACGAAAGTTGCTTAGCACCAGGCCTTATGAAATTTGGCCTGAAATCTCTTCGAGGTCTGCTCCTACCACATCTTGCTCAGTGTGAGCAAAGCTGTTCTCTCCCCTGAATACATCCAACTTTTTCTACCTCAGCGTCTTGACGCTTCCTAGTCTTCCTGTCTAGATTACTTTTCTCCTTATCAGTCAGGTTTCTTTCTGCTCAAAAGAAGTTCTCTGAGAGAGGATATCTTTGCACTATATAAAATAAGTTAGATTTCATTTCCTTGTTTTTTTTTTTTTTCTGAACACAAATTATCTGTGACAGGCAGAATAATGCCCAGAACCTTGTGAATATGTTACAAAAGGAATTTTGCAGATGTGATTAAGGATCTTGACATGGGGATATTCTCTTGGATTACCTGAGTGGGTCCAGTGTAAGGGTTCTAGTAAGAAGGAGGCAGGAGAATCAGAGTCAGAAACAGGAGAGGTGACAATGGTAACATCAAGGTTGGAGTGATGCACTTTGAATATGGAGAAAGGGGCAAGAACCAAGGAATCCAGGTGGTCTCTAGAAGCCAGAAAAGACAAAGAAATGAAATACTCTGCTAGATTCTTGAGGGAACACAGCTTGGCTGGCACCTTGAATTTAGCCAAGTTCCATTTTGGACTTCTGACCTCCAGAAATTTAATTTAATAAAAATTTAATAAAAAACAATGAAGTTGACTTTTTTAAGCCACGAAGTTTGTTACAACAGCAGTAGTAAACTAATACATCATCTAAAGTTGGTGTTTGCTTTTTTTCATGTTAATTTATTTGCATCTTCCCGATTAGTATGCAAGCTACATGAGTGGAGGAACATCTGTTTTGTTACTTGCTGTATCCCTGTGTGTTTAGTTCTTAGAACAGTGTTTGACACATAGTGGGTGCTCAATAACTCTTGGTTGAATAAATGAATTATTAGACTGGATACTCAGGTTAATTGACTTGGACAGTGTTTATATCAGTCAAGATTAAAGGAGAGAAGTAGAATCACTAGGATAGACACACATACAGACACATGAATTATACCTTTTGCAATTTTGGAATTTAGTTAGGGAGTTCCTGTACTGCTCATTGTCTTCACATCTGATCTGATGCTAGAGCTTAACGTCCCCAGAACAAGCAGTTGGGAAGGGAAGATAAATATAAATTGGAAAGGAGTAAGAACAAGCTGGGAAGACAGATTGGAATCCACAGGGATGATCAAAGTGTCAGTTCTTGCTGCTTCTGACTTTGATGGAATGAGTATCCTGCAGAAAGCCAGGAGCCATTCATTGTCTGTGGCTAAACACACACACTTGGCCCAGGAGTTAGTGATGCTGAAGGAGATCCAAGGGAAGGTGAGGAGTTGCGAGCTTGGCTGCAGTCTCAT
Source organism: Camelus dromedarius (assembly GCF_036321535.1). NCBI lineage: Eukaryota > Metazoa > Chordata > Mammalia > Artiodactyla > Camelidae > Camelus > Camelus dromedarius. The sequence goes on from NC_087437.1 coordinate 35,484,577, forward strand.
GCCAACAACATGAGTCAGAAGATAAGTAATGTGTATGAGCAACATGATGATGCCTCAAATCCACCCTCCAAATTCACCATGAGAATCTCTGTGGTAGTCAATCCACTCGAACAGGAAACATCCATATGTAAATGTACAACTAGGGATAACATATAATCAGGATATTTAATGGTATCAGATTTTGACTGTCTTGTTACTGGTGCACCTGCATAATGGGTACACATGCCTACCCACACATGTGTAGGCATCTCTGCCAGGCATTCAAGAGTACTCTTAAAACAACACTTGGAAGGTCAATGGAAGTCAATGAAAAATATGCCTGTTTGATTCATGTCTTTATTTCTTCAGACATTTCTCTCTCTTTTTCTTTTTTTAGCTGTCACATTTTTTTTTAAGATAATATTTTCAGTCTAATCTGGTCTTAATGTTCTGGGATCCATTTTGTCTCCTCAAGAGATTTTGTTTTGAGCAGATTTATTACATTGATTACATTGTGAAACATCTTTGCTAAGCTCCTGATATTTGAAGAGTGGGAAGGTAATAACCATTACCAGAAATAAAAGATTTCATTTTGTTACATTGATTACGTTACAAAACAACTTTGCTAAGCTCTTAATATTTGACGAGTAGGAAGGTAATAGCCATTACCAGAAATAAAATATTTCATTTTCAACAATCAAGCAAAAATGGATTTAAGAAGATGGGGAAGAACTAGGACTTTCCCCACTCAGGTTGCCAGGTAATTCATTGAGTCCTCTTAGGTCAGGATACATCTCAAATTTTCTCCTCCTTTTTTCTCTTCACTTTGGTTTTCTAGGTCTTTTCACCAGTATTAGGTGGTGTGTATAAAAACCATTGCACATAATGTTTCTTTATTCACAAATATTTCTTTATTCACAAATATCACCATATAAGTTAAGATAGAGCTGAAATAAGACAAATCTCTGCGGAGCTGCCTATATTCTTAGATTAGTTGGTTTTTTAAAAGTTTGTTTCAAAATATAGCATTTTCTAAGCCACATAAGACTTCTTTGGATTAAAGTTAGTGATGACATTGTAGCCAGTCATACCATTTTATTATGCTCTTCACAGTAACTGAATTGAGACCTCTGGGAAGATTAATGAACAACAGAAAGATTCTGTTTTTTCTCTTCTTACTAGAGTTGCAGGTGAAAGGGCAATTGCTTTGTTTTTTAATTTCATTTACTTTGGGATAAATCTATATTTCTTTCTGCATTGCTGTGTTATTATGTACTTTGCCAGTGAGCAGTATAGCACCGATAAAAATGCATTTACACAGCAGCACACTTATAACAAGACATTGTAGTATATTGAATTATACTTAAGTGGTTTTAGTAAGCATAATAATGAATAACTTTATTTTCTAAAGTCAAAGCCAGTTGGAAGTTGTAATTCTGGACTCCCTGTACATTTGTACCATCCAGTCAGGCTTAGAACTGGAATCATCCTTGATTCCTCTCTTCCCTTCACCACTTAGAGTCAATCAGCCTACAATTCTTTTAAATTTTTAATAATCCCTATTTTTATATTCATACACTTCTTTTCACTATTACTACGTCCATCCAAAAATAAGGACCTCAGTCTTATGTCCTTACAGTAGCCTCCACACAGAACCCCTAACTTCCAATTCCTTCCCTTTCCTCCAGTTTATTCTGCCAGTCAGTCTGCTTAGCCTTCCTACCATATTGCTGTTATCCTGACATTGCTCCCAAGCTTTTAATGTCCTGTCCTACCACCTTCTGTAGGATGAGCAAAAACTCTTGAGACTGATGTGCAAGATCTATATAATCTCCCCTGTTCATTCTATGCTGTTCACCCCTGCCTTTGAAACCTAGTTGAGTAGAATTAGAATAATCAATAGAGCCTCTGAGTTGAAGGGAGCTCAGATTTGAAACCTGAGTGATCTAGAAGGTGAGAGAGTATGAAGAGTGAAGGATGCAGTGAAAGTTGGATTTGAGAGGGAGTTATAGAAAGTTAGGGGAGAGAGAGGAGAGATTTTGGTGGTAGCTATATGGCCAATGAGATATTGAGTAAAAGGCGAAAAAAGGGGCTTTTAGATAGTTTACTATGGATTATGTGTAGAAACTCTCCTGTTATTTTAAGTGACTTAGGAAAGATAAATACTAGTTCTCAATTTTTTTCTCTGCCCAGTGATTTTTAAAAATGTGACCAACACCTTGTGATGGAGTGGGAACCAGAAGAGCCAGTTTTGTTTCCCTCATGAAGCCCTTCAATAAACAGAAAAGCTAAAACTGGAAGGAGTGCAATGAAGGAAGGGGTTGGCTTATGGTGAATTTACAATGTGAGGACCTAGTGTAGATTAGGGGCTAAAGAACACTTCTCCGTGTCAGTGGTGTTTATGCAGAAACTTGTCAGATGACAGTTGGGGGAATAAAGGGCATAATCCATGCAAAGTGTTTAGCACGGTGTATGATGGATGGATATTAGCAATGCAATTACTTCTAAAAATTTAGTGTTCTTGTATCTTCTTTAAAACTAGATGGTAAAAACCATTCATGGTAGGTAGAGCCACTGTTTTCTGCTTATTTTGTATCCCTGTAATGTCCAGCATTCTACCTTGCAGTGAAGTTTAGTTAAAAGAACACAAGATTAGAGTCTAGTAGACAGGGACTAAAATCATGACTTATGAGCTGTGCAACTCTAGGAACAATATTTAACTGGGCTACATTCTTCTTATTTGTAAAACAAGCATTATACTACTTCAGGGGATTTCTGGGATGATTAAAAATATGTTGCATAGTAAAGGGTAATTTATTACTATTTTAATATTTAAGTAATAAATATTTCCTTATATAAAGGCATAAAAATGGTATTTTAAATTACATATTAATCATTTGAAATTTATGATAATTTGGTTGTAGGTGAGAGAAGTTTGTATCTATAGATGAGTGTGGTCAGCAAAGAAATAATGTAATGGTGATATCTTCAAAGATTAAACCTCTTAGGGAAACAACTTCTATCCAAAATCCCAAAAAGTATAAAAAGAAAAAAACAAAACTCACCCATAATCTGTTTCTACCTAGTCTCTGTTTATAAAACAATCTAAAAAGTGTTTAGAAATAATGAGCTATTAACACTGATTAGTTATCTATTAATTGAAGAAGTGCTTTAAAAATCTAGACTCAAAAACACTGTAATAATTCCTTTCTTTGCAGTTAGAAATACTTAATTATTTAACAATTATTTAACAAATACTTGAAATTTTCAATTTTGGAGTAGTTCATTTTTTTTTACTTATTTAGGAAGGTCATTATAATTACTATGCAAAGATTTTACTTTTAGAGGAAGTATACACTATTTATTTTAGTCTTCCTTAATTTTTTTCAAAAGTGCACGTCTTGTGAAAGGAAGGATTAAATACCATTTGCTATGGTAGTCTGCTCCTGGCTTTCTGGGAAAGGTATTACTTTGGTTGATGATTTTTATCTATAATTAAATTTCCTTTTTGCTCTCAGAGAGAGCCAGATCCTCATTATAATTTGTATTGCTTCATATTCACTAAACTATGTATGAAAAAAATCTTTGTTTTATAGTTTGAGGAGAGTTTTGAAATTACTGCGTGAAGATACTTGAAACTTTTGCCTCATTGAAAAGCACTGGATGTTTTGAGAAAAATCAATAAACCATATTCCTACTATAACCCAAAGGGAACAAAGTTACTGAGGTTTGAAATAGCTTACCCCCAAATCATAATTCCTCTAGCATGAAGATTTGTGGAGTACCCTTTGCAGCTAACAGCTAATCATACCGAACGTGGTGAATTATTTTCGTTATGTAAAATAAACTTAGTCACTGCACAGTATAAGAAATGTTCAAATACTTTCATTAAAAACACAACGTTATGCATGCTATTAATTTTTAAGATACATTACCAAATAGGTCATGAATATTAAGTGAACATATTTGTTCTACCCTTTAAAACACACACACATTAATTTATAGTTAGGATAGAAAGTTCATCTTCACAGTATGAAACGAAAGACAGGAAGAATATGTACAGTTCCCTTCACTTAGCCACAAAATGATTCAACTGAAAATCTCAAATCATTCAAAAAGTTGAGCACGACTGTGATTATCCTCGCCAACATATATTGTTCAATGTTCACAGGCACAAATTCACAATTCTCCAGTTTCTCAGCCTCAAAGGCTGCAATGCCACTGGTTACCAGTGGGTGGCAGAGTGACTTCTTTTTGTGGGGCATGTTTACATTTAATTCTGTCCATTCCATAGATAACTCCCAAGTAAAATTTGCAACCAGTCAGGTGCAAATATCATTAGGTTTGTGAGTCTCAAAAGATAATATTGATGAGAACACATTTCCAAAATTCCATTTACAGATGGAAAAGTTATATTTAGAAGTGTGTTCTTTGAGATACAGGGTTTGTACTAGATATTTCTGAATTACTAATTAATGGATATTGTTCATACATCAAGAGTCTTTATGCACAACGTGAGGTTCACTTGTGATGTTCATTATTAAAATATAAGAGCAATGGTTGTCTCTCTACCACTGGTTCCAAACTTTGTCTATTCATAAGTCTAGTCTTGAAATAACAAAATATATTTTGCAACTCTAATAGAACCAGGTAAGAACTATACAGTGTAAGCATAGTGCTTTGAGGTCAGTGCGTGGGGATGGCAGTTTACTACTGTGTAATGGGGACAGTGAAGAGATGAGAGGATGACATATGAGTCCATCTTGTCTGAACTTCTCAAAGTTCTATTACTAATTCACTTCTTCTTTGTGCTTGAAAATATTTATTTTGGCAGTTAATAAAAAAAGGAATTCATGCCTATCACTTTTTTAACCGTTTGGCATACTCAATATAGTCTATTTACCTTATTTATTGTCTAATATCTGCACCCCATCCCCACCTCCACCACACATGCTAGACTGCCTCATACACACACCAGGACATGAACTTCATGAAGGTAGGAGGAGTTGTTAGCTTTTGGTTTTGGTTTTTGCTCCCATATATCCCCAGTGCCTAGAAGAGTGATTGGCAGAGTATAGATGCTCAGTAAATATTTATTGAATAAATGATTAAATAAATGAAAGATAAATATTTGCAAGCCCTACCAAAGAGGAAAGAAGAAGGAAGAAAAACACCAGTAGTTCTATCAGATCATTGGCATCATTTTTGTGTGACCCCTGAAGGATTATTTGCTTGTATTATTTATATTGTATTATTTACATGATGCAATCATATGATATAAACAAAACTGCACATTCCAATTAGGTCACTTTTCCTGATTAATACTGCTCACTGTAGACATTTTTGAGAATAAGGATCAAAAGAAGTTGCCTAGACTATTACTACATAGAATAACTGTATTAGTATTTTTGGTGTTTTTTTCCCCCAGAGTTAAACTCTTTGTGTTTTCCTATGCAAGTCATGCCAATTCTGCCTGCTGACTGGTGGTGGTTTCACATTTTCTCTCTTCTATACCCCTAGTCTAAGACACTCTCAGTCACCACCCTCTTGCTTGGATTATTGTGATTGCTTTCTAAATTACTGTCTTCACATGCAGTCTTGCCTGTCTATGATGCTCAGTTTCTGCTTTTACCACCATATGCTTTCTTCCATAAAATGTTTATTTCAGTTCCCTCCTTGATATTCTTCAGTGGCTTCCAATTGACCTTCGAGTGAAATCCCCAAAGCCCCTGTGTGATACAATTAATGACTCTGTCTCCAGCCCCAGGTCTTGCCTGTCTCTCATTTTCTGTGATCTGGACATACTGTACTTGAATGTGTCAGTTTCTTTCCTGCAATCCACCTGAGGCAATATTTCCCTTATTACCTATATCTGCTTGGTTAAATCTTCTTTATTCAAATTTCATTCAATTGCTTTGAGGATGGGAGGTGGTTATTGCCCAATCACTAGAGTGATGACAGTGTCTGTCACAGGGTGAGTGCTGTTGTTGCACTGAATTTGTGTTTTCATCACATCCTATCTTACAGGCTAGTTTTTAAGGGTATTTATTGCAGGAACAGTTACAGACCCAAGAAGAAAGATGAGATAATGAGTGAATTCTGTTTCTCATTGGATCATTTAATTATCATGTGCAGTTTAAAAATGACATGGTTCAGGTTGCTTAATGTGAATTTTATAGATGGAGAAAATCATCACTTAAGTTTTTTGGCAATGAAATGGTCATTATGCTGTTTTATGAAACTTGTGTGTGGGAAGAAAAACACTCCTTGTGTAATAAATCAACTAACAACATCTCATTTGTGTGGCCTAGGTGTCATTCTAATAGTTTAAATGTAACAGTAGTTGTTGGAATGCATTGTTGTCAGACATTGCCTTGAGTTAGCGATTCTTAATACCTGATTGAAGTGAAGAGGAAAGAGAGCTGATTGATATTTTAATATTAATCAAAAGGGATGTAGTGTAAAAAGAGTTGAAGAAATTTGTCTGAGACTGTAAGGAGGGATGTTGAAAATTTGTGCATATACATTGGAAATTCTTAAACATATATGTGGCATATACTGCCCAAGGATAAATACTGAGAGAAATAACTTTAAAATCTCAACTTTCTTGTGTTATTTATGTACATGTGATTATGCTTCAGTCAACTGAATGCAAAAAAAAAAATCAGTGAACAGTTTCTTTCCCCTATACCCTCCTATGCTCTATCATAGATGTATGAACAAGGATAGTACCTCAGTCAGGGCTGAAAAAAAAAAATGAGAGAGAGAGTCTGGGCCCTTATACCTTGCAGAAGAGAGCAGCCTTGTTAACTCAGACTTTTTGTGTGAGAGGGAAATAACTTGTTGAAAACACTCTCAATTTTGAGCCACTCTAGTTCATCTGTTGAACTGATACCCTAATTAAAGAAATGGTCACCAAAAATAGCAGTACATTTTAAATGGATTTTGATGTGACACTGGGGAAGGAGCAGCAGAAGATGAAAGCCAGCTGAGAGGAACTACAGCCAGTTTTCCTGAGTAGGGAGCATCTCTGAGTTTTCCAATCTCACAGTCTAATGAAAAAATATAAATCTGTTTCTTAGTCTTTCAGTGTCATTTGTTTATTCTCACCTTTTAGAAGCACTTAACATGTTTAGTAAATAATGATTCTTCATCTAGATGATTGCTTTTTTTTGATCAGTTCTTCCTTTAAATGTCTTTTGAATATTGGTGATTGATGTAATCGATGTAATTGGAAGAACAAAAATGATCACGAACTGAAAATTGAATTCTTAAGTATCTGTCTTAGAAAGATTTTCCAGTTTTTAAATGGAACCAGAATTTTTTTTTTTTTTTTTTTTTTGTAGGAGAGTTCAAAGTGGGTGAGTATCAAATAGGTGCTGACAGGAATGGTGAATGACCTTGCTCAGCTCATCAAGCTCAGACTATTGAGAGGTTCAGAGATTCAGGGAAAGGTGCTCCCTGTCATGATTAATTTGGACAAGAGTGTTTTCATTATCTGTTGCTCCAAAATTAATCAGAACAAAGCTTAATGGTTAAAACAACAACCATTGATGATAGTTTCTGCAGGTCAGGATTTGGGGAGGGCTCTGTTCATCAGTTCTTCCTTGAGATATCTCATTCAGTTGCAGCTAGATACATGCTGGGCTGGAGGATCTGCTTCCAAGGAGACTCACATACATGGCTGGCAAGTGGTACTTTCTGTTGTTCAGGACCCTTACTTCTCTCCATGTAGACTTCTCCATGTAGTTAAGTGTTCTCTGGGGAAAACAGTTGGCTTCTCCTAGAGCAAGCCATCCAAGAGAGCCAGGTGGAATCCTCAATGATTTTCACGACCAAGCTTCAGAAGTCACATACCAACACTTCTGTTGTACTATCGATCATGTTAGTGTGGGAGTGAAGTATACAAGGAGGTGGCTTGAGTACTGGCATCTACAAAGGATAACCTAAAGGTATCAAGAATCATAGGGAAAAATAGAATAGAGTGGCTGAGTTGGAATTGCAGAACTGAGTCCATCCTTACCCCTGCTGTGTATTGGATGGTGGGAGAAAAGATTCTTGTAGCTAATGAAACATCAAGTTAGATTCTGAAAGATACCAGCAGTAGTAAGATTCTTTGATTCTGAAGAATCTATAAGCGGGACTAGAAGGAGCACTGATTGCCCTCCCAGATGGAGCCAGGAATGAAGGTGTTCTGAGGACTGGAACACCACCCAGGAGAGCTGCCGGTTAATCTGATGGAGGAAGTGTAAAGAATTAGACTGCTCAATCCTCTATATCCTTATCTATTACTAAAAGGATTTTTTTTTTTCCGGGAGTGGATTCTGACTATATTGTCCTTACCCACTGACTTTTTGGAACAAATTTGTATATAGTCATTTTGTAGCTGTCTTTTGTTTCTCAGATTCTACTGTGGAAAATTTCCCACATTAATAGTATTCACTCATGCAGTGAGATTTACCAAAGACTCAAAAGCCATAGTGCTATAAGGGCAGGGATCAATTTCCTTGGCAACTCAGCCCATTTCAGACAGAAGGGCTCTGCTTGTCTCTGTTTTATATGTTGCAGCTATGCATGGAAAGTTTTTTTGATAAAATTGTTGGGAAAATGCTCATCTGCAACATCAATTTAAATAGCTGTATCCTATATGTGGATATAATATAAATTATTTAAATAATTCTATTATGAATATTTAGGTGGTTTCTTGCTTTTCTGTATTATAAACATCTCTGTGATAAACATTATCACATGAGTAATATGAATACTATTTGTACTCATCCATAATTACTTATTCACTTTACTCCTAGAAGTAGGCTTCCTGGGTTGAATTACATATTCCTTTTTGAGATTTTAAAATAAGTATTGCCAAATCATGCTTTCGTCTAGAAAGCATGCTGGTGGAGGCTGGAGCTAACCTTCCTGAGCTCTGCTTCCTAACCAGCTATGTGACCTTTATTTAGCAAATTACTCATTCTTACCTATAACGTCAGTATCTACCTCACAAATTTGTTAAAAGGAAAAATGAGGTAGTTCATATAAACTACTTAGAACAGTGTCTAAAACAGAATAAAGACTCAATAAAGTTAGGTCTTATTAGCATCATTATTATTAACTGGAATTTTGTGTCCAAATCTGGTGTCTTTATCTCCCTGTTTTTATTTTTGACCAGACTCAAAAGCAATTTTCCTCCAATAATTACTCTAGAGCCTGACACTTTCTGTTAACATGTTCTATAACCAGTTTCTGTAAATGAGTCAGAAGCATATAAAAATTCAGTTAATGTATATGAAAAGCCACATAGGGCAGACAGCTGGCTTGACTTTCAAAGTCTTTCATAATCTGAGACTTCCATACCATGCTGTCTTTATTTCTACCCTATTGCTTATCCTAGTTTACTCTTTTTTTCCTACATCCTCAACAGATAGCAATAAAAACATTTAGGGATGACTTTCTTCTCTTAGTAAGCAACTTTTGGGAACATTCCCCACTTTATGTACATTTATTTTAAAGTAATGAACACTTACACCTGGATTAATGTAGTATGAATGTTATAACTTATTAAAAATACAGATTGAAAGGTGGGATAAAAAATAAACATAAAAATAATTCTTTCCCTTGCTCAATGCTTTTCTACACAAAACTCATTTTGGAAAAGCCACTGGTATAGGCTATATATAAACATGTCCAGTGATAGGGAGTTAATTCCTCAGTGAGTTGGTTCCTTTTGTTGTTGGACAGCTCTAAGTTGTTAGGAAGTTCTTGCTTTTATTGATCTGAGAAAAAATTCTAAAGTTAATAGTCACCTACCATGAGTAGGCCCTGAGTTTAGTGCTTTAAACACATTATTTTTAATCTCATTATATCTGAAAGCTGGGTGGTATTTTTTCCCCCAACTATAGATGAATATATTAAAGAGAAACAGTTTGCCCAGCAGATGATCAACTCTTATCTTTTAACTCTAGTTCTAGTCTCTAGACATGATATAAAATGAAATGGAAATCTTACCTCTTGTGGACTGTAGCTTCTACGTGCCCTTTCTAATCCCCTGCACAGTGTCACGTACATTCAGATTTAGCTTTTGTTCAAATTGTCCGTTAATCTGAAATGTCTTCTTCCTGTTCTTCTTCTTCCCCTTGTCTTTCCCTTCCCTTTGGTAATTAGTCATCTCTACGTTTCTGTGTAAAGTCATTGTACATCTCTTCTGCACAGTGCCCTGCCCCTTGGGTGAAATAGCAACATGTGAAGTCTACACCACATCATTTGGATTTTAATATTAAATTTATGGTCATTGCTTGCTTAAATGGCTTAAAATTAGTTTACAAATGACTTTCTGGTGTGGCTCCTGCCTTAAAATTCTGTATTCTCCTTACACTAGGCAGAGTTTTGGGCACATCATAGACTTTGACTCATATTTTTAGGTATTTTCTATTTTGCTTCTATTTTGCAGACATGCGAAAGTTAAGCAAAATATGGGAGAGTAAATGATGAAGAATCACAGAAGGAAAAGGTTCCATTCATTTTAAACTCATCTTTTGGTTGATGTCTATATTCCTTCCCCCTCATGATCAATTGTAATCAATCTTAGTTTCCATATCTAGTGATAAAGGTCCTTGTTCAGGTGACTTTCTAGTTCATTTACTCTTTGGGCAGTGTTTCTTTTTACTCATAAGACCTTTATCACATGTACATTTTTTTTGTAACTATTTCTTCAGTGCCCAAACCAGTTACAAGTTATGCATTACAGAAGAGGGAGAGGGTCCTGAGATTTGGGGTGATCTCATAAATCACCAGGAAAGAAGTATAATTTAATCGAGACCTTACCAGTAGGTTGAAGAGAAGAATAGGTATATTTCTTGTAAAGTTGTAGATAGAAACAGATTTCTTGGAAAAAGTCTTTTGGTCAGTCTTGTTGAGATAGCAGGTATAAAACAAAAGTAAGTGGGTAGGAGTTAGATTATACACCCATTTGGGGGGATTTCTGTAATTTGTTCTATGTAGAATATTATTAAAACTACAGTGATATAATAAAAATATTTAAGTATACCAATGTGATCTAATATCAAAGATGGGTTAAGTAAGACTGAGTGCAGACCCAAAAGTTCTGTTGGCATGTCGTCTGGTTCTTCAGCAGAATTCTTTCCCTCCTTTGAAGTTGTTGATTTTGATAGTTTTGTATCAGTTACAGATGACCATTTTCCAAGATTGGTCCCATCATTTTCTTCTTTTTGAATGCTGAAATAGGATTTATTTCAACCTATAGTTGAATAATTGTTCTTTTTATTTTTGTTTCACTTCCTACAACATACGTTTTATATTTATTCAAAAAAGGCCCTTAAAGCAGATATATGGGGGAAACAGAGCCATAGCATGACCAAATTACTCTTAAAAAAAAATTACCCAATTGGCTAGAGACACATAGAAACACAGAGTCCAGTCCTTCTGCTTTCCAGTTTAGGAATTTAAAGCTTTTTAAACTTTTGAGGAGAGTCAGTCTTTAAACACAGATAGAGGAGGGATGAGGGAGATTCTGTAACACACACACAAAAATTACAATTTTTAGGGATGTAGAGTAGTTCCTGCATCTATCTATTCTGGGTGAAGTGGATGTGTCTCTTGAGTAAACTGGAAAAAAATGTTTTTTTTCCCACTCCTGGGCTTTCATGCCAATAAAGGAGGATTGCTGCTAACAAAGAAACAGCCTTCATGCATCACCAGAGGAGTGAAGGCAACCTTTCTCATCCATCTCACTAATGGTGGATACCAAGATGCTTCAGCAGATGCAGTGAGATTGGTAGATGATTAGTGATAGCTTTGTTCCTCCCTCTTTCTGAAATTTTGAAAGGTTAAGTGAGGAGACTTTGACAATTGGGGGTGATAGCATATTTACTTGGTGGAGTACATTTAGCTTTGGAAAGCAGATATTCTTTACCTATGCTGCTCATTAGTCTCTTCCTATCCCCAAATTCTTGAGCATGCTTTTATGAAAGTGTTTTTTTAAAGTGGTCCCTATAATGAACACCGTCTCCTACCATCTGCTACAGTCCTGTGATGATAGCCAGAGTGGATTCCTTTGACTTGTTTTTAACATATAACAGCAATATTTCCTGGTGCAGAATTAGATTTACACACACCTCTGTGAAGATTTCTGATGGAATTAGATTGGGAGACGTTAAATTTTGAGAGTTATATTCACTGTGTTAAGGCTAAAGTTGCTGCACCATGGAATGATACAGTACTCCGGGTCAAGTTAGGTAGTCCTTGAGGAATGGTCCACAACCACTGCAGAGCACAGTCATCATATTTTGGGATCAATTACCATCACATATTGGCCAAGACTGTTAGTGGCTATGTCAGACTGATTCTGTTTATGAAAGTTCATTATTTACATACTTGAAATTTTTTTTCCCGAAAACATTACTAAAAAATGCATGTAGTAATCATTTGTTGAGTAACTATCACACGCAAGGCTCTGTATCAGACTTAGAGATTAGGTTTAAAAATTGCCACTTGTTTGCAGCATTCCTTAATACTCAAATTAGAATATACTGATTAGTTCCCACATTATATGACTTACAATTTTGTTGCAGACATACTTCATTTTTTTCTTATGTTATTAGTAATTTACACCTCTGTCTTCTTGCTTGGACTTCATGAGAAAGGCACCTCTGTTAGTGCTTCCTAGTGCTTTGATTATGTAAACATAATGAATGAAATAAACTTGACCCTTTTCTAGTAGGAGATAAAAATCTATGAATGGTAGAGTTGCATCCTGTACAGATTTAATTTGCATCATCAGAATAGTTCTAATTTTGAAAATATCAGAATGTTTGAATAACAAAACAAAGTGGATTTGAAGTAAGAAAGTGGACTTTTGATGGCTCTTTTATTTGAGGTGGGGCTTTTTTGGTATAATGAAAATAGAATTTTTGCTGAGTTGTGACTGATATACTGTATCAAGAACCTATAATTGTTTAGGATATATCTAATAATTCTGTATGTATTATGTCTTGTCTTTTTTACTTTAATACATAAAATCAGGATATATTTTATTCTTTAACAATGCTTACATGATTTTTGCTTTTGTTACTTTTGTAACAATACTCCAGTGACTTGGAACCATTTTCAAAAATGGGTGTTTTAATATGTACTTCCATTTCTGGTAAAAACTGACTTAATTCATACGCTGTCATTTTTGTTGCATGAAATTTGTAGTTCTCTGAAGAGCAGATGTAAATTTACATACAGAGTTTAGTTCTACTTTTTCTTGTTTTCCTTTTTTCTCTCTGGTAGCCAGGTGGGAAGTAAAAAAATCTCATCTCATGAGATCAGATCCCATTAAAAAAAAAAAGTAAGCCCATATCTGTTTGAGATTCTCAGAGTTTCACTATTATAGGAATTGGATTAAAAATATCTGCAACAAAGAGAAAAAGATAGCCTTGTTTACGTCACAGGTTCAAACTCTTAAAAATAAAACCCAGGAACAAGGTAGAGTTTTTTTTATAATTCTAAGGAAGGCAAACACATTTACATTACTGTCTATGAGAATAGCAAAAAAATACATTTATTTCCTTAGAATAGCTTTTCTTTCCATTTCAAAGAAATTGTCATTACATTTTTCCTTGTTGGGGTTAACTTGTTTTGATTTAGACAGAAAGATGTATCATGGCTAGAAATAATAAATATTTATCAGATACAGTTTATATCTATAGAATAACTATGGGCTGAAATAGTCCATTGCTTATATAGCAATACAATTTTTGTTTAATATTAGACTGTTAGTTGTAAAAATGTTAAAAATAAAAGTCACTTCAACAAAAGGAATAAGCAGGAACTGTTGAGTAACAGTATTTTAACATACTAGATGTATATTCTTAAGTTACAAACTGTATTTTTATTCATAAATAAAAATTTCATGAAAAATAGTAAAATTCACTGAATGAGTTTGCTTTAAAAATTTATTGTTCAACAAATATTTATTGAGAACCTACTATATAGCAGATACTTTGTGACTCTTTATAAATAGAATAATCCTACTCTGATGTAAAACTTATGTTTAAATGTCTGAGTCTAGGGTAGAATATGTATAGAAATAATTTAAACACTTGTAATCAAATGTTTTTGAGAACAACTTTTCCTAATCAAAGATCATGAGATTAGATGCAATGATCTCAATAAATACCTTTTAAAGTTAAGAGATGTATTCTACTTAAATAGATACTGTATCAATCAGATTCTTAGATTAAATGAACCACTCCCATTTCTATCCCTTGGATCACAGATCATATTCTGGCTGAGAGGACAGCATCAAACACTAGGCAGTATATTATAGGATGGCATTGACTCTCATGCAGTACTGTATTTCAGGTGACGTTGTTACTGAGTCTTCAAAAGCCCATTCCGATATTCCATAAGGACAGTTGTTTCTGGGGCACAGTACTAGCGAATCCCATGAATAACAACCAACTGCCCTACTTTCTTTCATTGTAAATTGCGTTTTCTTAGTCAGAAGTAATATTGTTTGGTTTAACCTGACGGTGAGTAGACATTCAGTGAGTCAACAGATGGTGTTCTTGGCAGAACATGGCAAGCAGAGAAGTCAAATTCAAATTCAGAGTAAGTGTGTAGTCCAATAAGGAAAAATCTACTCTGGGAAAGGGGTCCAAACTAACCAACTTGCTGCCAAGTGGCTATCTGGTCTCCTCGGGATATGGGCCCCTATCAGGGGCTCAGAGACAGCTGCCATTGCTAGAAAACTAGGCACTCCATAGTGATAATAGCCAAGTCGGCACTGGTGAGAGGAAGGTCCATATGTTGAGCCTATTCAAAATCTCCTTATGCCACCATGGCCACTTTTGAGTAAATATTACATGGATTGGGGAAAAAAGACTGATTAGGATCCACATGTTAGAACGACTTGTCCCCCTAATTGTTGAGAACTCCTCTTCACTGGGAATCGTCTGCTGGACATTGGCACAGGACAAACATTGTCAAATTCTGAGTTAAATCTGAGAGGTTTATCCAAACTTCTTTTTCCCAGACCATTTGGTCAAACTACTGGTCCTTGTATGTGTTCCTCACACAGTCTCTCCTCCTAAGACAAATAGACTACAATAAGTACCCTGGTAGTTTTGCCCACTGGCAGGATTATCCTTCCCTCTGTCCCCCAGAGCTACCTCAAGTGGGACTCTGAAGCCACAACAGTGCATATTAACTAATGCCACCATATTGGGCAGAGCTCTCTGTAAATCAGAAAAGTTTCCTCTGTGATCACATAGTTACAAAAAACCCCCTTTCTGTTTGGTCATAGAGAGGTGGGTTGAGGAAGTGATGACACTGCAGTAGGAATAGGCACATTAGAAACTGAGCCACCTGCTCATACAAACTTCTTGTAACCCCACTGATTAACTAACATTCCAGTTCACTTAAAAGATGTCCAGCAGCACATAAAACATGGCTTATGAGGATTTTTCCTTAAAATTTTATAGCAGTCAGGTGTCATCTCTCTCTCAGAGGTTAGAATTGCAAGGTGCAGCAAACTAATTTTTAACTCCTTCCAGGCTACCACATTCTGAAAATTCATGGGGGTAGCAGGCTTCTGAAATTTCCTGAGATTGTTTTCACAGCCACCAGCATCCACATGTTACCATGGCATTTAAACTATTGACTTCTTTCTGCTTATCAGGACCTAGATATATGATGATATCAGTATACTGGACAACATGACGTTCTGTGAGATGGTGAAATCAGTCTTTTACATTATATTACAACAGAGAGCCAAGTAGTTGACTTATCCCAGATAGAAGACAAAGAAGGTGTGCTATTGGCCTACCTTAGAGTGATAAACTGCTTCTCATACTGTCTACTTACTGGAATAGCAAAAATAAAAAGAAATGTCAGATCAATATTTATGAACCAACAGGCAAGCAGCAGCAGGTTTATTTGCTCCCTAAATGAGACCAAATTTTGGAAAAACTGCTGCAATGGCAGAAATTGCCTGACTAAATATATGATAATATTTGTCATTTAGATTGATTCAATCATTTGAGAGCTAGTGTAGAGATTTTTTTTCCAGTTACTGAGTATATGTATTACAAATATACACCTTGGTATGAGTAAATAAAGTAGCAATGATGTGAAAGATGATACATTTCCAAAATGGCTGCAGTGATTTTTCTGGTTCCATATGCTCTTCCGGAACCCTGTTACTCCCCCATCAAGAGCTAAAATCGATACTTTTGACCCTTGAATACAGTGAGATCTTGTGACTGCTTTGACAAATAGGCAGTGTCAGTTTGCCGTATTCTATTTCCAAGGCTGTGTTAGAAAAGAAGGTACAACTTGCTCTCTTTCTTGGGATGCTTGTGGTGGTTGGGGCACAACCACTGTGTTCGGAAGAAGTCCAGACTTCCTCGAGTGGCCACTTGTTGGTGCTGTAAGTAACAGCCCCAGCTCAGACTTGTAAGTGTTCTGGCCACAGCCAGCATCAACTACCAGATATGAGTGAATAATTCGACAGATGATTCTAGCTCTGAACTGATGCTACAAAGAGCAAAGATGAACTTTCACTGCCAAATCCTGTCTAAGCAAATTTATGAGCACAATATATATCACTGCTGTAAGGCACTATGTTTTAGGGTTGTTTGCTAGGGGAAGAGATAGGATTAGAGTTCCATAAGACTCACTTGAGGTGGTCTCTGCCCACAATTCTATTTTTCAAAAACCCCATTCTTACCAGTAGAAGACAATTGTCTGACTTCAGGGACTGTGAATTTAAAGCTAGTTTCTAATCATCTCTGAAATATCTTGCAATGTCCCTTTCTCCAGTGCACATTTAGCCTGGTTGTTAAATGTGGGTCCTTTTGGGAAAGCTATAGAGGAAAATTTACAGTAGGCACTTTTGATGTTATTGTAACATACTCTACAATTATATGCAATTTCTCCTTATGGAAGACATGCTAGGTCTGTGAACTGTCTCAAGTGAACTGCCCCTATACTTAGATCCTAAGAATCCAGTGATCAAACATCCACAACAAAAGATCCCTGTGGGTCAGATCATCCTGATAATCTTGCTAACACTGCTATTTAACCTAGCCATGCCTGGATTCTCTCTTCTGTTTTCAAGGTATAGTTTTTTTTCCACCTGAAGATTCTAACAGCACTTTTGACATAGAGAGCCCGTTTCAAAAGTACTGTATCCGTGCATATTCCCAGCCAACAGAGAATAGCCATCTTAGAGCTTATGCTTTTATAATATATTGGTGCTCTGAGAGTCAGTGCTATTCTTGGTGTTTTGTGAAAAGCTTTACTTAAGGCCCCTCCTACGGGACATGGTTTGGGACCCTTGGAGATACCAGGGAATGGATATCAGGCTACTTTATAAATCACTTTGATTTTTGTAGTTTCCTAAGGTGTTGGGTTCCTTCTTCTACGGTACACCAAGAATTCCTTACCCCTTAACTTTATTTACCGCCATGAATTCAGGTTTTAGTCAACCAACTTGGCAAATGTTTAGAACAATTTTCAGCTCTTAAAGCAGATGAAATCACTGCTAACTCTCTTATAATGAGAAACTATCTTATTTTAAAATAATTTCCTTTCCTTCTTAGTTTAATGTCTAAATCTATACCCATATATATTTTCTAGGATTTTATTAATCTAGATTAGCCAAATTTTGCAATTTTTTAGTGGGGTAAAGTTTTTCCACCTAAAGTTGAACATGGAAGTTACTCCCCCTTGCATCTACCCCAAGAGAGTAAACATGGTCTATCTCTGGTCTTAGATCTGCAGATAATGAGGGGTGAGGACCAAGGAGAATTGGCCTTCTTTCACAAGATAAGGGGTTGATGAGTGTATAGGGAAGTGCTGCCCAGCAAAAGGGGAGGAGAAACTGCTTCCTCTGGTGATGAAGGCTCAATGAGATTGAGGAATTTAGAGTTCTCAGAGGCATTTGAATCCTTCTGAGTCCCCATTTCAATTTCCAGGGTTCTCTTCTTTCCTAGTCAGTGGTCTGAATTTTACCTGTAAGACCTGGCAAGGATGTCCATTCAGATGATGTCATTGGACAGAATGTAATTCTTTGCTTACCTCAGCCCTGGGATGACACTACTAAGTAGCATACGCTTAGCAATTAAGTGTAGTTGTACTACTAAGTGAGGTTACACTTCAGGAGACTAGGCTTTCCCTGGTTCTCACAGTGTACCTTGAGCTGGGAATTTGGGATTTTGAGCATATTATTTATACACACACACAGATACATAAAAAATATATATATATAGTGTATATACTGGTGATTGTCTAGTACAATTAGAAGTAGGCAATTTACCCTGTAGGGTTTGTATTCTTGATGTTGTTCATACTATTCCACAGCAGTGGCTTCTCAGTGTTCTGAAGCTAGTCTCCAATGAGTTACCTGGAATAACTTAATTAAATGTTTAATCACTGTGTTTCCTGAGCTGGATCCTTACCACCTCCAAACCCAACCTGTCTATATCACCAATCTCAGATTTCTGTTTTCTTAAGAATGTGGTATCTGCAGCTGTGCCTGCAATTAATTCAGCATCCGTCAGCATTCTGATTGGAAACAAAAGCTGCTTAGCTTGCTGAAACGAAAAGGAATGGGTTAAAATACATTAGGCAGATGATACAATCTTTGGGAGGGTTCAAGATGGAGGTTTTGAAGCTGCACAGCCAGAGAAAATGTAGGCACAGTACTGTGAGCACTGCCCCAGCAAACACACCACTGCTTGCGGCCGTTGGGAGACAGACTGCAGCTTGCATGTAGGCATTAGGGATTAGCCAGAAGAAATTCTGTTCATGCTGATTTCTAAAGCCTGATTTTTTTCTCACCATTCTGAGCAGAATGGATTCCTTATCACGGCTGTGACCTCATGTGGCTCGTTTCTAAACTGAAGTTGTCGGTAGATGAGTCTGGCCTGATGAAGTCATAGACCAGTGTTCTCTCTGTAAAGATGGAAGGGAAATGAGTTCTGGCTTCTAACTTTGGTAGTAAGAGGAAGGGGTTAATTGTCTTAAGATTTCTTTCTTATGGGCTTTTATCCCAGAAAGAGAATTTACTTCCTTCCTGGCAGATGATTTAGGAACTGAACGTTTCTCCACAAAGCTGGCAGTAGCTTCATTGTTTAAGGTAATCATCCTTTGTAGAATACTGAGGTGGTAAGTCAGGTCTGAGAGCCTGGATAATGCTGTATACAGTAGTTTTGCATCGTTGATGATGCCAGGGGAATGTGTTGATTCCCCTATTGGAGCAGCTTAAATGCCTGTGTTCCAAGTACCAAGAACCTACTTTGGAAGTTTGATGTCTGTCCTTCTGAATCCTAGTAAACTACCCGAGAGTGTAAAGAGCAATGGGGTAACAGCTTTCCTACTGCTGTCTTTGTGAGTCATTAAAAAATGCTGTGCTAGATCTCATGTATGTGATTTCTGATTGTTTCTGATGGTTGTGCAAGTTGGCAAGTTTCATTATTGCTATAGAAAGATGGTAAACAGCTTCAGGTTTAATAACTTTCCATTGCAAGTAAATAAACCAATCTATAATTCAGTTTTATTTCTTTATATTAAAACAAATGGTAATTTTAATTATAAATAATTGACTAAGATTATGAGCTTTTTTATAAGTGGTTGTGAAATTGAGATTTTTGATTTAATATATTGAAATCTTGACAAAATTTAGATGATACAAGGAAATAGAGGAAAAATAAGTTAATGATACAAAAACGTACGGTTCTCTGGTTACATTCAGTGTTGTTGGCCTCAGTTTTGCAGGAGACAGATCAATCTGTCATCAATCATAGTAGGACAGTTTGTTCTAAGAACCCTGACTATGGCGGCTCAGCCTGAGAGAGAGGCTGTGGTTGCGTTTCACTGTCTTCCTATACAAAGAGGGATGGCCCTGGTTACAGCTCTGAAGTCTCTCAGTTATTTTAACACTCCATGTGTCTGTCTATACATATTTAGACATAGTCACCAGTCCAATTTGATGTTTCAGCTTTTACGATTTGCTGTGGCAGAGTAAAACAGAAAAGAAATAGAGACAGAAGCAGAAATGTTTGTGAACGGTTCATATGACAGGTTTCTCAGGGGAGCAGTTTCAGTTGGCTACTGTGGGTTGTATATTAGCATTCGAATGTCCTAGATATCACCAGCTTATGACTTAACACTTTTTTTTCAGTGTTCCTATGACGATAGTCTGAATATTGATTGTGTGAAGTCTGGGCTTGTACTTGGCTCACTTTCTCAAATATTTATGGATTCCTGGAATAAATACTACATTTAATAGTCAACATTCTCATGCTTTTTTAAAAGTATTTTTATTGCAAATGAATTTGATCCTAAAATATACATATATTATATATAATAAACTTTAAGTAGTATCATATTATGTATATACTTTTAGACTTAATTTTATGGTCAGCACTATTTTTTAAATATGTTTATAATTTTACACATAAAATTCATTTTTTTACAGTTTTGTAGTATTTCATTGTTTGAGGATGCTACAAATGTTTATGCATTTCTGTTTCAAATTTTTACTGTTGTAAAAACTGCTCTTATAAACTTGTGTCTTAGGCAAGTATCTTTCTAAAGTATATAGCTAAGAATGGAATTGCTGGGTCTTCAATCTAACAATTGTTAAATTGTTTCCTGAGGTGTTTGCACCAAAATATGCTCATAGCAGAATATGAGATTACCTCTCCTTCCCTAATTCACATTTTCCAATGTTAGATTTGAAAATGTTTGCCCACCTGACTATCATCAAAGTTCAGCATCTTTTATTATGTTTATTTGGTTATTTGAATTTCTTTTATAAATCACTATGCATAGAAGCTGTTTCTATTGGGCTGTTGTCTGTTATAATTTGTATAAATTCTTTATATTCTATATTTTAGTTTTATATCTGCCCATGTGACTTACAGCTATCTTTTCATAGTCTATGGCATGTCTTTTCACTATTTAAAAAATAGTGCTTAATGTCTAGTTTTAGAATTTTTACCGGATAGTTTGCTTTAGAAATCCACTTACAAGACTTCTGGTTTGATGCTAAGGGCATGAAGTAAGGTTTTATTCATTCTCCTGAAAAACATGCAGGATACTGAGAACAGAAAAGCTTTCTCTGCCTCATTCAGTGAAACTAGAACAAAACTGAAACAGACCAAAATGCAAATCAAAAAGGAACCAAATATTGGTGAATATCAAGCAGCTGGTGCAAGGGGAGGAAGAGAGGAAATACTTGTGGTTGTGAAAAGAAGATACAAAGAAAATATTGCAAAATGAAGAGCCTACCACAAGATATAGTATCTAAAGCTTTCTTTGCAATGGTGGGAATTGGATGCAGAAATTGGCTTGAGAGTTTCCTTGTGACTAATTGTGACTAAAGAAAGAATAACAAAGACTGACTATATTTTTAAGAAATAGTCTATCAGTAGGAGTCAGAAGGGGAAGTCTTTGCAGTCTGGGAAGAATTAAAGGTTGAGGAGAGTGGCCAAGGTGGTGGAGTAAAAGGACCTTGAGCTTACCTCCTCTCATGAGCACACCAAAATCACAACTAACTGCTGAATGATCATCAATTAAAAAAAGACTAGAACCTACCAGGAAAGACCTTCAACTAAAGATATAAAGAAGGAACCACAGCAAGATGGGTAGGAGAGGTGGACTCAAGAATGTAATCAACTCTCATACCCCCTGGGTGGGCGACCCACAGTCTGGAGAATAATTATATTGTAGAGGTTCTCCCACATGAGTGAGAGTTCTGAGCTTCAAGTCAGGCTCCCTAGCCTGGGAGTCTGGTAGTGGGAAGAGAAGCCCCAGAGCATTTGGCTTTGAAGGCCAGAGGGGCTTGATTGCAGGAGCTTCATAAGATTGCGGGAGAATAGAGATTTCACTCTTAAATGGTGCACACAGAATCTCACATGCACTGGGACCAAGGGCAGAGGAAGTAATTCGATAAGCCTGGACCAGACCTACCTGCTGGTCTTGGAAGCCCTCCTGGGGAGGTTGCTGTGGCTTACTCTGAGGACAAAGATGCTCATGGCCGATGTATTCAGGAGCATTCATCTGTGTGAGCTCTCCTGGTGGCTGACTTCTTGGGTCATTAGCGCTAAGACCCAGCTCCACCCAGCAAACTGTAGGCTGCAGTTCTGGGACACCTCAAGTGAAACAACTAACTAGGTGAGGACACAGCCCCACCCATCAGCAGACTCTAAATCTAAGACTAACATACATGTGAATGTTATGACTGAAAAAAAAAAGGGCAATATTATACATTTGATGTTTTCAATACATGTTTATTTATATAATCCTACAGTTTAATATTTATCCCTTTTAGTGCTGTATGTAGTGTTCTTCTCTTTCTACATATATAGCTAGAGCTATATATGTATAAGATAGTGCACTAAATATATACATTTATACATAATATGCTAAATAGGAAAATGCTAGAGACATTACCATCCATTGGCAATAACAGAAAACTGTCTACTATTATGTAATATTGGCCTAGATAATACAATTAGATAAGAGAGATAAATTGAAGTACACAATTTGAAAAGGTTAGGTAATATTGTTATTCACAGATGGTATTGATTTTATATTTGGAAAACTCAAGAGTATCAATAGGAAAAGTATTTCCACAGTAGCAATTTAATAAACAGCTGAGTACATAATTTTTATATAAAACTTAATGTTTTATATAGACAGACATCAATTTTATAGAAGACTGAAAAAAGACTGATTTATGATAATTTCAATAATAGCAAAAATAAAATACCTTAGAATATAGTTAATAAAAAGTGTGTAAGATCTAGATGAAGACAACTTTTAAATTCTCCAGAAGGAACCAAAATGACTGAACTAAAGCAAAAGTAGGAACAACCGTCATAAAGCTGTCAGTTCTCCAGAGGTAATCTATATATTTTATGCAATCTGTAGTTAAAGGTAATGGAAACAACAACAAAACTGTAACCAGGGAAGCTGATAATGAATTTTTATATATTAACATCAAGAATTGTAAGAAAGTGTTAGAGGTAACAATGAGAGGGAACTGGCACTGTCTGATGTTAATATAGTACTAGTGTACCAGAGAGACAGATCAGTGGAATAAAATAAAAAGGACAGAAATAGAATCAAAGACATATCACTGTATTTTATAATTAAAGTAGCATTTCAAACCGACAGGGGTAATAAGAGTGATATAATAGTACACGTTTGGGGACAACTGTATTGTCATCTGAAAAAAATGAAAGTCATACCTCATGCCAAATTAAATCAATACTAATCAAAGATCAATGGTAAAGGAAAGACACTTAAACTTGACCAAACCATGGGGATGCTAAAAAAAACCAAAAAAACCCAAAACATAATAGACAGGAAAAAACCTTTCCAAGTACCACATAAAACCCATAAAATATGAGTTTTAAACAACAGAAAACATAAAAATTTAGCATGAGAAAGCTATCATAAATCAAAACCAAAGAATTAACAGGGGAAATACTTGCAATTCACATAACAAAACCACAGTGTGCAAATTTTCCCAATAAATAAGAATCTCTGCATTGATAAGAAAAAGACACTACAGAAAAATGAGCAAAGAAATACACGATTTATAAAAAAGAAAATACAAAATGTTCTTAAACAAATGGAAAATGTACTCAACTTCAATAGGAGAAACCATTAGTGTATGTCATAGTGTTTGATAGTATTCAGTTTGTTGGGAAAGCAAATTCTCTCATATTATGCTTAAGAAAGTGTGAACTGAGAGAGTCTGTAGAAAGAGACGTTTGAAATGTTTGCCAGCACTACGACCACAATTATGTATCTGTATCTATATTCACTTGTGTACAAGAGAATTGGAAACAGACTGAATCCCATCAGTAGTGGAGTGGTTAAATACACTTTGATGTGTCTATATCATGGAGTAGTATGTAGGGTTTTTTTTGGTTTTGTTTTTCTTTCTTTCTTTCTTTTTTTTTTTAGGTTTGAGGTAGAAGTAACAAATAAAATTGTAAGATACTTAAAATGTACATTGTAATGATTTGATATATGTATACATTGTAAAAGGATTCCTCCCATCTAGTTAACTAACACATCCATCTTTCTCTCTTGTGTGTATGTATATATATATACACACACACACATTTATATATAAATACGTATATATAAATTTGTTGAGAAGATTTAAGTTCTAGTCTCTTAGCCAATTTCTATTATATAATTATCGTGTTACTTACAGTCACCACGTTTTCCATTAGATCCTCAGATCTTATTCATTTTACAGGTGAAAGTTTGTCCCTTTTTTCCAACCCCTACTTGTTTCCCCCACCTCCAGCCCATGGCAATCACTTTTCTTCTATGTTTATAAGTTTGACATTTTTATTCTTGCTCTTATTTTTTTTTTTTTAGATTCCACATATAAGTGATATCACGCAGTTTCTTTCTTTGCACTTAGCAGAATGCCTTCAAGTTCCATCCAAGTTGTCGAAAAGGGCAAGATTTCTTTCTTTCTCATGGCTGAGTAAGATATTTTATATATATATATACACACCACATCTTTATTCATTCACCCACTGATGGACACTTAGATTGTTTCCATATCTTCACTATTATGTAGAGTAGTGTTTACCCTTTTAAAAGTGAGGAATTATTTTATTTCCTATATAGATTGATATTATACCATCTCTAATAAACATGTGTAGAAAAGTAAAGAAGATGGGCAGTATGTATGTATTTTATCATTTACATAACAAAAGAAATAGTCTGTATATATTTGTGTACATAAGAACTGATGACATAGCTTTGGAGATGTTATACAAGAAACACAAAGATACACAAGAAGGCATATGAGCTTAGCGGAAAAATACATAGAGTAACTTATTATATGACTGAAAAGGAAAATAGCTTGTCTGAGAATCATTCATAGGATGCAGACTTCACATTGAATGCAATCTAGTTAATCTTTATTTCAGGATAATTTATCAACTTATCATTCCCTGCCATTGGGCCATATAATTTTCTTTTAACATTATTGAAAATTTGATTTAGATTTAATCAATGAAGAATTAATTTCTACATATGGTGTGAGGTAGGAATTAAATTTTGTTTATTTTTTTCAGTATAGGTCATAAATCGTTCCAGCCCTATTTACTGAACAGCATATTCTTTCTGTCCTTTGTGATAGGAAGTGCTACCAGTTTCTATATATACATGGGTCAATTTCTAGAACCTTTATTCTGTTAACCAGGTATAGTAAGCCTCCACACCATATTCTTCTTCAAACTGTCTTTTCTCATCTTAGTCCTTTGCTTTTCACCTATGATTTTTAGAATAATTTACCAAGTTTAACAAAAAAAAAATGTCCTTTCAGATTATTCATTACACTTGTTTTGAGTCTCTGTAACATTTTGAGGGAAAATTAGCTGCTTTATACACTGAAACTTCCCAACTGTGAACATAGTAAATCTGTTTTTTTTTTAAGTGTTTAATATCAGGAGCTTTGTAATTTTCTCCATTAAGCTTACTTATCTTGTGTCAGATTTATTCCAAGACACCTTATAATTATCACTGCTATTTTAAATTACAGCTTCCTTTAAAAATTTTATTTTTAAACACTTGTGTAATGTCGGACCATGATTGCAATTTATTTGTAGATTCTCTTAGGATATTGACAATCATGTAGTATGTGCATATTGATATTTTTATGTCTTTTACTCCTTATAACTTTGATTCATTTTTCTTGTACTGCTGTACAGGCTAGGGCCTTTGATACATTGCTGAATAAAAAAAGCAAAGTGTAGAAGGAATCTTGTCTTATTCCTGACTTTAATGGGAATATTTCTAAAGCTTAACTGTAAATACACTCTTTGCAGTTGCTTTTTCCAAATTAACCTATACCAGGTTAAGAAAGTTCCCTTCTATTTAAAATTTAAAAGATTTTTTTTTCATGAATGAGTGTTGAATTTTTACTAAATACATTTTCTCATATATTGAAATATTTATATTATTCTTCATTTAATGTAAGTTGGTGAATTATATTAATCAAATTTCTAACACTAAACTATCCTTATATTTTCCCAGAGATTTTGCTTTTGCTTTCTGTAAGATCTCAAAAATGTTAACATTCAGGAAAAAGGAACACCTTTTTCTAGAGGTTTTTTTTTTTTTTTTAAGTATAATTGACATAAAACATGAGTTTCAGGTGTACAACACAATCCACTGTTTGTATACATTGTGAAATCACCATAAGAAGTCTGATTGAAATCTATCACCTCACATAATCTCAAATTTTTTTTCTTGTGATAAGAAACTTTAAGATCTATTCTCCTAGCAACTTTGAAATATCCAATACAGTATTATTAACTATAGTCACTATGCTGTACATTACATCCCCAGGACGTACTTACTTTATAAGGGGAAGTTTATACCTTTTGATTCTCTTGATTCCCTTCACCCATTTTGCTCATCTCCTGCTCCTCATCCCCCACCTCCCAACCCCCTGCCCCCCAACCCCCTAGCCTCTGTCAGCTATGGGTCTGTTCTCTTTATCTGTGAGTTTGTTTTTTACTTTTGTTTTTTTAGATTCTACATATGTTTGTCTTTTGACTTACTTCACTTAGCATAACGCCCTCAGAGTCCATCCATGTTGTTGCAAATGGCATGATTTCCTACTTTTTTTATGGCAAAATAATATTCTGTTGTACATATACCACATTTCCTTTATTCATCCATCAGTGGACACATAGGGTATTTCCATATCTTTAGCTATTTGTAAATAATGCTGCAAAAAACATGGGGGTGCATGTATCTTTTCAACTTAGTGTTTTCATTTTCTTTGGATAAACAGCCAGGAGTGAAATTGCTGGATGATATGGTAGTTTTACTTTTAATTTTTGGAGGAATCTCCATACTGTTTTCCATAGTGGTTGCATCAGTTCACATCCCCACCAACAGTGTACAAGGATTTCCTTTTCTCCATATCTTTGCCAAGGCTTGTCTTTTTGATAACAGCCATTTGATAGTTGTGAGGTGGTATCTCATTGACATTTTGATCTATGTTTCTCTGATGAATGCTATTGAGCACCTTTTCATGTACCTGCTGGGCATCTGCGTGTTTTCTCAGAAAGCATTTTAATGATGATTTCTCAGCTTAGATCTTTTATGACAAGGCGAGTCATATAAATCTGAACCCCTAAACTTATATGATAGTACCTCTGTGGTTCCTCTTTCTCTGTGAAGTCTCTCTCTCCCTCTTTTTTTTTTTTTTTGATGTTCCCCCCTTTTTTTCTTTCCTTCTTTTTGTCTTTACCCTCCTCTCTCTTCATTGCTTCCTTTTCCTTCAGAGCTCACTGGCCTGACAGATAAACTTCCTCTTCTCCTTGGCTTGATGATAAGTTTATTCTTCTCCATCTTTTCACTGAATATGTAGCCCTTTGAATTCTTCACATAAAGTGAGCATTTTGATTCCCCAGTTCTTTACAAATGCCCTAGATCTAGTTACCTTGCTTTCTCTGCAGGAGTGGAACTTTCCACTAATACATAAATGCCAACTTTAGTGTTCAGATTCTACTTAATTTGGGGGCTTTGGGGACTTGCCTTTCTTCTTTTTGAGCTTCACTTTTTAAAGCATATTTGTTATATCTTAACCAGTGCTTCCAGGTTTTTGATAAAGGGAGTTTTTAGGTTATCTAGTTTGCCATACAGTGAGAAATAGTTGTCCATGTGACATCTTTGAAGTGAGTTAATGTTGTTAGCCTTGAGTGTGGCACTCTAAAAATGTTTGTGCATTGTCTTCCTCAAACAGTCTCAGCTAACTTCTCCCTAACTTGTTTTATTCAACTTTCGACTTCCTATCCCTTGGTATTATGTTTATTTACACACATTGGTTTGATCTCAAAAAAATCTTGAGTTTTAGTTATGTGTCCTTAGTGGTTGACATAAAATTGTTTTAAATTAATAATTTGATAAAATCATATACATTTTGAGCTAAGCAAATATTTTGATCCTTTTCTGAAAGTGTTGCTACACTGTATTAAACCCTAAAGTTCAAGTTGTCACCTTTTTCTCATCTTGGAAATATTCATATTGATAGCTCTTTAGCTTTATGCCCAAATATAAGTTTTAATGAGAGAATCTTAATTTGAATTAGCCTAATGTTATTGATATACTAAGCTAGAGAGATTTACAGAGTGTCAATGAATAATTTGAATGAATAATGAATAATTTGTAGCTTTTGGTAGCACTGGAAAATAACATTAAGTCAAATTACCTTAAATCTTTCTAACTTTATAACTGTGTTGCATATCAAAGCTATTTGAATTAAATAAGGAAGGAATTTACTTTCAATATAAATTCAGTGCATAATAATAGCGAACTCATATTGCTCTAACTATATGCAGGCACTGATTGAAGTATTTTACATATGTCCACTTATTTAATGCACACAATGACCACCCTGTGAAGCAGATTTTATTAATCTTCCCAGTTTACAGTTGTGGACACTAAGGCAGAGTGAGGTAAAGTAGCTTGGCCAAGGTCACATCACTGGTTAGAGCAGGGCTGAGCAGCTCATACAGTCTATATCCACAGTCTAGTACCTCAACCACTTTGTATTCTTCCCTTTCCCCTGCTATAAAACATATTTTTATGATTTCTATGATTTTGAATATGTTAGATAATGTATTAAATGGGTGTAGCCAATTTTGATACTCAACCTATTTTTGGAGAAAGCTTATATTTATCCCTACAGCAAGTTCACGTTCAAAATTGGCATATTATTTAAACTTCCTTAAATCTTTAATAACACACACATTTTCATATTACTGAGAGCTTCATAAAACTGTTTCAAAACATGAAGTATAACTTGGCTTAGTTTTCTTGATAAGAGAAATTGAGATTTTACAAATCTCTTGGCTTTTTTTTTTATATAAATCTCATTACTTATACAAAACATAGGTGATAATATATTTTAGATAAGTTTACTGTTATAGATTATAGACTTAGAATGAGCAGTAGAGATTATCTTGCACAATCTTTTCATTTTAACAGGTGAGGAAATTGAAGCCTAGAGAAATAGAGACCATATATGACAGCGCTGGAAACCTCTGTCTTCCGGCTTTTAGCACAGCATCTAAGTTTGATTAGTGAGGAACAAAGTGAAAGCTATCCTTTAAAGTCCCATAGGAAGGAATGTACTATTGATCTTAGTTTCTTTCAACATTCAAACATTTGGTTGTTTCTTTCGGGGAGTTCCAGTTTGCTTAGTTGGCCCATGTTTTCATTAGGCTAGGCTACCCTTTTGTTAGCAAATAGCCTTAAAATCGCAGTGGCTTAAAGCAAAGTTTATTTTTGCTTGTGTTATAATCCAATGTTGGGTTGGTGGCCCTGTTCCAAGTGGTGACTCAGGTGACCCAGGTTGCTTCCATCTTGAGGCCATACCATCTTACCATTTTGTGGCTTTTAGGTGACTCAGATGTTATCATTTTGGCAGAATGAGAGATGAAAGGGCACAGAGCATTGAGGGAATGTGTTAAGGGCCAGCCTGGAATTGGCCTTCATCCCTTCCACTCTCACTGCATTATCCAGAACTGTCACATGATCCTCTGTGCATGCAGTAGGGTTTGAGATATGTAGTCTTATTGTCTGCTCAGGAAGATATTTAAGTGATCTGGTAACTATGTAACATTATCTTGGCTATTGCTTACGTTTAGGGACCATGTTGTACAAAAACTATGTGTATTTAGCAATAGAATAATCCTGTGCACTGTGAGATGCTCGTATTTTTAAAGGTAAGCAGAGATGGCAGTCATAATTTCCATTTTATGCTCACTGCAAGGCATATCTATTTTGAGTGGAATATATATTTATTATTACTCTTTTGCTTCTGTCTTACTGAAAAATTTCTGTAACTATTAAAGGGGAAGCATTGGGAACATAAAGAGTTTTGTTTAAGGTACAAACCTGGCTTGTAAGAAGAGAACAGTAGTAGAAATAGGCACAAAATAAGCTATAACAAAGTTTTATAAGCCAAGGAGGTAGTTTTCAAAAGAGATTGATTAATGACAAACCTAGTGCCGTGCTTGCTTATTCATTCATTCATTCTCTTCTATGTGAAATTTTCTCTACGTAAAAGGAAGATATTTATTAATTTAATTTAAAATTACCCAGTACTATTATATGTCAGGAAGAAAAAATTAAATAGAACATAATCCTTGCACAATCAGTACAAAGAGAGGGCCCTTGTTGGGTGAAAGTAAAATCATTTGATTATAATTGTACCTTCTAAAAGCACAACTTTAATGAGGAAATTAAAATGGATTAGACATAGAGAGATTTTAAAAGCAGAGATGATTAAAAAGAGACATTAGTAGCTATTAGAAATTTCTCATCTAAGCCCAACTGGACATAGAGAACTGAAGGGTAGCTCTGCATACTTTAAATCTTGGAGCTTTGATCATACATAAAAGGCTCTCAAAAATTACCCTGAGTAGAATTTCATGCTTACGTCTAATGTAATAATTTAAGCATTCCTTCTACAATCTCACATTACTATGTGCAAAGCATAGTTGAACCTAGATTTTCATTAGCCAGGTAGAATAAATTATGGGTGTGCCTACACATACATATTTTGGATTTTGCCTCTCATTATGCTTACAGCTATTGTTGTTTTTAGAGATGAGAAAGCTGTGGTTCATAGAATTCAAATGATTACTGGATAGTCACAAAATTTAAAAGTAGAAAATTGGGACCACATAGTATATCTCTTGATTCTCAACTGAGCTCTCAGTTTTCTATCTATATGTCTAAGATGTGAGGGATGTCTGCACACTGTCTTCAATTGTTCTCACTGGACAGTGAATTTATGCGAGGGTACCTTCCTTATCATGTCCTTGAGTTGTAATAATGAACTCAGCTTCGTATCCAATGGACCTTATCCAATAGTACTAGGGATGTTATGTACAACATAAGTAATATAATGAACATCACTGTATGTTGTATGTAAAAGTTGTTAAGAGAATAAGTCCTAAGAGTTTTCATCACAAGGAAATCATTTTATCTAAATTTCACATCTATATGATGGTCACTAAATTTATTGTGGCAATCATTTCATAATATCCATAAATCAAATCATTATGCTGTACACGTTAGACAGTGCTGTATGTCAATTATATCTCAGTAAAACTTGAGGAAAAAATCAAGTGAAGAAACCACAGAAAAGCTTAAAAAATAAGATCATCATACAAAAACATATTTTTCTGGAATATTGTTCCTGTTTCAGGAAGAATAATTTTTTTCCTTGGTTTAACTGATTTGCCCGACATGCTTTAAAAGGAAGTATTCACTCATCTTAATTTTACGACACTAGATCAGATCGTCTGAAATTGCATTCACATTGGACAATACAATATCCGAAATACACCAGGGAACAGTAAAAGAAACTACAGGTCAAATTATTCTTGAAAAGAATCCCCTACATAAAAGGGATGGTAATAAACTGCAATGTGTAGAAAAATGCCTTCCTAAAACTAACTAGTGGTAAAACCTAGCCTTAAATGTCATGCAAATATATGGCATGATTTCTAGATACCCTATACCACAATGAAGTATTTTTCTGGTCTTGCTAAAATTTGAAGTTGATTTTAGATAAGTGAGAAAATAAAGCATCCACAGTTGATTTAAAAAAAAAATAGAAATCAGGAGTTTGAGATTGGCAGATACTAACTACTACATATATAATAGATAACAAGTTCCTTATGTATAGCATAGGGAACTATATTCAATATCTTACAGTAACCTATAATGAAAAAGAATATATGTATGTACATGTCTGACTGAAACATTATTTTGTACACCAGAAATTTACACAACATTGTAAACTGACTATACTTCAATTTAAAAAAAAGAGAAATAAGCCTCAAAAACAAGCTACATTGAATAGGCTGACCCAGAAGGTGCACAAAGGAAATTAATCTTTTTGTTAAATTGTATCAACACAGCAATTCATTAGGAAGAATGCAATCCTGAAAAAATGCATTTTTAAGCATATTGTTTGTTTGCTTGGTTGTTTGTCGTGTTTTAAAGGTTTTTATTTTTTAATGTACCAATTATTAAGAATATCCGTATCTGCTACTTAAAATTTGTTTTACTGTCCTATGTGAATCCAACGTCAGACCATCTAATACCAGATCTACTGTTGTAAAAGTAAGATGAATGAGTACTTGTTTTAAAGAATGCCAGGCAAATCAGTTGAGCCTAAGGAAAAAAAAATCCTATTTTCTGAAACCAAACCAAATATTTCTTGGACATATTTGTAGATGAGTTGTGTTTCTCTCTTCCCATTTAAGCTAAATGGTCATCCATGTGTGAGGAAATCAATTTGAAGGCTAACTGAATGCTCTGGCCCGTCATTCCAAGTATCTCCTGCATCATCTGGACTTTTAAATTTATTCCATCACACATGGATGCCTGGGCTTTCCAAATAAAGTTGGCAAGAGGCAATTCTTTTATGTTTGTGTTAATCTCAACTCACTGAAAGGCAAGTGCTTTTGTCAGAATGTTACTGCACTTGCACACTTCTGATTTCAGCAATTCCTTACTCTCAAGTACTAGTCCTGATACTTTCTTAACAGGTAACAGTTACTGTTCTTAAAGGAGTGGAATAGGCAAATGAATTATGAATTGATTAATTCATAAATCACTAATGAGTTAATAATCAGATTACACTAGTGAGAAAAGTAAGGCTTTGGCATGTTCACAGATAAATAACATCAGAAATATTATGTCTGAAGAGTTACCCTTCCCTCTGCCCCGTCACACACACACACCTGGAATACTAACATTAGATGACTTGAAAGAAATCCGATTTTTTTTTTAAACTATCTAAGTGGGATTATAATAAAGATGATCAAATTTGCTGGCACCAATTGGCAAATTATGTTTGGAAAAATACCTGTAGAATTAACACAAGCTCATGTTACCACAATACATTTTTTTGCAAAAAAGGGTTAAGAGTGCTTAACATGAGATTTACTCTCAACAAACTTTGAAGGAGATATACAATACATTATCACTGACCGTAGGTACAAAGTTATACAGCAGAGCCCTAGGGCTTACTCATCCTGCTGCACTGAAACTTCATGCCTGTTGATTGGTAACTCCCTCCTTCCCCTTACCCCTAGCCCCTTGCAACCTCCATTCCATTCTTTGATTCTGTGAATCTGACTATTTTAGATACCTCACATAATTGGAATAAGACAGTGTCTTTCTGTGACTGGCTTATGTCACATAGCATAATATCCCCCAGGTTCATTCAAAATGGGGTATATACATAAAATGGAATAGTATTCAGCCTTAAAAAGGGCTGGAAAGTTCAGCTTCTTTATATAAAAATATTTATTTACACAGTATATTTTTATTTGTATCTGTTGTGCCCTTTATTAGAAGTAAAGGCTGTGAGCAGAGCATGTATTTCCACCCCACATACTGAACTGAATGGACCCACCTCAGTGTACGTGCCATTTTCACCTTGTAATTGTATTGAGTCATGAAAGTGAGCTGAATAGTTGCTATTTTAAACATAGAGGAAATGCACATTTCTCATAATAAAATTTCCATCTTGGCATATCATAGAATATTCTTATGAAGTAGAAGTATTAAAAATACATAGTCAAGTACACAAAAAAATTCTTAACTTTAAATAAACCCTATGTCTTAAAAAATCATCTATAGTGGTTTTCAACTACTGAATGTTAAAACAGATATATTGATGCAAAAACAGGATATAAAAATAGACTGTATAAAATCAAATTTGTAGTAAGAAACATATCAGTCAGCTTATGTTATTGTCTAACTGACCTTATGTTAAATTGGTTTTAAGAAAATAATTTTGATGCAGTGTTTGAATTGCATGAAATGATAATTATCCTTGATTTTTAAAAAATCCAATTCATCATTATAAATTTGTCTTCACAAATGAGTCAAACCCTTTCAACATTTTGCCCTAAAAGTTGCCTTTATTCTGTAGAAATTAGTGACTGTTCTCAAAACATTTTGATCCTAACAGTATTTCTTTTTACAAGGAGTTTTCTCAAAATATTGTAGGAAGGTCAATTATGATGAATTTCTATTTGTAGCATCAATAAAAACATACTATTCCATTGGTACACATTTTGTACCCTGGAGTTCTGTACTATATTTTGTTTCAATGATTTCTGTTTTTAAAAAACATTTTTCTAAGAGCTTCAAGAGATAATGTAAAAATAACACCTATGGTTTATAACACTAAAAAATGAAAAGATAAAGGATATGGACTCAATGTATTAAATTTTACTCTTAATATATAGGTAATTAAAGCATGTTTCCTATCATGAAGCTAAGAGGCAACACTTTTATAGTGTTAGAATTTTGGTGATAGAATGAAGTAGGGAGAGGAGTTAAAGGAAGGTAGGAGTAATTGCTCTTTTTATTTTGAAATTTTTAAAAAATATGATGTTTATATTTTGAAAATCTCAAACTTACAGGAAAGTTGCAAGTAAAATTAAGGGGACTTAATTTTCATGCAAGTAAAAGACTTTTTTTCTTCTAAACCATTTGAGACTAAGTTGCTGACCTTATTATGTCCCATCATTTCCATATGTTGTAGTGTGTGTTTCCTACAAAGACATTCTCCCACACACTGCAATAAAGCCACCAAAATCAGGGTAACAGTGTTGATACCTGATGCCACCTAATTGTCAGACCCTGTTCAAGTTTCACTAATCATCCCCACTGTATCTTCTGAAACAAAATGATGCAGTCCACACTTTGTATTTGGTTGTCTCCTCTGTGGAACAGTCTCTCAACCTTTGACTTTCATGACCTCGATACTTCGGAAGCGTACAGCCAGTTACGTTGTAGAATGTCCTGCAAATTTGAGTTTGCTGATTTTCCCTAATAATTAAAGTCAGGTTATGCGTTTTGGCAGGGGCATTTTAGAAGCAATACCATATTCTTCTCACTCCATCAGTCGTGGTGCATAATTTCCACTTGTCCCATCACTGACGACATTCACTTTGATCATTTGATCTCTGTGCTGTTTGCCAGGCTTCTCCTCTGTAAAGTCACACCTTTCCCTCTTTATAATGAATATGTATTTCATAAGGAGGTGCTTTGAAAGTATATAAATACCCTATGTGTCATCAAATTCAATTGATTCATTTATTCATGAATCACTAGTCAAGTATACAAAAAAATTCTTAACTTTAAATAAACCCTATGTCTTAAAAAATCATATATAGTGGTGTTCAACTACTGAATGTTAAAATAGATATATTGATGCAAAAACAGGATATAAAAATAGACTGTATAAAAAAGTCAAATTTGTAGTAAGAAACATATCAGTCAGCTTATGTTATATTGTCTAACTGACCTTAGTTAAATTGGTTTTAAGAAAATAATCTTGATGAATGATTTCCTATTTTATCCAATGGCTTATAGTCTGTTATTATAATTTATTTTTAAACAAAAATTGACCTAATTTGACCAGTATACACACACACACACTCACATATTCATACCTATATTTCTATCTCTCTCTATATGTATATTTCTATACTTAAAAAGTCATATTTCCATCAGTATATCCAATGCAATTTAACACTCCAGAGTTCATTCTCAGTTTCTCCTTTTCCATATTTATAATCTTTTTCCAACGAGAAACTTGCTCCCGTTAAGTTTAATACATCAAGTTCAACCTTGTATGTGTCCCATCTCCTACCAGTCTCACGTGAACAAAACCCCTCCCCACCCACACTGACTCCATGGATGCCCCTTGGTGGAGACTGGCTCCAACTAGCTTGGACTCTGGCACGCACTACCAGTTCCCAGCTCCCACTTTAATTGAATGTCTTCCTCACACTCTTTTGGTTCTGACACTTCATGTCACTGACTTGTGTGGATACCCTCCTCAGCTTGCTCATGCACTGAAACCCAGTGCTGGGTTGCCCACCAATACAGAAGCCTTCCTTTGCTTTCTTGGCTCTCACAGTCTCCACTTCAAGCCTCCAGCTGTGTAGATTCTCTGCTCATACCCCTGGGTTCTTAACCCTGCTCCAAGTCACTCTGCCACCTCCCTCTTTCTTCATTCTGTGTAGATATATACTTGGTTTGGCTTCATCATATTGGGCTGGCCTTTGATTGTTTATAAAGGGGAGGAAGAGGAGGAGGAGAAGATTTGCATTTCTTTTTAAAATTTCTTCTGTGTGTGAAGTGTATTTCACTTCCCAAGTGGAAGCCACAGAATATTTTCAATAAATTAAGCAGCAGAACATTTTACTAAGCACCTGCAAATCAGTGTTTTTAATGTAGTCAGTAAAGCATTTGGGAAGAAACAAAACTGAAACACTTCCCATAGATTGAGTCACCAATTTTTGCCCTGAAAATGATGTTACAAGTATTATATAATTGACATTAAGTACAAACTTGATGTTTGACTTTAATCTTGCTTTGGATCTTGAGCAATTTCTAAACTGTTCTAATGCCAAGTTATACATTTCAACAAAGGTACTAAGAGGGAAATTTGAAGAAAAGAATTTTTCAAAGTAGTTAAAATGAATAACATTATACTTTGTACCTTTATATCTGACCAGGACTATAATAGAATATATAGCCCTTAGCCATAACTGGAAACTTGAATTTGTTCATTCAACTTGATATTAAAATAAAAAAAGAAAATTAAAGTCCTTTTTTAAAAAAAGAGTTAAAGATATTAAAGAAAAAGTAACTAAAACAAAATTTTAAAAACTTGACAATAAAACCAATGTCCACATCACACTAGCAAGTTTTAACAAGTGTTAGATCAATCTCAATTGAAAATCTCATTACTAGTCATTATTCATGCACATACTTCTAGTAATTTGATCATGGCTGTTGTTTCACGTATCCAAAATTTAAAGTAAAATGAAGGCCAGAGTCAACTTTATTGGCAGCAAAACTGGGAGTTACCTTGGCAACTTTTGCCAAGTGATAGATGTGGCTGATCTTAAGAAGTATTTGTAATTTCCTTCTGGGGTCCCCTATGTTTTCATATTCATCTCCTCTATGTCTAAAAGCATATTGAAAAAAAATTGTTTTCATTTTTGTTAGTATAAAAATAATAGGAACAGATTATCACTTTCAGATTTTATTGTACTCCAGTTAATAGTAAAATGTCATTTTTTTTTCATTTCTTTCATTAATTATAAATTCCAAGATCTGTTCATTTGCTAGCACATTTCTGTTTGTTCTTATGATAGGCAATTATCTGCGTTATATAATTGGAGATTCTGGTTGCTCTGGCAACAAAATGCTTACTTTAAATATAGAAACTCATTTATTTTCTGTCACTTCATTCTTTACTGTTAAGGCAACAAGCTGTTTTCTGTTAAATAAAAAATGAAGAGATACTGTTATAATGGGTGAATTGTCAAGATTTGCTCTTTGTTTCAATTTAAGCTAAGGGGAGAAGGAATGGCCAGTTCTCTTGGAAATTAAAAGACTTTTGTATAAAGGTAAACTCTGTTCTAGAGAAGTAAAGAGAGTGAGAAACTGAATTCCGTGATTACGAAACACTTGGAAATGTGATCAGTGCCATCTATTAAACTTATTTTTAACAAAGTGGAGCTTTAAAAATGTAGAGAATTGACCTAAAGGGGGCTTTGTTGGTGCTTTCGCGAAGAAAGTAGTTATTCTTTCCAGGAATATCCCACTTCTGAAAGCATAGTTTTCCAATTGTTTAAAACATAATCTCATACAAACAGATAACCAACATGGGTTAAAGTTTTATTAACTCCTGAATGAGGTAACATATAGAATGATAAGATAATGATGTGAAGAGGCTATGAGGAACTGGAATTTATAATCAGTGAGGCCAAGGATGATGAAATAGGTGTATATCCTATAGGACAATGCATCCATAAACTTTGACATTATTTTCTCTACCAGGCAAGGGAAAAAGATCACCGTTCATCAATTTCATATAAACTAACCCCTGTCTTTATTGGGCTGTAAAATGCTTAGGCCTGAATCACTTATGGATAGTAAGTCACACAAAGTTACATTTCCTCAAGAGTAAAAATAATTAGTAAGGTGGCATTATTAGTAGGTGCTATATCATAGTATTGAAAAATCCTCATCCTCATCATTCTACCTTATTTCCAACTTTTGGATAACTTTTCCTGCCACATTCTATCTACCCCTTAATACTTTTAAATACAAAATATGGTTGAATGTGTTACATGGGGAAATAGTGATTATAAAAATAAAAGTAATGCTGAGGTCCTTAGATGTGTTGGAGGATCATCAGATATTGGAGAAAAATCACATTTTTATGTCATAAAATGGACAGACTCTTCCATATCTTCAATTTCTAAGGCTGCTTCTTCAGAGCTTCTTATAGTAGATTGGTTTGCTTTGGTTACTGTAAAAATCAAAGAATTTGAGTATAACATCTAGGAGAGATGTTAGCAAACATACATTGACTTTTGCTGCAATCAAGAAAACTGAGATCCAGGAATTTACAAATTGTCTATCTTATGGCAAATTAGTGACTAACTGATTATTTCCTAATAACTAGCAATACATATTTCTCCTATTAACTCAGCAACTTGAATACCATAAATAAAAGGCCTAGAGCACTTAATTATTGCCTGGGAAAAAGGAAAGATGGATCTCCTAGTGAACTAACAGGTCTTTGAGCATAATGAACTTTGAACTATAGAGTTCAAAGCCAGCCAACTTCTTAAAATGGAAAAGAAAGAAAAATACAAAGAGAATTAAATGCAAATAATAACTCAGTAGATTATCCTTCCATAAGAACTTAAAAAATATGATACAGGAAATCTTTTATAACTAGGAATTGTAAGTGTAAAATGTTGATGTTGCTGTAACAAAAAGACATCACAGATGAGTTTTTTTAAAATAAGATAAATTAGTAATACCCAAATAACTCAGAAATGAGGTTCTACTACTGTCAAACTAACATTTTACATGGAGGAAAACTGAAGTACGTAACTTCCTTCTGACTGCTGTATCTCTATGGTTTTACCACATTTATTTTATTCATTGGGTATGATTTTATCTTGACCCCAATAAAATGGTAAAGAGTGATTGTGACTTAATGTTACTGATTTATGCCTTCTGGGTCTGATCACTGTCTCAGAAAAATCAGAGTATTTCTGTGCTTGAGAGGTGGGAAGAAAACCCAAATCACCTTAAGATTTACGGAAAAATTGTATTCCGTTTATCCTGATTAGACAGACTTTCCAGTTTACCAAGAGAATCTCTCAAAGGCTCTTCCTGCAACACCAACTTGTTGGATTTCAGTTCTGTTCTTCAGAATTTCATGCAAATATGGCAGAATAGACTCCTCTGGCTTTGTCATTACCTCTCTTCCCATCTTTTACCTAATGCAGGAAGCCAAGATTTATTTGACCTGTTTCCTTTATCTTTCTCAGGGCTACCTGCAAAACCATCTTGTTTTATTGCTTTATGCACCTCACTTTTCTTTTGTAATCAGTCTGTACATAAATTCCTTTTCAAAACCAGTTTACATGACAATTTAAAATTTCTTACAGCATGAAAACTAGGTGACAAAGGGCTTAATGCCATACGTTCATGTTCTTCACAGTTTCTGTGTGTAAACACCATGAGGAATGAACCAGTTGTCAACCCATGTGTTACAAATCAGTTCAGCAGTGCCTCTCTGTTGCAATAGCTATATTTATAATATATTTTTGGAAATATTTTAGCAGTATTATTGCTGGAGAACTGGGGGACATTGTGTTTGTTTGTGAAATCATTTTGTGCAAGCAACGAGGCTCCTCTGTACTGAAAATACTTAGTTTCTCTAAATATCTGGCACAATGTCCATGTCATGATTTGTGTTTAATAAACTCTCAGACAAGTTCTAATTATAGAGGAATTAGGGAATTGATCTGCACCAACTCACATTTAGACCTATGCTAAGCTCTTCAGTTTCTTAATCAGAATCAGGCCTTTTATTTTAACTGAGTTTATTAGGTAGCTTGCTTTTCAGCCTCACCTTCCAATTTCTCCTTTAAGGAGTTTTGCTTACTCTGTACTACTTCCAAAAAACTAGTTCTTGGAGTTTTTGACTCCTCTTCCTTTGCACGTGCTTTTTATTCATCTTTTCCTTCATTTCTGTTTTTTGAAATCTTACCCACCCTTTGTGATTCAATTAGTTCTGCCTCCGTGAGGCATTTCAGTATCTCTGCTGGGATGTGAGCTTTGTTCCTTTGAATTCCTGCAGCATTTTCATTTCTCTTTTATGTTCCTACTTGATTTGAAGTTATTTGAATATAAGTAGTATCTCCCTTATTAGATTCTAAATCATCTTGGTAGACAAGAGGCTCAATTGTGTATTTTGGTACACATCCTTTTCCAATCCTATGACTGTAATAGTCACTCAATATTTATTTGTTGAATGAGCTGTAAAGAATACCTATAGTTACTATTTTCAAGGTTATTCATAGTCTAACAGTAGACCAAACACAGAATCAAAACAAAGATGAATAGAAATGTGTTCAAGACTAACCATTACAAAATAGGTTTCTCCTCTTTCTCATTGCAGCTGATTTTCCCACTTACATATATTCTCTTGACCCTGACTTTTTAAACACATTCTTATCTTTAGTCAAGAAGTGCCTAAATCAAAGGCAAAGAGTCAGTGTCTTGGTATCAGAATCAATTAGGACTTTTCTAATAGTCTCCTACATCAGTCTGCCTAATTAATAAGGGTACAGGTGCACAGACAGCTAGCTAGATAAGAGCAGAGAAAGTGGGGCTCAAGCTACTTACTGCACATCTGTATCCTCACTCCTGCTTTTTTTGACCTTTGATTGCTATTACCCCTTCCCTCCTTGATGGACATTATTAACCTTCCTCTCCTTCTTGACAGTAGAAAGTTTTGAGCACCTCCTGTCCTTTCCCATGACTTCTTTCAGGACATGTCTTTCCCCCAGCCTCATAGTACATACTCTTCTTTACCTGACAAGCCATGTATTGCAACCTCAGCTTTAAATTTACCCGTGGATGAGGGTGAGAACCTGAGAAGAGTGAAAAAGATCAGTCAGTCAGAAAAAATGGGAATTGTGCCCAAAAGCAGATTTTATAGGTGATGTCATTGAGTCTCAAAGAAGTCAGTAACTTGCCACATGGTATTTAAGTAGCAGAACCATGTGTTGAATCCCCTGTGCTACTGGAGGGGTAGATTCTTATCTCATCACAGAAGGAATTCAGAGATGAGACACAGAGGTCAAGAAAGCAAAGCAAGAATTTATTAAGTAATAGTATGCTCTTACGGGGAGAATGACTCAGGTGAGCAGACTTTGATGAGCAGCTGCCCTGAGTTTCTATGGCAAGCTTGATATGGGGTGTAAAAATGAAGAGGCAGAATATGCACTGGGGACTAAGGGGTTTTGGGTTATATTTTCTGATTTTCATTCCAGCTCCCCTTTGCCAAAGGGAGGAGGGAGCTTTGTCCTTATTTAGTGTTGATCAAAACTCATGGCGCTGGTGCATAATGGGTACCTCCCATCTGCAAGACTATTTTATTGTAATGAGGGCATAATAAGCAAAAGTTACATTTGTATGCCAGAAATTCCCAGCTTTCTTTGTCTGCCTCCAAGACCCCTGTCACTCAAGATACATGGCTTCCTGTCAGTCTGGAGGTTCCTGCTTCTTTTTGTCTTCCCAAGGACTTCTGCTGTTCACGAGCTGTATGATTTCCTGCCATGTGGCCTGAGCCCCACTTTCTCTGCTCATATCTAGCTAGCTAGCTGTGCACCTGTACCCTTATTAATTAGGCAGAGAAAATTAAAAAAAAAATCCTTTAGCCCTCAACAACTGGAAATGGTTTTAACTCAAAAATGTTGGGTTGCTGAGTTTTTCAAGTTCCTCTTTGAGTATCTGAGATGATAATATTGCTTTGCTTTCAGCTGAGATGATTGAAAGGGGCACTGGGGCTGCTTCTAAGCTTTACAGTAATAGTGTCTCCCTGTCTTCCTGGGACTGTTCCAGGAATGGAGGCTCTGCAGATTAGAAGAGGTTTCACCAGCAAAGTTTAGGCCATCTAATAAGAAATAAATTGCATGATGTGCACAGTGGGGATTTAAAACAAAATTTCAAAACTACCGTATTTTGCAGGAGATGGAATTTTACCTGGAGAACATGGACCTTCAGTCTGGAGGGTGGTAAATCTTCCGGGAAGTGTGTGTGCCTACCATAGAAGTGTACCATTTAATTGTCTTCTGTGTGCTTTGACACAGCTACTGCATTTCAAGCCAAACCGGGTGTATTTTTAGGAGGTTTGAGGGTAACACTTCATGCAGTTATATAGGAAAGTGGGCAGATAGTTTATTATATGGACGTCATGATGGTTTTTTTTTTTTTTTATATATATTACGGCAAAGGCTTTGAAGAAAAAATGCCATCAGTCAAAAGCAAGAAAAGCTTGCTTTTCACATTTATTCTCTCTGAATTCCTTAGTGTTCATAGTGAGTTTACAGTGCTGAACTCACCCTTGCTAGCATATACTTTGCTTGTTCGGTGCTAAATTCCATTGGGTAAAGAATGGCCAAGTGGAAAAATCATTTCTAGTTGTAACATGTTTCACAATTTAAAAATGATTTCAAAACACTGTTTGTTTTGGTATTTTCAAAAACTGGTGAGATAGGAAAGGCAGGGAGAGCTATCTCTTTGACCTATCAAGAAACTGAAACCCAGATATTTATGTGAGCTTCTCAGGATAAAATAGCACGTGAAAAGAACCAGGAAAGGAATTACCACCCATGAAAACATTCTCAGCTCGATGCTTCTACTAAACTGTACAGTCCACTTGGACAGAAATCTTACCTAACTTTTTAAAGATAGTAACTCCAGGTATGATTTTTATAATTATTTAATGGATAAATAAATGAACAAATTAATCCTCCCCCTACCATAAAAAAGGTCTGGATAGAATTGATCATTGGTTTATATTTGTTCCATATGAAATAATTTATTTCTCTTTTCCTTCCTCCCTCCCTCCTTCATTTCTCTCCCTACCCTTTTCATTCTTCCTAACTCTGTTTTTCAAAAGGATAGTTTTAATTGTCTCTGAATGTTTGAATCTTAGCACAGTGTCTCATATGAAAGGCATTTAATGTTTATTAAATGAGGAAACAAACAAATCCAGTTCCATGGCCACAACCCTTCACACTGGAAGATACTGTCTCTTGGGCAAATTTAATTCCTATTAGCTACATTTATTTAGTAACTGTTGCTCCTTCTGTAAAGCATGCTGCCACAAATTCCAGAGCTCTTTATTTATTTTCTTGACCTTTTTTTCCCTTCTCAATTGTAATTTAGTTAGAAGCCAAAACAGTATGC
This sequence comes from Camelus dromedarius, assembly GCF_036321535.1. NCBI lineage: Eukaryota > Metazoa > Chordata > Mammalia > Artiodactyla > Camelidae > Camelus > Camelus dromedarius. Next base: position 35,527,963 of record NC_087437.1, read on the forward strand.
CAGCCAGTGGAGGAAATGAAATAAAGTGGAAAAGAAAGCATTTTGGGTCACATATGGCATTTAATCTTGTCTTCCTCAATTATCAGCTGCTTGAGTTCAGTCATGTTATTCTTTTCAAAGTTGGGGTGGATAATAATTCAAATCCTACAAGATTTTTGTGGGACTAATGTATCAGTTTTACATTTAAAGATGATGTTAAAACAGAGATGAAAGTAGCATCTCTAAATATGTAGCTCTAGGTGTGTGTATGTGTGTGTGTGGTGAATTTCCATGAGAGTATCAACTACTTTGACTGATGAGGAAAGGGGGAGTTCCCTCATATGGATGGAACCATAGAAACTACAGTAGGCAAGTGTCTGATTTTTGTGGTACCCGGTCCACATAGAAAATGAAAGCAGCAATAAGTGGTATAGTTTCAGGAGAGGGAAGGACGTGCCTTTCCACGTGTCTGGATAGTGTTTGAGCAATACTCTTGGCAAAAAGCCTGCTTTTTGAAGCCGGAACCGCAGGTCAGTCCATGGCAACCCTGAGGGTGGTCAGTGCAGTGGGGCAGCAGTAGGGAGGCAGAAGAATCTTTGAAGACAGCCTGGGAAGCAGGTGATAAGATGGAGAAGTAGTCTCTGGAACAGAGTACAGTCATTTTACTAGATCCTGGGGTTAACATCATCGCCAGAAGAGCTTTTGAAGCTACCTCTTCATTTAAGAAACTATTTAGCTGCAAGCAACAGAAAAGATGACCAAGAGTAACTTGAATGCTGAATAATTTTTCACATAAAAAGAATTCTAAAATAGACAGTCAAAGGTTGGTAGAGCTATTCAAAATTCCTTCAGGGAACCTTACGTATTTTCTGTCTTTCCTTCTAGGCAGTCTTGGTGGGTCAATTTTTCTCTTACGCTTTCAAGATGGCAGCTGCGCCTTGTATTAAGAATCGGGGAAGGTAGAATGTAGGAAAGCCAAACTCATTCCTCTCTAAAGGACTTACTTATTTTTCAGTTAGGAAGACAAGCCCTTTCCAAAGATGTTTTTATAGGGAGGTCCAGGACTCTTATGTAACTTCCTTTGAGTGAAAGCAAAATGTAATGTTTAGCTTTCTAGGCTCTATGAGAAAGGAAACAAGAGTTACTGGTTGGGAACAAATGTTGAGTGAGAGGATGACCACTTTGGCCACCCAGGCCAAACATTATTTCTCTACATGGGACAGAATGCTTGGTGGGAGTTATTGTGTGTTGGATGGGTTTCTCCTCATGATTCTGGTAGGGAACCCAAAATGAAAAAAAAAAAACAATGTTTCATTGCCATTGGAAATAGGTTACCTGTGTACATCCATTGCTTTGCTGATTAGTGCCTCAGTAGATGCTATCTTGCTATATGGTTTAAGACATAATACAGTGACATAATACCTGATATAAAGAAGTGTTCAAAAAATATTTGCTCTCTTTCTATTTTTGTGTCCCTGATAGCCTATTCTACTTACTGTGCTTTTGGTGGCTAGAACAGAAGACACTAAATTAACACAAGGAAGAGTGAGGTTGCCCCCCTTCTAGCTCTGCTCCTCCTGTTTCCCTCTCTTTCACTGTGGACCAGCTCTCTCTACACATGGGTTTCCAGCCAGGCTTCCAACCAGGTTCCCACTGCATGAGTTTTCCTTCGACTCAGTTCAAATTCGATAATAAAATGAAAGTAATCTGTGCTCTTATTCTTGATGGGTTTTAATGAATGTGTACTTGTTTTTTTTTTTAAGTGTAAGCTTTCATATAAATGACTGTTGGATGTTCTAGCTACCCCCCGTTATCCATTCTCTTTTAACTTGTTAGAAATAACCTCTATTTTCAGTTGGTCATATTGCCAGTGAAGTAAAAGTCTACACCCCATTTTGCCTTGCAATCAAGGCTTAGTCATGTGACAAAGTTTTAGCCAGTGGGTTTTAGGTGGAAGTATTGTGTGTGACATTTGGAAAATCTCCTTAAAGAGGCAGGCCATCTGAGACCTGGAGTAAGGGAATGGTACCTGGAGTTCTGGCAGTCATCTTGGACTAAGAGAATGGGGGCTTTACCCAAGGGATGGGGAAAGTGACCATGTAGGGATTGGGGAGAGGACTGTGAAGCTCCCATTCCAGCTCATATTTATAAAATAAAGGGATATTGTTATTTAAGTCCCACTGGAAATTCTCATTACTGATAAAACTGACAGCCTAATAAGCAGTACAGAAATTATAGGATGGTCAGCATCTAAACTCTGAAGCTAGAGAGTTTTTCTCTGAGGCAGGAGCAGCTGGTGCTCTTACAGCTGACATTGATAGTGATGAGTGGTGTATAATGACAGTTTAAGACAAGATGCTCCAGCACAGTGAAAGGAAATTCTCTAAATGTGAATGTCTTGGCACAAAAATAAGAACTTACAAACTCAACCTTTATGGCTGAGTGAAAAGGAGGTAAAATCGTGGCCTGCCATTAATCCTAGTGATGAACCATAAACTTAGAATTCATTGCGTATTGGATACTTTATTTTTAGAAATGTTTATCTAGCACTCTTGCCATAATTTCTGAAGTAATGTATAATTTAGCCAAGATTGAATTCATGTCTTTTTCATTCATTAAGGCTTATGGAATTTAAATATGTATTTTGCATAAGACATTTTGATGCCCAAGAAATATTTTTATTTTTAAATCCTCTAAAGCTTTATATTAAAAACAAAGATACTGGATTTTTTCTAGGGGAAAATGAATTAAAAAATAACACTTTGAAACATGATTTTTAAGTGTATTTTAAATGTGGCAAAACATTATTTTATCTTTAATTGAACTGACATATCCTTCAACTGCTGACTTGAAAGCTGATGCACCTCCACATCTCTAGGGGCTTTCTTTATATTTACACACACAGTTTTAAACACATATTTAAAAGCAGGGAGTTATTAAATACACATTTTAAGGATGTAAGAAAAGGCTCTGCTTGTGAAAACACTGTTATTTTTTTCATAAGCTTCTTTACTCCTGAGCATCTTAACCAGACTATTTAGGGAAATTTTAATGTTTCATTGTTTAAAAAATGCTTCAGGAGGGAGGAGCCCATAGCTGACATCCTGAGTTCCCCTTTGGGACTTTAGCATAGTGCCAGCAATAATAACTGCAGACACACTACTTATTAAGGAGGAATATAAACATTTTACTGCCAGTGTTCTAGAGAACTATGGAATATTATGTTTTAATTTTCTTTCAGGGGTTGTATTTTTTATGTGATGCAGCTGCTCTGTTCTTTTTCAGTTAATACATGTAACCAAACTCACATAAAAATTAGCTTCACTTAGAATGATGGTCTCCAGGTCCATCCATGTTGCTGCAAATGGCATTATTTTATTTTTTATGGCTAAGTAGTATTCCATTGTATAGGAAGGAAAGTGCTTTTGGAAGAAAATCTGCATTTAAAGCTTGCTTCTAGCATGTACTAACCAAGTAATGGTTGAGGAAGCTACTTTACCTTTTTAACCTCAGCTTCATTGAGAAAATCTCCAGTATCAAAATGGTACTAATCTTAGATGGCTGTTTGGAGCATTCAATGAGGTTATGCATGTTACATATGTAAAGCATCAGGAACATTAAATGGTTAACAGTGGATTTGGTTCCTTCTCTCTGGTTAGTGTCTGATCAGTGCAGTAAAAATCCAGATGCATTGATTCCTCCCTGGAAGAATCAGTCAAGTTAAGTAAAAAATGAATGTGTGGACTTTTACTCATTAAAAGCTTGTATATTATATTTCTATTGGAATTCTTACTCCATCTGTGTTGTTACATGTCTCAGCAGCCCTTTAATGACCCCAGCTGGTCATCAGAGACATAGAAGATGCTTTTTGAACAAGTCTAAAGCAGCTTCCCTGATGAACAAGAGCCTCTCATCTCTCTTTTCTCTGTATTTTTTCTTACAGATATGATTTTCTTTATAAGTTATGATATTGTTGCTATAATACAAAGAAATTTGATAGAAACAAGGATTAGAACTAGAAAGAATGTTCTAGATTGTCTGGCCTAATGTTGCTGTTTAACAGGCGAGGAGCCAGGGCCGTCAACTTGTGAGTTGCCCGAGAAGAGAAGGCTAATGAGCCTGCAGCCGACACCCAGGTCTTCTCTAGTCCTGTTCTCTTGCAAACCACACTTCTCTTGTTAGCTATCTTAATTCTTATGGGTAAATATCCATTGAACTCACGGTCTTTAAGGGTATTTTGGAGGTTAGAAATTTGTCTATTTTTCTTTAGCTTGAAGGGATTTATCCTAGAGGTTAGTTCAAAATAGTATCAAAATGTATTAGATGCTGAGAGCCTTCACTCAGTACATACAGACACTATGGGCCAAAAATGATCACCTGTGTCTTCCAGGGAGGCTGGAAAGATTTCTGTTCTAATCTCCAGTCTTCTGTCTCTGTCTTCTTGGTAGATGTTTTTACGAAACATTTTAACAGCTTTATGGAGGTGCTTTGATACCACCCTGGAGTCAATAACCCTAAATTAGAATTCTCTCTCTTTCCCCAGACAATTTCCCTTTGATCTGTCCTGACTTCCTTATATCTGTTAGTAATACCTCCTCTGCTCTGGCCACCCCAGCTGGAAACCTCAATGCTGGTTTTCATGTTTCTCCTTCAACCATATTTAATCAATCAATACATTCTATAGTTCTCACAACCGTTCTTATTCATGTATTATGTTAATCATATTCTCACTGGATTCAGCAACATCTCCTTTCTTACAAGCCACCTGAACACCTTACAAATTGATCTTTTTCCTCTTTAATAATTACAGAACTTGCAGTCACCCCCTGCTGCTTTTCAAAGCGATTCTGGATGTAAGCATAAAAAATAGCCATCTTCTAGGACATGGGCCCAACTTGTCTTTCTCACTTTGCCTTTTCCATTTTTTACCTTGAGTTTTGATCTTTCACTTCCACAAATTGTTCTACTTATAAGTCCCTTAAATTCATGATGCATTCCCAGTTCAGGACCCTTGCTTACATTTGTTATTCCAGGAAGATATTCCCTGGACTTATTTTCTGTCTTATTCTTGATATTTAGCTTAAATGCTGCCTTTGCAAAGAAATATTCCCTAATGACTCCTACCTGTGCAGATCTCTTTCCTATCAACTGCTTTGATACCTTTAATGTAATCTATATGTTTGGGACTTATTTTGGATAGTTTTTAATTATCCTGATTATTCAACAGACAATTAACCTGTCAGTTCCTCAAGAGCGGTTTTGTTACAGCTGCAGTTCCAAACTTAGAGTCTTGTCAATAGTAGATGCTACAAAATATGGACTGACCATTAAAAAGCAAAAAAGCCCCCAATCATAAATTAACTGATAAAATTGAAAGAGTAAGAGGTTGTGCAATAAAACATAAAAGATTTTAGAAAACAGGGCAATTGTAAATCAAAGGTACCATTTTATTTCAACATTTAATGAGAACCTGTGATTTACCAGCCACTTTGCTGGGTGCTGAGGATAGAGGGAGAAATACTATCTTGGATAAAAAGGAAAAGAATGAGTAGAAGAGTATGGAGCTTCTGACTGGGAAGCTGAGAGGTGGGTGGCAGAGTGAGGTCATGGGGGTGCTGGCAGAGAGGAGGGACATTTTTCTTTCAAAAGGTAGTTCAGCCCACATTGGGGTTGATTTCAACATGGAGCCAAATGATGCTGTGTCAGGGTGTTAACGTTCTTCTTTATCAAACTCTGAGCTGTGCCTGCTGTGAATGGCAGCAAGCCTAGTTTTCCATTGTTTATAACAACAAATGATTTCAAATGTATAAAAATCCCTAAGTTCTGTTGTCAGATGATAATAAGAAGAAAAACATGCAAACAAAATTACCATTAAGTTTGATGTACTTGTCCATCTGCAACTGTGTCCACATTTCAGCATTTTATTGCTTAGTTTAGAAGTAGGTAACCTCAACTGCCAAAAACAATTGAGTATGTTGAATAGAGAAGAACCAAACACAGCATGTGGGCCACAGCTCTGCGTCCTGGAGAATGACCTTCGTTGCTACGCTCCTTTTCACTGCCTGAGAATTAGAGGTCTCTAGCAACTTACGGCAATAAAGAATTTATCTGCAATGAAAGAAAATTTATTCAATTTATATATTTGTGGCTTAAGAAAATTACAAAAATTGTCCCTGGGTAAAATTCTAAGCATATTTACACATTAGTAGAGTCGAATACTCAATATCGGTAGTGATTGATTAAGCAAATAATAATAACAAGAATAACAATACACCAACATAGTGTTTGTTCTGTTTGATAATAAAACATTCATAATATAGACAACCAAATTTACATCATTAAGACTCTTAATACCTATGAAAGAATTAAAATATTTTTAAGCAGTAATTTCCTTCCTCTTTCATCTGGAGATTCATTTTTTGGTTTTCTTGGCTGAATTTTCTTCTCTGGTACTTGTCCTTAATGGTCTACCCAGGATTTTGTTGGTCAGTTCTCTGCTTGCCTTGCTGGGTAATTGCATTTAGTACCAAGGCTTTAATTAAATGTCACCTAAGGGCCAATGATACCCACATTTATACTTCTGTCTCTGACTTTATTATTGAATTCTATGGTATATCTTAAACTGATTTCTAGACATCTCCAGCAGAATTCATGGTTTTGTTCATAAAGAACTATTCTTCCCACAATTACTGCTCTCAAATGGCTCAAGCCTCTTAGAAGGTATCCTTTTTTCCTGGCTTTTGCTTACCCTTCACGAGTGCTGTCAGCATCCACTCACATCATCACATCACTCCATCCCTAGTGCCACAGTCCTAGTCAGGCCACCATCATCTCTCATCTCTCTCATCTGGATCTTGTCAGAGCCTCTTCCAGCTCTTTCTGTTTTCTTACTGGCCTAGCTACAATTATTCTTCACACAGTTGCCAAAGGGAGCGTTTGAAATGTTGATCAGGTCGTACAATTTGCTTGCTTAGTGTTGGGAAATGGCTTCTGTTTATGCTTAAAATCCAAACTCCTTCCCATGGCCCCACAGTCCTTCTATGATCTAGCCTATGCCTTCTGCCCTCCACTTCCATCCTGCCAAGCTGTGTTCCAGCCACTCTGGCCTTTCTGTTCTTGGAATATACTAGGCCTAGTCATTCCTCGAGGTTTTTATGCTCACTGTCTCTTCCTGGAATCCTCTACCTCTTCTTCCCATCTTTTTTTTTTTTTTTTTTTTATCACTGGCTTCTTCTAGATGTTCAAGGATCAGCACAACTATTATTTCATCCCAGAGGACTTCTCTGATCATCTAATCTTAAGTGGTCCCCTTCCTCCCCATCTCCTTTTTTCTCTTTACTTCATCTCATTTTCTCCATAGGATTTAATATATGAAAACACTCTGTTTATTCTTTTATTGGCTTGTTGTCTGTCTTTCGTCATCTGGAAGAATTTTTCACAAACTTTTTTGCATGATACCACATCTAAGAAATCAGCTGATTCTTGTACTCATGGTAGCTATGTTCTATAAAGTCACTGTGAACACTAGACTAGTGAATGCTGATTCATTGCTCCTATAGAAAACACAGGATTAGTTTCCTATAAGCCTCTGGTCACAACATCTTCATCCACCCATCAACACATAAGTTAGTTTTATGAGTATTTCTATTTAAAGACATCCTGTTTAATATATACTATTGACTCATAATGTTGAACTCACTACCAACAGTGCTATCATTCATGCTCTAGTGAAGCTTTTCTAATACATGTTTTTCCCTCTGTAAAGCATATTGAGATTAGGAGCATTAGCACATTGACACCGTGCTTGGGGACCACATTAAAGAGCAAATCCCCAACAAAAAGCACAAAATGTGAAAGATGTGGCACTAAATAGACCACAGAAAGGGGACTTGATTGTGGTAGGAGCTGAAATAAGAAAGCGGACTGTTTCTTTGTTCAGCTTCAGCCTGGAATGTTTGTGTTGGGCGATTGTTCACTGCTCTGTGTATGTCTGTATGACCATAAAAAGCTGGGAGTGTTGATGTCATAAATTTTAGTGAGTAGGCACATTTGCAAATACATAATGAGTGAATAAGGAGGATTGAGTGTATTTGTATGGCATACAGGGTAAATGGACTAATGACTTGCATACTTAATAAACACCAAATAGAGATGTCTTTACAACCAGATAAGTGACTTGTGAGTTTAGTGCTCCAGCATCCCCAGAGCAGAACCTAGCCACCTAGAAGACTAAGAGGATCAATCGCTGGTACAACCCTAGCTCATTGGTATACCCCAACTGGAAAGGAAAGTTCTCTTCTAGAATATCATTCTTGGGAGATCTTTCCTGTCATCTTCACTAATGTAACCCAACTGTCTAGAATAAAGTTCTGCACCTAGTATTTACAGAACAGAGGAAATTGGGGTGGGTTCTCATTCTGTGATGTTGAAGTGAAAATAATGCTTAGCATGCATGTGAGAGAACTTTTTTGTTCATATATTTATGTATTTATATTCCATTTTCCAAAAGCACTGAAGCAGTTTACAGTAAAATTATTGACATTATAAGTCAAGTCCTTAATACTAAATGAAAGACAAAAGTCCAGTAGCTAAAGGACAACTCCATCCATCCATCCATCTCTATGGTAGACTGGTCAAGGTCAATTTCTCTGGCTATTTTTATCTCAGAGCACAAGGGTAAGAAATGCTTTTTTTTTTTTTTCCCACGTAAGAAATTGTATTTATATTGATGTAGATTCTTATATTTTTCTATTAAATTTATGTTTCTATAGTATGGTGGTTCACATTCCTTTGAAAAAAGGGGTAGATATACTTAAATAAAAGGAAAAATAAAATAGTCTCTATCTGATTCAAGAAAGAATAATTGAGCACAAATAACACAGAGCTCTGGTAGCTAGGATACAGTACAGTGGATGGCATTACTTTCATTGTTTGGCAGAGGGAATATCAGTTTTAGGAGATCTGATTTTTACTAGAGAAGAAGTTTTTACTGAAATCCTTTCTCTGAATGAAATAGGCTCTTAGACTTTTTAATAAGGGAATTTCAGTAAGTTATAAAAAATTGAGGGAATAGTGCTGATATATATTGAATTTTACTAAGTACCACATAATTTACTGAATCATCTTGAATTTCTCTCATCCCTCATTTTAATCTTTAAATAAACTTGTGAAGTATATGCTAGAACTCTCCCCAATGTATAGATGATGAAAGGATAAAGAATTCCAGGTAGTTCTTAATTGGGCTTTACTGAATATTGAAAACATAATTTTGAGTCTTAGATCTGCAAAGAGAACTCTGTGAGAAGGCAGAGTGAGGTAGGCAAGGTATATAGCTTACTGGGCTTTGTTAAACTATGAGGTTAATGCTTTAAAATGATTTCTGGTATTTTCTAAGGAAATATTTGTCTATCTGTCCATGCCAGGCAGCAGCAGAAATAGTTTCATTGGTACTGAGCCCACATTAAAGAGACTCATGGCATTGGAATTTATCTTCATAAGAAGGGTGAGACATTGCCATTCAGAATGGATGTCAACTTGAGTGGCTGATTCTAAAATATTACACCATTGAAAGGAGGAGGATTCACAGATGCATTGAAAAGCATTTAGGAATCCTTTTCATCCAGCTCTCTTCTAAAGGCTGTTAAATTTTGCCATCATTGATAGGCTGCTGATCTGACCATGCCGAGGTGCATGTGTCCTGGGGTAAAATTGAAATTGAAGTGGATATGACATGGGAAACTTGGTGCTGATGTGCTAAGGAGCCTGCGAAAGAAATTGTTTTCTGTTATCAGAATGTCAGAGACACAGCCTGTTGATTGAATGGAAGTTCTGAGTAAAATAGAATTCTGTGTGTGTCGAGAACTCCTTCCCTTCATTTTCCTTCTTTGAGAATTTCCT